>NW_028327196.1:1422832-1778541 GCF_987537825.1 Furipterus horrens | reverse complement strand
ACAGTTGCTGGTCTCTATCGGAATACAGTTTTTCTGAGTCAAAAAGTAAGAGCAACAGCAACTTTTACAAAGACATACATGAGAACAAGATAGCGTCTAATACCTTCAGTTCAAAGACCTACATCTGTACTTTCAGTAGTATATGCGTTACTCTCCACCGAGAACAAGGTATGTCCAGGAACCGCCATCTCTGCTTCTGCCTGCTATGGCAATGCCACCGGTCACTATCTCACACACTGAACGCCATCACCACAGGCACAGAGAGGAGAAGGTTCTATCTTGTGTTATAAGTGCTAGAAATGTTCAGGTTCTCTCTGTTTCAAAGAATGATTCTTTAGTACAGAGAATTGACAGGCTAGGCCTCTTTGAAAACACAGTATTTTCTGAGTTTCACAGTGCATTACAAAGAAACGAAATAGGGAACAAATGTGAACGGTGAAATCTCACATATTTCCTTTAGTCTGTCACCTGTAGCACACTACCCAGAAGACTCTAGCGTTCCTGGAAACAGTGTTTCCTCTTTAGTCTACTGTATGAACTCAAAAGTTCTCTGAAGCAAGCAATGCAGCAAAACAACAACGGCACAAAGAGGGCCTAATTCCATCTGTTGAAATCGTTTGATAATATGTAAATGTTGGTTAGAATGTTCAATGTGCATTTCTTCTATTTTGTTGGAAACAGTTGCTGGTCTCTATCGGAATACAGTTTTTCTGAGTCAAAAAGTAAGGGCAACAGCAACTTTTACAAAGATATACATGAGAACAAGATAGCGTCTAATACCTTCAGTTCAAACACCTACATCTGTACTTTCAGTAGTATATGCGTTACTCTCCACCGAGAACAAGGTATGTCCAGGAACCGCCATCTCTGCTTCTGCCTGCTATGGCAATGCCACCGGTGACTATCTCACACACTGAACGCCATCACCACAGGCACAGAGAGGAGAAGGTTCTATTTTGTGTTATCAGTGCTTGAAATGTTCATGTTCTCTCTGTTTCAAAGAATGATTCCTTAGTACAGAGAATTGACAGGCTAGGCCTCTTTGAAAACACAGTATTTTCTGAGTTTCACAGTGCATTACAAAGAAACGAAATAGAAAACAAATGTGAACGGTGAAATATCACATATTTCCTTCAGTGTGTCGCCTGTAGCACACTACCCAGAAGACTCTAGCGTTCCTGGAAACAGTGTTTCCTCTTTAGTCTACTGTATGAACTCAAAAGTTCTCTGAAGCAAGCAATGCAGCAAAACAACAACGGCACAAAGAGGGCCTAATTCCATCTGTTGAAATCGTTTGATAATATGTAAATGTTGGTTAGAATGTTCAATGTGCATTTCTTCTATTTTGTTGGAAACAGTTGCTGGTCTCTATCGGAATACAGTTTTTCTGAGTCAAAAAGTAAGGGCAACAGCAACTTTTACAAAGATATACATGAGAACAAGATAGCGTCTAATACCTTCAGTTCAAACACCTACATCTGTACTTTCAGTAGTATATGCGTTACTCTCCACCGAGAACAAGGTATGTCCAGGAACCGCCATCTCTGCTTCTGCCTGCTATGGCAATGCCACCGGTGACTATCTCACACACTGAACGCCATCACCACAGGCACAGAGAGGAGAAGGTTCTATTTTGTGTTATCAGTGCTTGAAATGTTCATGTTCTCTCTGTTTCAAAGAATGATTCCTTAGTACAGAGAATTGACAGGCTAGGCCTCTTTGAAAACACAGTATTTTCTGAGTTTCACAGTGCATTACAAAGAAACGAAATAGAAAACAAATGTGAACGGTGAAATATCACATATTTCCTTCAGTGTGTCGCCTGTAGCACACTACCCAGAAGACTCTAGCGTTCCTGGAAACAGTGTTTCCTCTTTAGTCTACTGTATGAACTCAAAAGTTCTCTGAAGCAAGCAATGCAGCAAAACAACAACGGCACAAAGAGGGCCTAATTCCATCTGTTGAAATCGTTTGATAATATGTAAATGTTGGTTAGAATGTTCAATGTGCATTTCTTCTATTTTGTTGGAAACAGTTGCTGGTCTCTATCGGAATACAGTTTTTCTGAGTCAAAAAGTAAGGGCAACAGCAACTTTTACAAAGATATACATGAGAACAAGATAGCGTCTAATACCTTCAGTTCAAACACCTACATCTGTACTTTCAGTAGTATATGCGTTACTCTCCACCGAGAACAAGGTATGTCCAGGAACCGCCATCTCTGCTTCTGCCTGCTATGGCAATGCCACCGGTGACTATCTCACACACTGAACGCCATCACCACAGGCACAGAGAGGAGAAGGTTCTATTTTGTGTTATCAGTGCTTGAAATGTTCATGTTCTCTCTGTTTCAAAGAATGATTCCTTAGTACAGAGAATTGACAGGCTAGGCCTCTTTGAAAACACAGTATTTTCTGAGTTTCACAGTGCATTACAAAGAAACGAAATAGAAAACAAATGTGAACGGTGAAATATCACATATTTCCTTCAGTGTGTCGCCTGTAGCACACTACCCAGAAGACTCTAGCGTTGCTAGAAACAGTGTTTCCTCTTTAGTCTATTGTATGAACTCCAAATTTCTCTGAAGAAAACAATGCAGCAGGACAATAACGGCACTGCAAGGGCCTAATTCCATCTGTTGAAATCCTTTGGTAATATGTATATGTTGGGTAGAATGTTCAATGTGCATTTCTTCCTTATATTTCGTTGGAAGCGGGTGCTGGCCTCTATCGGATCACAGTTTTTCTGAGTTTACAAGTAAGGGTAACAGGAACTTCTTTTAGAAAGACATACATGAGAACAAATAGCGTCTAATACCTTCAGTTCAAAGACCTACATGTGTACTTGCAGTAGTATATGCGTTACTCTCCACTGAAAACAAGTATGTCCAGGAACCGCCATCTCTGCTTCTGCCTGCTATGGCAATGCCACCGGTGACTATCTCACACACTGAACGCCATCACCACAGGCACAGAGAGCAGAAAGTTCTATCTTGTGTTATAAGTGCTAGAAATGTTCATGTTCTCTCTGCTTCAAAGAATGATTCTTTAGTACAGAGGATTTATAGGCTAGGCCTCTTTGAATACACAATATTTTCTGAGTTTCACAGTGAATTACAAAGAAACAAAATAGGGAACAAATGTGAACGGTGAAATCTCACATATTTCCTTTAGTCTGTCACCTGTAGCACACTACCCAGAAGACTCTAGCGTTCCTGGAAACAGTGTTTCCTCTTTAGTCTACTGTATGAACTCAAAAGTTCTCTGAAGCAAGCAATGCAGCAAAACAACAACGGCACAAAGAGGGCCTAATTCCATCTGTTGAAATCGTTTGATAATATGTAAATGTTGGTTAGAATGTTCAATGTGCATTTCTTCTATTTTGTTGGAAACAGTTGCTGGTCTCTATCGGAATACAGTTTTTCTGAGTCAAAAAGTAAGAGCAACAGCAACTTTTACAAAGACATACATGAGAACAAGATAGCGTCTAATACCTTCAGTTCAAAGACCTACATCTGTACTTTCAGTAGTATATGCGTTACTCTCCACCGAGAACAAGGTATGTCCAGGAACCGCCATCTCTGCTTCTGCCTGCTATGGCAATGCCACCGGTCACTATCTCACACACTGAACGCCATCACCACAGGCACAGAGAGGAGAAGGTTCTATCTTGTGTTATAAGTGCTAGAAATGTTCAGGTTCTCTCTGTTTCAAAGAATGATTCTTTAGTACAGAGAATTGACAGGCTAGGCCTCTTTGAAAACACAGTATTTTCTGAGTTTCACAGTGCATTACAAAGAAACGAAATAGGGAACAAATGTGAACGGTGAAATCTCACATATTTCCTTTAGTCTGTCACCTGTAGCACACTACCCAGAAGACTCTAGCGTTCCTGGAAACAGTGTTTCCTCTTTAGTCTACTGTATGAACTCAAAAGTTCTCTGAAGCAAGCAATGCAGCAAAACAACAACGGCACAAAGAGGGCCTAATTCCATCTGTTGAAATCGTTTGATAATATGTAAATGTTGGTTAGAATGTTCAATGTGCATTTCTTCTATTTTGTTGGAAACAGTTGCTGGTCTCTATCGGAATACAGTTTTTCTGAGTCAAAAAGTAAGGGCAACAGCAACTTTTACAAAGATATACATGAGAACAAGATAGCGTCTAATACCTTCAGTTCAAACACCTACATCTGTACTTTCAGTAGTATATGCGTTACTCTCCACCGAGAACAAGGTATGTCCAGGAACCGCCATCTCTGCTTCTGCCTGCTATGGCAATGCCACCGGTGACTATCTCACACACTGAACGCCATCACCACAGGCACAGAGAGGAGAAGGTTCTATTTTGTGTTATCAGTGCTTGAAATGTTCATGTTCTCTCTGTTTCAAAGAATGATTCCTTAGTACAGAGAATTGACAGGCTAGGCCTCTTTGAAAACACAGTATTTTCTGAGTTTCACAGTGCATTACAAAGAAACGAAATAGAAAACAAATGTGAACGGTGAAATATCACATATTTCCTTCAGTGTGTCGCCTGTAGCACACTACCCAGAAGACTCTAGCGTTCCTGGAAACAGTGTTTCCTCTTTAGTCTACTGTATGAACTCAAAAGTTCTCTGAAGCAAGCAATGCAGCAAAACAACAACGGCACAAAGAGGGCCTAATTCCATCTGTTGAAATCGTTTGATAATATGTAAATGTTGGTTAGAATGTTCAATGTGCATTTCTTCTATTTTGTTGGAAACAGTTGCTGGTCTCTATCGGAATACAGTTTTTCTGAGTCAAAAAGTAAGGGCAACAGCAACTTTTACAAAGATATACATGAGAACAAGATAGCGTCTAATACCTTCAGTTCAAACACCTACATCTGTACTTTCAGTAGTATATGCGTTACTCTCCACCGAGAACAAGGTATGTCCAGGAACCGCCATCTCTGCTTCTGCCTGCTATGGCAATGCCACCGGTGACTATCTCACACACTGAACGCCATCACCACAGGCACAGAGAGGAGAAGGTTCTATTTTGTGTTATCAGTGCTTGAAATGTTCATGTTCTCTCTGTTTCAAAGAATGATTCCTTAGTACAGAGAATTGACAGGCTAGGCCTCTTTGAAAACACAGTATTTTCTGAGTTTCACAGTGCATTACAAAGAAACGAAATAGAAAACAAATGTGAACGGTGAAATATCACATATTTCCTTCAGTGTGTCGCCTGTAGCACACTACCCAGAAGACTCTAGCGTTGCTAGAAACAGTGTTTCCTCTTTAGTCTATTGTATGAACTCCAAATTTCTCTGAAGAAAACAATGCAGCAGGACAATAACGGCACTGCAAGGGCCTAATTCCATCTGTTGAAATCCTTTGGTAATATGTATATGTTGGGTAGAATGTTCAATGTGCATTTCTTCCTTATATTTCGTTGGAAGCGGGTGCTGGCCTCTATCGGATCACAGTTTTTCTGAGTTTACAAGTAAGGGTAACAGGAACTTCTTTTAGAAAGACATACATGAGAACAAGTGATAGCGTCTAATACCTTCAGTTCAAGGACCTACATTTGTACTTTCAGTTCTTCCTTCTATTTCGTTGGAAGCGGGTGCTGTCCTCTATCGGAACACAGTTTTTCTGAGTTTACAAGTAAGGGTAACAGGAACTTCTTTTAGAAAGACATACATGAGAACAAGAGATAGCGTCTAATACCTTCAGTTCAAAGACCTACATCTGTACTTTCAGTAGTATATGCGTTACTCTCCACCGAGAACAAGGTATGTCCAGAAACCGCCATCTCTGCTTCTGCCTGCTATGGCAATGCCACCGGTGACTATCTCACACACTGAACGCCATCACCACAGGCACAGAGAGCAGAAAGTTCTATCTTGTGTTATAAGTGCTAGAAATGTTCATGTTCTCTCTGCTTCAAAGAATGATTCTTTAGTACAGAGGATTTATAGGCTAGGCCTCTTTGAATACACAATATTTTCTGAGTTTCACAGTGAATTACAAAGAAACAAAATAGGGAACAAATGTGAACGGTGAAATCTCACATATTTCCTTTAGTCTGTCACCTGTAGCACACTACCCAGAAGACTCTAGCGTTCCTGGAAACAGTGTTTCCTCTTTAGTCTACTGTATGAACTCAAAAGTTCTCTGAAGCAAGCAATGCAGCAAAACAACAACGGCACAAAGAGGGCCTAATTCCATCTGTTGAAATCGTTTGATAATATGTAAATGTTGGTTAGAATGTTCAATGTGCATTTCTTCTATTTTGTTGGAAACAGTTGCTGGTCTCTATCGGAATACAGTTTTTCTGAGTCAAAAAGTAAGAGCAACAGCAACTTTTACAAAGACATACATGAGAACAAGATAGCGTCTAATACCTTCAGTTCAAAGACCTACATCTGTACTTTCAGTAGTATATGCGTTACTCTCCACCGAGAACAAGGTATGTCCAGGAACCGCCATCTCTGCTTCTGCCTGCTATGGCAATGCCACCGGTCACTATCTCACACACTGAACGCCATCACCACAGGCACAGAGAGGAGAAGGTTCTATCTTGTGTTATAAGTGCTAGAAATGTTCAGGTTCTCTCTGTTTCAAAGAATGATTCTTTAGTACAGAGAATTGACAGGCTAGGCCTCTTTGAAAACACAGTATTTTCTGAGTTTCACAGTGCATTACAAAGAAACGAAATAGGGAACAAATGTGAACGGTGAAATCTCACATATTTCCTTTAGTCTGTCACCTGTAGCACACTACCCAGAAGACTCTAGCGTTCCTGGAAACAGTGTTTCCTCTTTAGTCTACTGTATGAACTCAAAAGTTCTCTGAAGCAAGCAATGCAGCAAAACAACAACGGCACAAAGAGGGCCTAATTCCATCTGTTGAAATCGTTTGATAATATGTAAATGTTGGTTAGAATGTTCAATGTGCATTTCTTCTATTTTGTTGGAAACAGTTGCTGGTCTCTATCGGAATACAGTTTTTCTGAGTCAAAAAGTAAGGGCAACAGCAACTTTTACAAAGATATACATGAGAACAAGATAGCGTCTAATACCTTCAGTTCAAACACCTACATCTGTACTTTCAGTAGTATATGCGTTACTCTCCACCGAGAACAAGGTATGTCCAGGAACCGCCATCTCTGCTTCTGCCTGCTATGGCAATGCCACCGGTGACTATCTCACACACTGAACGCCATCACCACAGGCACAGAGAGGAGAAGGTTCTATTTTGTGTTATCAGTGCTTGAAATGTTCATGTTCTCTCTGTTTCAAAGAATGATTCCTTAGTACAGAGAATTGACAGGCTAGGCCTCTTTGAAAACACAGTATTTTCTGAGTTTCACAGTGCATTACAAAGAAACGAAATAGAAAACAAATGTGAACGGTGAAATATCACATATTTCCTTCAGTGTGTCGCCTGTAGCACACTACCCAGAAGACTCTAGCGTTGCTAGAAACAGTGTTTCCTCTTTAGTCTATTGTATGAACTCCAAATTTCTCTGAAGAAAACAATGCAGCAGGACAATAACGGCACTGCAAGGGCCTAATTCCATCTGTTGAAATCCTTTGGTAATATGTATATGTTGGGTAGAATGTTCAATGTGCATTTCTTCCTTCAATTTCGTTGGAAGCGGGTGCTGGCCTCTATCGGATCACAGTTTTTCTGAGTTTACAAGTAAGGGTAACAGGAACTTCTTTTAGAAAGACATACATGAGAACAAATAGCGTCTAATACCTTCAGTTCAAAGACCTACATGTGTACTTGCAGTAGTATATGCGTTACTCTCCACTGAAAACAAGTATGTCCAGGAACCGCCATCTCTGCTTCTGCCTGCTATGGCAATGCCACCGGTGACTATCTCACACACTGAACGCCATCACCACAGGCACAGAGAGCAGAAAGTTCTATCTTGTGTTATAAGTGCTAGAAATGTTCATGTTCTCTCTGCTTCAAAGAATGATTCTTTAGTACAGAGGATTTATAGGCTAGGCCTCTTTGAATACACAATATTTTCTGAGTTTCACAGTGAATTACAAAGAAACAAAATAGGGAACAAATGTGAACGGTGAAATCTCACATATTTCCTTTAGTCTGTCACCTGTAGCACACTACCCAGAAGACTCTAGCGTTCCTGGAAACAGTGTTTCCTCTTTAGTCTACTGTATGAACTCAAAAGTTCTCTGAAGCAAGCAATGCAGCAAAACAACAACGGCACAAAGAGGGCCTAATTCCATCTGTTGAAATCGTTTGATAATATGTAAATGTTGGTTAGAATGTTCAATGTGCATTTCTTCTATTTTGTTGGAAACAGTTGCTGGTCTCTATCGGAATACAGTTTTTCTGAGTCAAAAAGTAAGAGCAACAGCAACTTTTACAAAGACATACATGAGAACAAGATAGCGTCTAATACCTTCAGTTCAAAGACCTACATCTGTACTTTCAGTAGTATATGCGTTACTCTCCACCGAGAACAAGGTATGTCCAGGAACCGCCATCTCTGCTTCTGCCTGCTATGGCAATGCCACCGGTCACTATCTCACACACTGAACGCCATCACCACAGGCACAGAGAGGAGAAGGTTCTATCTTGTGTTATAAGTGCTAGAAATGTTCAGGTTCTCTCTGTTTCAAAGAATGATTCTTTAGTACAGAGAATTGACAGGCTAGGCCTCTTTGAAAACACAGTATTTTCTGAGTTTCACAGTGCATTACAAAGAAACGAAATAGGGAACAAATGTGAACGGTGAAATCTCACATATTTCCTTTAGTCTGTCACCTGTAGCACACTACCCAGAAGACTCTAGCGTTCCTGGAAACAGTGTTTCCTCTTTAGTCTACTGTATGAACTCAAAAGTTCTCTGAAGCAAGCAATGCAGCAAAACAACAACGGCACAAAGAGGGCCTAATTCCATCTGTTGAAATCGTTTGATAATATGTAAATGTTGGTTAGAATGTTCAATGTGCATTTCTTCTATTTTGTTGGAAACAGTTGCTGGTCTCTATCGGAATACAGTTTTTCTGAGTCAAAAAGTAAGGGCAACAGCAACTTTTACAAAGATATACATGAGAACAAGATAGCGTCTAATACCTACAGTTCAAACACCTACATCTGTACTTTCAGTAGTATATGCGTTACTCTCCACCGAGAACAAGGTATGTCCAGGAACCGCCATCTCTGCTTCTGCCTGCTATGGCAATGCCACCGGTGACTATCTCACACACTGAACGCCATCACCACAGGCACAGAGAGGAGAAGGTTCTATTTTGTGTTATCAGTGCTTGAAATGTTCATGTTCTCTCTGTTTCAAAGAATGATTCCTTAGTACAGAGAATTGACAGGCTAGGCCTCTTTGAAAACACAGTATTTTCTGAGTTTCACAGTGCATTACAAAGAAACGAAATAGAAAACAAATGTGAACGGTGAAATATCACATATTTCCTTCAGTGTGTCGCCTGTAGCACACTACCCAGAAGACTCTAGCGTTGCTAGAAACAGTGTTTCCTCTTTAGTCTATTGTATGAACTCCAAATTTCTCTGAAGAAAACAATGCAGCAGGACAATAACGGCACTGCAAGGGCCTAATTCCATCTGTTGAAATCCTTTGGTAATATGTATATGTTGGGTAGAATGTTCAATGTGCATTTCTTCCTTCAATTTCGTTGGAAGCGGGTGCTGGCCTCTATCGGATCACAGTTTTTCTGAGTTTACAAGTAAGGGTAACAGGAACTTCTTTTAGAAAGACATACATGAGAACAAATAGCGTCTAATACCTTCAGTTCAAAGACCTACATGTGTACTTGCAGTAGTATATGCGTTACTCTCCACTGAAAACAAGTATGTCCAGGAACCGCCATCTCTGCTTCTGCCTGCTATGGCAATGCCACCGGTGACTATCTCACACACTGAACGCCATCACCACAGGCACAGAGAGCAGAAAGTTCTATCTTGTGTTATAAGTGCTAGAAATGTTCATGTTCTCTCTGCTTCAAAGAATGATTCTTTAGTACAGAGGATTTATAGGCTAGGCCTCTTTGAATACACAATATTTTCTGAGTTTCACAGTGAATTACAAAGAAACAAAATAGGGAACAAATGTGAACGGTGAAATCTCACATATTTCCTTTAGTCTGTCACCTGTAGCACACTACCCAGAAGACTCTAGCGTTCCTGGAAACAGTGTTTCCTCTTTAGTCTACTGTATGAACTCAAAAGTTCTCTGAAGCAAGCAATGCAGCAAAACAACAACGGCACAAAGAGGGCCTAATTCCATCTGTTGAAATCGTTTGATAATATGTAAATGTTGGTTAGAATGTTCAATGTGCATTTCTTCTATTTTGTTGGAAACAGTTGCTGGTCTCTATCGGAATACAGTTTTTCTGAGTCAAAAAGTAAGAGCAACAGCAACTTTTACAAAGACATACATGAGAACAAGATAGCGTCTAATACCTTCAGTTCAAAGACCTACATCTGTACTTTCAGTAGTATATGCGTTACTCTCCACCGAGAACAAGGTATGTCCAGGAACCGCCATCTCTGCTTCTGCCTGCTATGGCAATGCCACCGGTCACTATCTCACACACTGAACGCCATCACCACAGGCACAGAGAGGAGAAGGTTCTATCTTGTGTTATAAGTGCTAGAAATGTTCAGGTTCTCTCTGTTTCAAAGAATGATTCTTTAGTACAGAGAATTGACAGGCTAGGCCTCTTTGAAAACACAGTATTTTCTGAGTTTCACAGTGCATTACAAAGAAACGAAATAGGGAACAAATGTGAACGGTGAAATCTCACATATTTCCTTTAGTCTGTCACCTGTAGCACACTACCCAGAAGACTCTAGCGTTCCTGGAAACAGTGTTTCCTCTTTAGTCTACTGTATGAACTCAAAAGTTCTCTGAAGCAAGCAATGCAGCAAAACAACAACGGCACAAAGAGGGCCTAATTCCATCTGTTGAAATCGTTTGATAATATGTAAATGTTGGTTAGAATGTTCAATGTGCATTTCTTCTATTTTGTTGGAAACAGTTGCTGGTCTCTATCGGAATACAGTTTTTCTGAGTCAAAAAGTAAGGGCAACAGCAACTTTTACAAAGATATACATGAGAACAAGATAGCGTCTAATACCTTCAGTTCAAACACCTACATCTGTACTTTCAGTAGTATATGCGTTACTCTCCACCGAGAACAAGGTATGTCCAGGAACCGCCATCTCTGCTTCTGCCTGCTATGGCAATGCCACCGGTGACTATCTCACACACTGAACGCCATCACCACAGGCACAGAGAGGAGAAGGTTCTATTTTGTGTTATCAGTGCTTGAAATGTTCATGTTCTCTCTGTTTCAAAGAATGATTCCTTAGTACAGAGAATTGACAGGCTAGGCCTCTTTGAAAACACAGTATTTTCTGAGTTTCACAGTGCATTACAAAGAAACGAAATAGAAAACAAATGTGAACGGTGAAATATCACATATTTCCTTCAGTGTGTCGCCTGTAGCACACTACCCAGAAGACTCTAGCGTTGCTAGAAACAGTGTTTCCTCTTTAGTCTATTGTATGAACTCCAAATTTCTCTGAAGAAAACAATGCAGCAGGACAATAACGGCACTGCAAGGGCCTAATTCCATCTGTTGAAATCCTTTGGTAATATGTATATGTTGGGTAGAATGTTCAATGTGCATTTCTTCCTTCAATTTCGTTGGAAGCGGGTGCTGGCCTCTATCGGATCACAGTTTTTCTGAGTTTACAAGTAAGGGTAACAGGAACTTCTTTTAGAAAGACATACATGAGAACAAATAGCGTCTAATACCTTCAGTTCAAAGACCTACATGTGTACTTGCAGTAGTATATGCGTTACTCTCCACTGAAAACAAGTATGTCCAGGAACCGCCATCTCTGCTTCTGCCTGCTATGGCAATGCCACCGGTGACTATCTCACACACTGAACGCCATCACCACAGGCACAGAGAGGAGAAGGTTCTATCTTGTGTTATAAGTGCTAGAAATGTTCATGTTCTCTCTGTTTCAAAGAATGATTCTTTAGTACAGAGAATTGACAGGCTAGGCCTCTTTGAAAACACAGTATTTTCTGAGTTTCACAGTGCATTACAAAGAAACGAAATAGGGAACAAATGTGAACGGTGAAATCTCACATATTTCCTTTAGTGTGTCACCTGTAGCACACTACCCAGAAGACTCTAGCGTTCCTGGAAACAGTGTTTCCTCTTTAGACTACTGTATGAACTCAAAAGTTCTCTGAAGCAAGCAATGCAGTAAAACAACAACGGCACAAAGAGGGCCTTATTCCATGTGTTGAAATCGTTTGATAATATGTAAATGTTGGTTAGAATGTTCAATGTTCATTTCTTCTATTTTGTTGGAAACAGTTGCTGGCCTCTATCGGAATACAGTTTTTCTGAGTCAAAAAGTAAGGGCAACAGGAACTTTCACAAAGACATAAATGAGAACAAGATAGCGTCTAATACTTTCAGTTCAAAGACCTACATCTGTACTTTCAGTAGTATATGCGCTACTCTCCACCGAGAACAAGGTATGTCCAGGAACCGCCATCTCTGCTTCTGCCTGCTATGGCAATGCCACAGGTGACTATCTCACACACTGAACGCCATCACCACAGGCACAGAGAGCAGAAAGTTCTATCTTGTGTTATAAGTGCTAGAAATGTTCATGTTCTCTCTGCTTCAAAGAATGATTCTTTAGTACAGAGGATTTATAGGCTAGGCCTCTTTGAATACACAATATTTTCTGAGTTTCACAGTGAATTACAAAGAAACAAAATAGGGAACAAATGTGAACGGTGAAATCTCACATATTTCCTTTAGTCTGTCACCTGTAGCACACTACCCAGAAGACTCTAGCGTTCCTGGAAACAGTGTTTCCTCTTTAGTCTACTGTATGAACTCAAAAGTTCTCTGAAGCAAGCAATGCAGCAAAACAACAACGGCACAAAGAGGGCCTAATTCCATCTGTTGAAATCGTTTGATAATATGTAAATGTTGGTTAGAATGTTCAATGTGCATTTCTTCTATTTTGTTGGAAACAGTTGCTGGTCTCTATCGGAATACAGTTTTTCTGAGTCAAAAAGTAAGAGCAACAGCAACTTTTACAAAGACATACATGAGAACAAGATAGCGTCTAATACCTTCAGTTCAAAGACCTACATCTGTACTTTCAGTAGTATATGCGTTACTCTCCACCGAGAACAAGGTATGTCCAGGGACCGCCATCTCTGCTTCTGCCTGCTATGGCAATGCCACCGGTGACTATCTCACACACTGAACGCCATCACCACAGGCACAGAGAGGAGAAGGTTCTATTTTGTGTTATCAGTGCTTGAAATGTTCATGTTCTCTCTGTTTCAAAGAATGATTCCTTAGTACAGAGAATTGACAGGCTAGGCCTCTTTGAAAACACAGTATTTTCTGAGTTTCACAGTGCATTACAAAGAAACGAAATAGGGAACAAATGTGAACGGTGAAATATCACATATTTCCTTCAGTGTGTCGCCTGTAGCACACTACCCAGAAGACTCTAGCGTTGTTAGAAACAGTGTTTCCTCTTTAGTCTATTGTATGAACTCCAAATTTCTCTGAAGCAAGCAATGCAGCAAAACAACAACGGCACAAAGAGGGCCTAATTCCATCTGTTGAAATCCTTTGGTAATATGTATATGTTGGGTAGAATGTTCAATGTGCATTTCTTCCTTCTATTTCGTTGGAAGCGGGTGCTGGCCTCTATCGGATCACAGTTTTTCTGAGTTTACAAGTAAGGGTAACAGGAACTTCTTTTAGAAAGACATACATGAGAACAAGTGATAGCGTCTAATACCTTCAGTTCAAGGACCTACATTTGTACTTTCAGTTCTTCCTTCTATTTCGTTGGAAGCGGGTGCTGTCCTCTATCGGAACACAGTTTTTCTGAGTTTACAAGTAAGGGTAACAGGAACTTCTTTTAGAAAGACATACATGAGAACAAGTGATAGCGTCTAATACCTTCAGTTCAAAGACCTACATCTGTACTTTCAGTAGTATATGCGTTACTCTCCACCGAGAACAAGGTATGTCCAGGAACCGTCATCTCTGCTTCTGCCTGCTATGGCAATGCCACTGGTGACTATCTCACACACTGAACGCCATCACCACAGGCACAGAGAGGAGAAGGTTCTATCTTGTGTTATAAGTGCTAGAAATGTTCATGTTCTCTCTGTTTCAAAGAATGATTCTTTAGTACAGAGAACTGACAGGCTAGGCCTCTTTCAAAACACAGTATTTTCTGAGTTTCACAGTGCATTACAAAGAAACGGAATAGGGAACAAATGTGAACGGTGAAATCTCACATATTTCCTTCATTGCGTCGCCTGTAGCACACTACCCAGAAGACTCTAGCGTTCCTGGAAACAGTGTTTCCTTTTTAGTCTACTGTATGAACTCGAAAGTTCTCTGAAACAAGCAATGCAGCAAAACAACAACGGCACAGAGACGCCTAATTCCATCTGTTGAAATCGTTTGATAATAAGTATATATTGGTTAGAATGTTCAATGCGCATTTCTTCTATTTTGTTGGAAACAGTTGCTGGCCTCTATCAGAACACAGTTTTTCTGAGTCAACAGGTTAGGGCAACAGGAACTTTTAGAAAGACATACATGAGAACAAATAGCGTCTAATACCTTCAGTTCAAAGACCTACATGTGTACTTGCAGTAGTATATGCGTTACTCTCCACTGAAAACAAGTATGTCCAGGAACCGCCATCTCTGCTTCTGCCTGCTATGGCAATGCCACCGGTGACTATCTCACACACTGAACGCCATCACCACAGGCACAGAGAGCAGAAAGTTCTATCTTGTGTTATAAGTGCTAGAAATGTTCATGTTCTCTCTGTTTCAAAGAATGATTCTTTAGTACAGAGAACTGACAGGCTAGGCCTCTTTCAAAACACAGTATTTTCTGAGTTTCACAGTGCATTACAAAGAAACGGAATAGGGAACAAATGTGAACGGTGAAATCTCACATATTTCCTTCATTGCGTCGCCTGTAGCACACTACCCAGAAGACTCTAGCGTTCCTGGAAACAGTGTTTCCTTTTTAGTCTACTGTATGAACTCGAAAGTTCTCTGAAACAAGCAATGCAGCAAAACAACAACGGCACAAAGAGGGCCTAATTCCATCTGTTGAAATCGTTTGATAATAAGTATATATTGGTTAGAATGTTCAATGCGCATTTCTTCTATTTTGTTGGAAACAGTTGCTGGCCTCTATCAGAACACAGTTTTTCTGAGTCAACAGGTTAGGGCAACAGGAACTTTTAGAAAGACATACATGAGAACAAATAGCGTCTAATACCTTCAGTTCAAAGACCTACATGTGTACTTGCAGTAGTATATGCGTTACTCTCCACTGAAAACAAGTATGTCCAGGAACCGCCATCTCTGCTTCTGCCTGCTATGGCAATGCCACCGGTGACTATCTCACACACTGAACGCCATCACCACAGGCACAGAGAGCAGAAAGTTCTATCTTGTGTTATAAGTGCTAGAAATGTTCATGTTCTCTCTGCTTCAAAGAATGATTCTTTAGTACAGAGGATTTATAGGCTAGGCCTCTTTGAATACACAATATTTTCTGAGTTTCACAGTGAATTACAAAGAAACAAAATAGGGAACAAATGTGAACGGTGAAATCTCACATATTTCCTTTAGTCTGTCACCTGTAGCACACTACCCAGAAGACTCTAGCGTTCCTGGAAACAGTGTTTCCTCTTTAGTCTACTGTATGAACTCAAAAGTTCTCTGAAGCAAGCAATGCAGCAAAACAACAACGGCACAAAGAGGGCCTAATTCCATCTGTTGAAATCGTTTGATAATATGTAAATGTTGGTTAGAATGTTCAATGTGCATTTCTTCTATTTTGTTGGAAACAGTTGCTGGTCTCTATCGGAATACAGTTTTTCTGAGTCAAAAAGTAAGAGCAACAGCAACTTTTACAAAGACATACATGAGAACAAGATAGCGTCTAATACCTTCAGTTCAAAGACCTACATCTGTACTTTCAGTAGTATATGCGTTACTCTCCACCGAGAACAAGGTATGTCCAGGAACCGCCATCTCTGCTTCTGCCTGCTATGGCAATGCCACCGGTGACTATCTCACACACTGAACGCCATCACCACAGGCACAGAGAGGAGAAGGTTCTATTTTGTGTTATCAGTGCTTGAAATGTTCATGTTCTCTCTGTTTCAAAGAATGATTCCTTAGTACAGAGAATTGACAGGCTAGGCCTCTTTGAAAACACAGTATTTTCTGAGTTTCACAGTGCATTACAAAGAAACGAAATAGGGAACAAATGTGAACGGTGAAATATCACATATTTCCTTCAGTGTGTCGCCTGTAGCACACTACCCAGAAGACTCTAGCGTTGCTAGAAACAGTGTTTCCTCTTTAGTCTATTGTATGAACTTGAAAGTTCTCTGAAGCAAACAATGCAGCAGGACAACAACGGCACAGCAAGGGCCTAATTCCATCTGTTGAAATCCTTTGGTAATATGTATATGTTGGGTAGAATGTTCAATGTGCATTTCTTCCTTATATTTCGTTGGAAGCGGGTGCTGGCCTCTATCGGATCACAGTTTTTCTGAGTTTACAAGTAAGGGTAACAGGAACTTCTTTTAGAAAGACATACATGAGAACAAGTGATAGCGTCTAATACCTTCAGTTCAAGGACCTACATTTGTACTTTCAGTTCTTCCTTCTATTTCGTTGGAAGCGGGTGCTGTCCTCTATCGGAACACAGTTTTTCTGAGTTTACAAGTAAGGGTAACAGGAACTTCTTTTAGAAAGACATACATGAGAACAAGTGATAGCGTCTAATACCTTCAGTTCAAAGACCTACATCTGTACTTTCAGTAGTATATGCGTTACTCTCCACCGAGAACAAGGTATGTCCAGGAACCGTCATCTCTGCTTCTGCCTGCTATGGCAATGCCACTGGTGACTATCTCACACACTGAACGCCATCACCACAGGCACAGAGAGGAGAAGGTTCTATCTTGTGTTATAAGTGCTAGAAATGTTCATGTTCTCTCTGTTTCAAAGAATGATTCTTTAGTACAGAGAACTGACAGGCTAGGCCTCTTTCAAAACACAGTATTTTCTGAGTTTCACAGTGCATTACAAAGAAACGGAATAGGGAACAAATGTGAACGGTGAAATCTCACATATTTCCTTCATTGCGTCGCCTGTAGCACACTACCCAGAAGACTCTAGCGTTCCTGGAAACAGTGTTTCCTTTTTAGTCTACTGTATGAACTCGAAAGTTCTCTGAAACAAGCAATGCAGCAAAACAACAACGGCACAGAGACGCCTAATTCCATCTGTTGAAATCGTTTGATAATAAGTATATATTGGTTAGAATGTTCAATGCGCATTTCTTCTATTTTGTTGGAAACAGTTGCTGGCCTCTATCAGAACACAGTTTTTCTGAGTCAACAGGTTAGGGCAACAGGAACTTTTAGAAAGACATACATGAGAACAAATAGCGTCTAATACCTTCAGTTCAAAGACCTACATGTGTACTTGCAGTAGTATATGCGTTACTCTCCACTGAAAACAAGTATGTCCAGGAACCGCCATCTCTGCTTCTGCCTGCTATGGCAATGCCACCGGTGACTATCTCACACACTGAACGCCATCACCACAGGCACAGAGAGCAGAAAGTTCTATCTTGTGTTATAAGTGCTAGAAATGTTCATGTTCTCTCTGCTTCAAAGAATGATTCTTTAGTACAGAGGATTTATAGGCTAGGCCTCTTTGAATACACAATATTTTCTGAGTTTCACAGTGAATTACAAAGAAACAAAATAGGGAACAAATGTGAATGGTGAAATCTCACATATTTCCTTTAGTCTGTCACCTGTAGCACACTACCCAGAAGACTCTAGCGTTCCTGGAAACAGTGTTTCCTCTTTAGTCTACTGTATGAACTCAAAAGTTCTCTGAAGCAAGCAATGCAGCAAAACAACAACGGCACAAAGAGGGCCTAATTCCATCTGTTGAAATCGTTTGATAATATGTAAATGTTGGTTAGAATGTTCAATGTGCATTTCTTCTATTTTGTTGGAAACAGTTGCTGGTCTCTATCGGAATACAGTTTTTCTGAGTCAAAAAGTAAGAGCAACAGCAACTTTTACAAAGACATACATGAGAACAAGATAGCGTCTAATACCTTCAGTTCAAAGACCTACATCTGTACTTTCAGTAGTATATGCGTTACTCTCCACCGAGAACAAGGTATGTCCAGGAACCGCCATCTCTGCTTCTGCCTGCTATGGCAATGCCACCGGTGACTATCTCACACACTGAACGCCATCACCACAGGCACAGAGAGGAGAAGGTTCTATTTTGTGTTATCAGTGCTTGAAATGTTCATGTTCTCTCTGTTTCAAAGAATGATTCCTTAGTACAGAGAATTGACAGGCTAGGCCTCTTTGAAAACACAGTATTTTCTGAGTTTCACAGTGCATTACAAAGAAACGAAATAGGGAACAAATGTGAACGGTGAAATATCACATATTTCCTTCAGTGTGTCGCCTGTAGCACACTACCCAGAAGACTCTAGCGTTGCTAGAAACAGTGTTTCCTCTTTAGTCTATTGTATGAACTCCAAATTTCTCTGAAGCAAGCAATGCAGCAAAACAACAACGGCACAAAGAGGGCCTAATTCCATCTGTTGAAATCGTTTGATAATATGTAAATGTTGGTTAGAATGTTCAATGTGCATTTCTTCTATTTTGTTGGAAACAGTTGCTGGCCTCTATCGGAATACAGTTTTTCTGAGTCAAAAAGTAAGGGCAACAGGAACTTTCACAAAGACATAAATGAGAACAAGATAGCGTCTAATACCTTCAGTTCAAAGACCTACATCTGTACTTTCAGTAGTATATGCGTTACTCTCCACCGAGAACAAGGTATGTCCAGGAACCGCCATCTCTGCTTCTGCCTGCTATGGCAATGCCACCGGTCACTATCTCACACACTGAACGCCATCACCACAGGCACAGAGAGGAGAAGGTTCTATTTTGTGTTATCAGTGCTTGAAATGTTCATGTTCTCTCTGTTTCAAAGAATGATTCCTTAGTACAGAGAATTGACAGGCTAGGCCTCTTTGAAAACACAGTATTTTCTGAGTTTCACAGTGCATTACAAAGAAACGGAATAGAAAACAAATGTGAACGGTGAAATATCACATATTTCCTTCAGTGTGTCGCCTGTAGCACACTACCCAGAAGACTCTAGCGTTGCTAGAAACAGTGTTTCCTCTTTAGTCTATTGTATGAACTCCAAATTTCTCTGAAGAAAACAATGCAGCAGGACAATAACGGCACTGCAAGGGCCTAATTCCATCTGTTGAAATCCTTTGGTAATATGTATATGTTGGGTAGAATGTTCAATGTGCATTTCTTCCTTATATTTCGTTGGAAGCGGGTGCTGGCCTCTATCGGATCACAGTTTTTCTGAGTTTACAAGTAAGGGTAACAGGAACTTCTTTTAGAAAGACATACATGAGAACAAGTGATAGCGTCTAATACCTTCAGTTCAAGGACCTACATTTGTACTTTCAGTTCTTCCTTCTATTTCGTTGGAAGCGGGTGCTGTCCTCTATCGGAACACAGTTTTTCTGAGTTTACAAGTAAGGGTAACAGGAACTTCTTTTAGAAAGACATACATGAGAACAAGAGATAGCGTCTAATACCTTCAGTTCAAAGACCTACATCTGTACTTTCAGTAGTATATGCGTTACTCTCCACCGAGAACAAGGTATGTCCAGAAACCGCCATCTCTGCTTCTGCCTGCTATGGCAATGCCACCGGTGACTATCTCACACACTGAACGCCATCACCACAGGCACAGAGAGCAGAAAGTTCTATCTTGTGTTATAAGTGCTAGAAATGTTCATGTTCTCTCTGCTTCAAAGAATGATTCTTTAGTACAGAGGATTTATAGGCTAGGCCTCTTTGAATACACAATATTTTCTGAGTTTCACAGTGAATTACAAAGAAACAAAATAGGGAACAAATGTGAACGGTGAAATCTCACATATTTCCTTTAGTCTGTCACCTGTAGCACACTACCCAGAAGACTCTAGCGTTCCTGGAAACAGTGTTTCCTCTTTAGTCTACTGTATGAACTCAAAAGTTCTCTGAAGCAAGCAATGCAGCAAAACAACAACGGCACAAAGAGGGCCTAATTCCATCTGTTGAAATCGTTTGATAATATGTAAATGTTGGTTAGAATGTTCAATGTGCATTTCTTCTATTTTGTTGGAAACAGTTGCTGGTCTCTATCGGAATACAGTTTTTCTGAGTCAAAAAGTAAGGGCAACAGCAACTTTTACAAAGATATACATGAGAACAAGATAGCGTCTAATACCTTCAGTTCAAAGACCTACATCTGTACTTTCAGTAGTATATGCGTTACTCTCCACCGAGAACAAGGTATGTCCAGGAACCGCCATCTCTGCTTCTGCCTGCTATGGCAATGCCACCGGTGACTATCTCACACACTGAACGCCATCACCACAGGCACAGAGAGGAGAAGGTTCTATTTTGTGTTATCAGTGCTTGAAATGTTCATGTTCTCTCTGTTTCAAAGAATGATTCCTTAGTACAGAGAATTGACAGGCTAGGCCTCTTTGAAAACACAGTATTTTCTGAGTTTCACAGTGCATTACAAAGAAACGAAATAGGGAACAAATGTGAACGGTGAAATATCACATATTTCCTTCAGTGTGTCGCCTGTAGCACACTACCCAGAAGACTCTAGCGTTGCTAGAAACAGTGTTTCCTCTTTAGTCTATTGTATGAACTCCAAATTTCTCTGAAGAAAACAATGCAGCAGGACAATAACGGCACTGCAAGGGCCTAATTCCATCTGTTGAAATCCTTTGGTAATATGTATATGTTGGGTAGAATGTTCAATGTGCATTTCTTCCTTCAATTTCGTTGGAAGCGGGTGCTGGCCTCTATCGGATCACAGTTTTTCTGAGTTTACAAGTAAGGGTAACAGGAACTTCTTTTAGAAAGACATACATGAGAACAAATAGCGTCTAATACCTTCAGTTCAAAGACCTACATGTGTACTTGCAGTAGTATATGCGTTACTCTCCACTGAAAACAAGTATGTCCAGGAACCGCCATCTCTGCTTCTGCCTGCTATGGCAATGCCACCGGTGACTATCTCACACACTGAACGCCATCACCACAGGCACAGAGAGCAGAAAGTTCTATCTTGTGTTATAAGTGCTAGAAATGTTCATGTTCTCTCTGCTTCAAAGAATGATTCTTTAGTACAGAGGATTTATAGGCTAGGCCTCTTTGAATACACAATATTTTCTGAGTTTCACAGTGAATTACAAAGAAACAAAATAGGGAACAAATGTGAACGGTGAAATCTCACATATTTCCTTTAGTCTGTCACCTGTAGCACACTACCCAGAAGACTCTAGCGTTCCTGGAAACAGTGTTTCCTCTTTAGTCTACTGTATGAACTCAAAAGTTCTCTGAAGCAAGCAATGCAGCAAAACAACAACGGCACAAAGAGGGCCTAATTCCATCTGTTGAAATCGTTTGATAATATGTAAATGTTGGTTAGAATGTTCAATGTGCATTTCTTCTATTTTGTTGGAAACAGTTGCTGGTCTCTATCGGAATACAGTTTTTCTGAGTCAAAAAGTAAGAGCAACAGCAACTTTTACAAAGACATACATGAGAACAAGATAGCGTCTAATACCTTCAGTTCAAAGACCTACATCTGTACTTTCAGTAGTATATGCGTTACTCTCCACCGAGAACAAGGTATGTCCAGGAACCGCCATCTCTGCTTCTGCCTGCTATGGCAATGCCACCGGTCACTATCTCACACACTGAACGCCATCACCACAGGCACAGAGAGGAGAAGGTTCTATCTTGTGTTATAAGTGCTAGAAATGTTCAGGTTCTCTCTGTTTCAAAGAATGATTCTTTAGTACAGAGAATTGACAGGCTAGGCCTCTTTGAAAACACAGTATTTTCTGAGTTTCACAGTGCATTACAAAGAAACGAAATAGGGAACAAATGTGAACGGTGAAATCTCACATATTTCCTTTAGTCTGTCACCTGTAGCACACTACCCAGAAGACTCTAGCGTTCCTGGAAACAGTGTTTCCTCTTTAGTCTACTGTATGAACTCAAAAGTTCTCTGAAGCAAGCAATGCAGCAAAACAACAACGGCACAAAGAGGGCCTAATTCCATCTGTTGAAATCGTTTGATAATATGTAAATGTTGGTTAGAATGTTCAATGTGCATTTCTTCTATTTTGTTGGAAACAGTTGCTGGTCTCTATCGGAATACAGTTTTTCTGAGTCAAAAAGTAAGGGCAACAGCAACTTTTACAAAGATATACATGAGAACAAGATAGCGTCTAATACCTTCAGTTCAAACACCTACATCTGTACTTTCAGTAGTATATGCGTTACTCTCCACCGAGAACAAGGTATGTCCAGGAACCGCCATCTCTGCTTCTGCCTGCTATGGCAATGCCACCGGTGACTATCTCACACACTGAACGCCATCACCACAGGCACAGAGAGGAGAAGGTTCTATTTTGTGTTATCAGTGCTTGAAATGTTCATGTTCTCTCTGTTTCAAAGAATGATTCCTTAGTACAGAGAATTGACAGGCTAGGCCTCTTTGAAAACACAGTATTTTCTGAGTTTCACAGTGCATTACAAAGAAACGAAATAGAAAACAAATGTGAACGGTGAAATATCACATATTTCCTTCAGTGTGTCGCCTGTAGCACACTACCCAGAAGACTCTAGCGTTCCTGGAAACAGTGTTTCCTCTTTAGTCTACTGTATGAACTCAAAAGTTCTCTGAAGCAAGCAATGCAGCAAAACAACAACGGCACAAAGAGGGCCTAATTCCATCTGTTGAAATCGTTTGATAATATGTAAATGTTGGTTAGAATGTTCAATGTGCATTTCTTCTATTTTGTTGGAAACAGTTGCTGGTCTCTATCGGAATACAGTTTTTCTGAGTCAAAAAGTAAGGGCAACAGCAACTTTTACAAAGATATACATGAGAACAAGATAGCGTCTAATACCTTCAGTTCAAACACCTACATCTGTACTTTCAGTAGTATATGCGTTACTCTCCACCGAGAACAAGGTATGTCCAGGAACCGCCATCTCTGCTTCTGCCTGCTATGGCAATGCCACCGGTGACTATCTCACACACTGAACGCCATCACCACAGGCACAGAGAGGAGAAGGTTCTATTTTGTGTTATCAGTGCTTGAAATGTTCATGTTCTCTCTGTTTCAAAGAATGATTCCTTAGTACAGAGAATTGACAGGCTAGGCCTCTTTGAAAACACAGTATTTTCTGAGTTTCACAGTGCATTACAAAGAAACGAAATAGAAAACAAATGTGAACGGTGAAATATCACATATTTCCTTCAGTGTGTCGCCTGTAGCACACTACCCAGAAGACTCTAGCGTTGCTAGAAACAGTGTTTCCTCTTTAGTCTATTGTATGAACTCCAAATTTCTCTGAAGAAAACAATGCAGCAGGACAATAACGGCACTGCAAGGGCCTAATTCCATCTGTTGAAATCCTTTGGTAATATGTATATGTTGGGTAGAATGTTCAATGTGCATTTCTTCCTTATATTTCGTTGGAAGCGGGTGCTGGCCTCTATCGGATCACAGTTTTTCTGAGTTTACAAGTAAGGGTAACAGGAACTTCTTTTAGAAAGACATACATGAGAACAAGTGATAGCGTCTAATACCTTCAGTTCAAGGACCTACATTTGTACTTTCAGTTCTTCCTTCTATTTCGTTGGAAGCGGGTGCTGTCCTCTATCGGAACACAGTTTTTCTGAGTTTACAAGTAAGGGTAACAGGAACTTCTTTTAGAAAGACATACATGAGAACAAGAGATAGCGTCTAATACCTTCAGTTCAAAGACCTACATCTGTACTTTCAGTAGTATATGCGTTACTCTCCACCGAGAACAAGGTATGTCCAGAAACCGCCATCTCTGCTTCTGCCTGCTATGGCAATGCCACCGGTGACTATCTCACACACTGAACGCCATCACCACAGGCACAGAGAGCAGAAAGTTCTATCTTGTGTTATAAGTGCTAGAAATGTTCATGTTCTCTCTGCTTCAAAGAATGATTCTTTAGTACAGAGGATTTATAGGCTAGGCCTCTTTGAATACACAATATTTTCTGAGTTTCACAGTGAATTACAAAGAAACAAAATAGGGAACAAATGTGAACGGTGAAATCTCACATATTTCCTTTAGTCTGTCACCTGTAGCACACTACCCAGAAGACTCTAGCGTTCCTGGAAACAGTGTTTCCTCTTTAGTCTACTGTATGAACTCAAAAGTTCTCTGAAGCAAGCAATGCAGCAAAACAACAACGGCACAAAGAGGGCCTAATTCCATCTGTTGAAATCGTTTGATAATATGTAAATGTTGGTTAGAATGTTCAATGTGCATTTCTTCTATTTTGTTGGAAACAGTTGCTGGTCTCTATCGGAATACAGTTTTTCTGAGTCAAAAAGTAAGAGCAACAGCAACTTTTACAAAGACATACATGAGAACAAGATAGCGTCTAATACCTTCAGTTCAAAGACCTACATCTGTACTTTCAGTAGTATATGCGTTACTCTCCACCGAGAACAAGGTATGTCCAGGAACCGCCATCTCTGCTTCTGCCTGCTATGGCAATGCCACCGGTCACTATCTCACACACTGAACGCCATCACCACAGGCACAGAGAGGAGAAGGTTCTATCTTGTGTTATAAGTGCTAGAAATGTTCAGGTTCTCTCTGTTTCAAAGAATGATTCTTTAGTACAGAGAATTGACAGGCTAGGCCTCTTTGAAAACACAGTATTTTCTGAGTTTCACAGTGCATTACAAAGAAACGAAATAGGGAACAAATGTGAACGGTGAAATCTCACATATTTCCTTTAGTCTGTCACCTGTAGCACACTACCCAGAAGACTCTAGCGTTCCTGGAAACAGTGTTTCCTCTTTAGTCTACTGTATGAACTCAAAAGTTCTCTGAAGCAAGCAATGCAGCAAAACAACAACGGCACAAAGAGGGCCTAATTCCATCTGTTGAAATCGTTTGATAATATGTAAATGTTGGTTAGAATGTTCAATGTGCATTTCTTCTATTTTGTTGGAAACAGTTGCTGGTCTCTATCGGAATACAGTTTTTCTGAGTCAAAAAGTAAGGGCAACAGCAACTTTTACAAAGATATACATGAGAACAAGATAGCGTCTAATACCTTCAGTTCAAACACCTACATCTGTACTTTCAGTAGTATATGCGTTACTCTCCACCGAGAACAAGGTATGTCCAGGAACCGCCATCTCTGCTTCTGCCTGCTATGGCAATGCCACCGGTGACTATCTCACACACTGAACGCCATCACCACAGGCACAGAGAGGAGAAGGTTCTATTTTGTGTTATCAGTGCTTGAAATGTTCATGTTCTCTCTGTTTCAAAGAATGATTCCTTAGTACAGAGAATTGACAGGCTAGGCCTCTTTGAAAACACAGTATTTTCTGAGTTTCACAGTGCATTACAAAGAAACGAAATAGAAAACAAATGTGAACGGTGAAATATCACATATTTCCTTCAGTGTGTCGCCTGTAGCACACTACCCAGAAGACTCTAGCGTTGCTAGAAACAGTGTTTCCTCTTTAGTCTATTGTATGAACTCCAAATTTCTCTGAAGAAAACAATGCAGCAGGACAATAACGGCACTGCAAGGGCCTAATTCCATCTGTTGAAATCCTTTGGTAATATGTATATGTTGGGTAGAATGTTCAATGTGCATTTCTTCCTTCAATTTCGTTGGAAGCGGGTGCTGGCCTCTATCGGATCACAGTTTTTCTGAGTTTACAAGTAAGGGTAACAGGAACTTCTTTTAGAAAGACATACATGAGAACAAATAGCGTCTAATACCTTCAGTTCAAAGACCTACATGTGTACTTGCAGTAGTATATGCGTTACTCTCCACTGAAAACAAGTATGTCCAGGAACCGCCATCTCTGCTTCTGCCTGCTATGGCAATGCCACCGGTGACTATCTCACACACTGAACGCCATCACCACAGGCACAGAGAGCAGAAAGTTCTATCTTGTGTTATAAGTGCTAGAAATGTTCATGTTCTCTCTGCTTCAAAGAATGATTCTTTAGTACAGAGGATTTATAGGCTAGGCCTCTTTGAATACACAATATTTTCTGAGTTTCACAGTGAATTACAAAGAAACAAAATAGGGAACAAATGTGAACGGTGAAATCTCACATATTTCCTTTAGTCTGTCACCTGTAGCACACTACCCAGAAGACTCTAGCGTTCCTGGAAACAGTGTTTCCTCTTTAGTCTACTGTATGAACTCAAAAGTTCTCTGAAGCAAGCAATGCAGCAAAACAACAACGGCACAAAGAGGGCCTAATTCCATCTGTTGAAATCGTTTGATAATATGTAAATGTTGGTTAGAATGTTCAATGTGCATTTCTTCTATTTTGTTGGAAACAGTTGCTGGTCTCTATCGGAATACAGTTTTTCTGAGTCAAAAAGTAAGAGCAACAGCAACTTTTACAAAGACATACATGAGAACAAGATAGCGTCTAATACCTTCAGTTCAAAGACCTACATCTGTACTTTCAGTAGTATATGCGTTACTCTCCACCGAGAACAAGGTATGTCCAGGAACCGCCATCTCTGCTTCTGCCTGCTATGGCAATGCCACCGGTCACTATCTCACACACTGAACGCCATCACCACAGGCACAGAGAGGAGAAGGTTCTATCTTGTGTTATAAGTGCTAGAAATGTTCATGTTCTCTCTGTTTCAAAGAATGATTCTTTAGTACAGAGAATTGACAGGCTAGGCCTCTTTGAAAACACAGTATTTTCTGAGTTTCACAGTGCATTACAAAGAAACGAAATAGGGAACAAATGTGAACGGTGAAATCTCACATATTTCCTTTAGTCTGTCACCTGTAGCACACTACCCAGAAGACTCTAGCGTTCCTGGAAACAGTGTTTCCTCTTTAGTCTACTGTATGAACTCAAAAGTTCTCTGAAGCAAGCAATGCAGCAAAACAACAACGGCACAAAGAGGGCCTAATTCCATCTGTTGAAATCGTTTGATAATATGTAAATGTTGGTTAGAATGTTCAATGTGCATTTCTTCTATTTTGTTGGAAACAGTTGCTGGTCTCTATCGGAATACAGTTTTTCTGAGTCAAAAAGTAAGGGCAACAGCAACTTTTACAAAGATATACATGAGAACAAGATAGCGTCTAATACCTACAGTTCAAACACCTACATCTGTACTTTCAGTAGTATATGCGTTACTCTCCACCGAGAACAAGGTATGTCCAGGAACCGCCATCTCTGCTTCTGCCTGCTATGGCAATGCCACCGGTGACTATCTCACACACTGAACGCCATCACCACAGGCACAGAGAGGAGAAGGTTCTATTTTGTGTTATCAGTGCTTGAAATGTTCATGTTCTCTCTGTTTCAAAGAATGATTCCTTAGTACAGAGAATTGACAGGCTAGGCCTCTTTGAAAACACAGTATTTTCTGAGTTTCACAGTGCATTACAAAGAAACGAAATAGAAAACAAATGTGAACGGTGAAATATCACATATTTCCTTCAGTGTGTCGCCTGTAGCACACTACCCAGAAGACTCTAGCGTTGCTAGAAACAGTGTTTCCTCTTTAGTCTATTGTATGAACTCCAAATTTCTCTGAAGAAAACAATGCAGCAGGACAATAACGGCACTGCAAGGGCCTAATTCCATCTGTTGAAATCCTTTGGTAATATGTATATGTTGGGTAGAATGTTCAATGTGCATTTCTTCCTTCAATTTCGTTGGAAGCGGGTGCTGGCCTCTATCGGATCACAGTTTTTCTGAGTTTACAAGTAAGGGTAACAGGAACTTCTTTTAGAAAGACATACATGAGAACAAATAGCGTCTAATACCTTCAGTTCAAAGACCTACATGTGTACTTGCAGTAGTATATGCGTTACTCTCCACTGAAAACAAGTATGTCCAGGAACCGCCATCTCTGCTTCTGCCTGCTATGGCAATGCCACCGGTGACTATCTCACACACTGAACGCCATCACCACAGGCACAGAGAGCAGAAAGTTCTATCTTGTGTTATAAGTGCTAGAAATGTTCATGTTCTCTCTGCTTCAAAGAATGATTCTTTAGTACAGAGGATTTATAGGCTAGGCCTCTTTGAATACACAATATTTTCTGAGTTTCACAGTGAATTACAAAGAAACAAAATAGGGAACAAATGTGAACGGTGAAATCTCACATATTTCCTTTAGTCTGTCACCTGTAGCACACTACCCAGAAGACTCTAGCGTTCCTGGAAACAGTGTTTCCTCTTTAGTCTACTGTATGAACTCAAAAGTTCTCTGAAGCAAGCAATGCAGCAAAACAACAACGGCACAAAGAGGGCCTAATTCCATCTGTTGAAATCGTTTGATAATATGTAAATGTTGGTTAGAATGTTCAATGTGCATTTCTTCTATTTTGTTGGAAACAGTTGCTGGTCTCTATCGGAATACAGTTTTTCTGAGTCAAAAAGTAAGAGCAACAGCAACTTTTACAAAGACATACATGAGAACAAGATAGCGTCTAATACCTTCAGTTCAAAGACCTACATCTGTACTTTCAGTAGTATATGCGTTACTCTCCACCGAGAACAAGGTATGTCCAGGAACCGCCATCTCTGCTTCTGCCTGCTATGGCAATGCCACCGGTCACTATCTCACACACTGAACGCCATCACCACAGGCACAGAGAGGAGAAGGTTCTATCTTGTGTTATAAGTGCTAGAAATGTTCAGGTTCTCTCTGTTTCAAAGAATGATTCTTTAGTACAGAGAATTGACAGGCTAGGCCTCTTTGAAAACACAGTATTTTCTGAGTTTCACAGTGCATTACAAAGAAACGAAATAGGGAACAAATGTGAACGGTGAAATCTCACATATTTCCTTTAGTCTGTCACCTGTAGCACACTACCCAGAAGACTCTAGCGTTCCTGGAAACAGTGTTTCCTCTTTAGTCTACTGTATGAACTCAAAAGTTCTCTGAAGCAAGCAATGCAGCAAAACAACAACGGCACAAAGAGGGCCTAATTCCATCTGTTGAAATCGTTTGATAATATGTAAATGTTGGTTAGAATGTTCAATGTGCATTTCTTCTATTTTGTTGGAAACAGTTGCTGGTCTCTATCGGAATACAGTTTTTCTGAGTCAAAAAGTAAGGGCAACAGCAACTTTTACAAAGATATACATGAGAACAAGATAGCGTCTAATACCTTCAGTTCAAACACCTACATCTGTACTTTCAGTAGTATATGCGTTACTCTCCACCGAGAACAAGGTATGTCCAGGAACCGCCATCTCTGCTTCTGCCTGCTATGGCAATGCCACCGGTGACTATCTCACACACTGAACGCCATCACCACAGGCACAGAGAGGAGAAGGTTCTATTTTGTGTTATCAGTGCTTGAAATGTTCATGTTCTCTCTGTTTCAAAGAATGATTCCTTAGTACAGAGAATTGACAGGCTAGGCCTCTTTGAAAACACAGTATTTTCTGAGTTTCACAGTGCATTACAAAGAAACGAAATAGAAAACAAATGTGAACGGTGAAATATCACATATTTCCTTCAGTGTGTCGCCTGTAGCACACTACCCAGAAGACTCTAGCGTTGCTAGAAACAGTGTTTCCTCTTTAGTCTATTGTATGAACTCCAAATTTCTCTGAAGAAAACAATGCAGCAGGACAATAACGGCACTGCAAGGGCCTAATTCCATCTGTTGAAATCCTTTGGTAATATGTATATGTTGGGTAGAATGTTCAATGTGCATTTCTTCCTTCAATTTCGTTGGAAGCGGGTGCTGGCCTCTATCGGATCACAGTTTTTCTGAGTTTACAAGTAAGGGTAACAGGAACTTCTTTTAGAAAGACATACATGAGAACAAATAGCGTCTAATACCTTCAGTTCAAAGACCTACATGTGTACTTGCAGTAGTATATGCGTTACTCTCCACTGAAAACAAGTATGTCCAGGAACCGCCATCTCTGCTTCTGCCTGCTATGGCAATGCCACCGGTGACTATCTCACACACTGAACGCCATCACCACAGGCACAGAGAGGAGAAGGTTCTATCTTGTGTTATAAGTGCTAGAAATGTTCATGTTCTCTCTGTTTCAAAGAATGATTCTTTAGTACAGAGAATTGACAGGCTAGGCCTCTTTGAAAACACAGTATTTTCTGAGTTTCACAGTGCATTACAAAGAAACGAAATAGGGAACAAATGTGAACGGTGAAATCTCACATATTTCCTTTAGTGTGTCACCTGTAGCACACTACCCAGAAGACTCTAGCGTTCCTGGAAACAGTGTTTCCTCTTTAGACTACTGTATGAACTCAAAAGTTCTCTGAAGCAAGCAATGCAGTAAAACAACAACGGCACAAAGAGGGCCTTATTCCATGTGTTGAAATCGTTTGATAATATGTAAATGTTGGTTAGAATGTTCAATGTTCATTTCTTCTATTTTGTTGGAAACAGTTGCTGGCCTCTATCGGAATACAGTTTTTCTGAGTCAAAAAGTAAGGGCAACAGGAACTTTCACAAAGACATAAATGAGAACAAGATAGCGTCTAATACTTTCAGTTCAAAGACCTACATCTGTACTTTCAGTAGTATATGCGCTACTCTCCACCGAGAACAAGGTATGTCCAGGAACCGCCATCTCTGCTTCTGCCTGCTATGGCAATGCCACAGGTGACTATCTCACACACTGAACGCCATCACCACAGGCACAGAGAGCAGAAAGTTCTATCTTGTGTTATAAGTGCTAGAAATGTTCATGTTCTCTCTGCTTCAAAGAATGATTCTTTAGTACAGAGGATTTATAGGCTAGGCCTCTTTGAATACACAATATTTTCTGAGTTTCACAGTGAATTACAAAGAAACAAAATAGGGAACAAATGTGAACGGTGAAATCTCACATATTTCCTTTAGTCTGTCACCTGTAGCACACTACCCAGAAGACTCTAGCGTTCCTGGAAACAGTGTTTCCTCTTTAGTCTACTGTATGAACTCAAAAGTTCTCTGAAGCAAGCAATGCAGCAAAACAACAACGGCACAAAGAGGGCCTAATTCCATCTGTTGAAATCGTTTGATAATATGTAAATGTTGGTTAGAATGTTCAATGTGCATTTCTTCTATTTTGTTGGAAACAGTTGCTGGTCTCTATCGGAATACAGTTTTTCTGAGTCAAAAAGTAAGAGCAACAGCAACTTTTACAAAGACATACATGAGAACAAGATAGCGTCTAATACCTTCAGTTCAAAGACCTACATCTGTACTTTCAGTAGTATATGCGTTACTCTCCACCGAGAACAAGGTATGTCCAGGGACCGCCATCTCTGCTTCTGCCTGCTATGGCAATGCCACCGGTGACTATCTCACACACTGAACGCCATCACCACAGGCACAGAGAGGAGAAGGTTCTATTTTGTGTTATCAGTGCTTGAAATGTTCATGTTCTCTCTGTTTCAAAGAATGATTCCTTAGTACAGAGAATTGACAGGCTAGGCCTCTTTGAAAACACAGTATTTTCTGAGTTTCACAGTGCATTACAAAGAAACGAAATAGGGAACAAATGTGAACGGTGAAATATCACATATTTCCTTCAGTGTGTCGCCTGTAGCACACTACCCAGAAGACTCTAGCGTTGTTAGAAACAGTGTTTCCTCTTTAGTCTATTGTATGAACTCCAAATTTCTCTGAAGCAAGCAATGCAGCAAAACAACAACGGCACAAAGAGGGCCTAATTCCATCTGTTGAAATCCTTTGGTAATATGTATATGTTGGGTAGAATGTTCAATGTGCATTTCTTCCTTCTATTTCGTTGGAAGCGGGTGCTGGCCTCTATCGGATCACAGTTTTTCTGAGTTTACAAGTAAGGGTAACAGGAACTTCTTTTAGAAAGACATACATGAGAACAAGTGATAGCGTCTAATACCTTCAGTTCAAGGACCTACATTTGTACTTTCAGTTCTTCCTTCTATTTCGTTGGAAGCGGGTGCTGTCCTCTATCGGAACACAGTTTTTCTGAGTTTACAAGTAAGGGTAACAGGAACTTCTTTTAGAAAGACATACATGAGAACAAGTGATAGCGTCTAATACCTTCAGTTCAAAGACCTACATCTGTACTTTCAGTAGTATATGCGTTACTCTCCACCGAGAACAAGGTATGTCCAGGAACCGTCATCTCTGCTTCTGCCTGCTATGGCAATGCCACTGGTGACTATCTCACACACTGAACGCCATCACCACAGGCACAGAGAGGAGAAGGTTCTATCTTGTGTTATAAGTGCTAGAAATGTTCATGTTCTCTCTGTTTCAAAGAATGATTCTTTAGTACAGAGAACTGACAGGCTAGGCCTCTTTCAAAACACAGTATTTTCTGAGTTTCACAGTGCATTACAAAGAAACGGAATAGGGAACAAATGTGAACGGTGAAATCTCACATATTTCCTTCATTGCGTCGCCTGTAGCACACTACCCAGAAGACTCTAGCGTTCCTGGAAACAGTGTTTCCTTTTTAGTCTACTGTATGAACTCGAAAGTTCTCTGAAACAAGCAATGCAGCAAAACAACAACGGCACAGAGACGCCTAATTCCATCTGTTGAAATCGTTTGATAATAAGTATATATTGGTTAGAATGTTCAATGCGCATTTCTTCTATTTTGTTGGAAACAGTTGCTGGCCTCTATCAGAACACAGTTTTTCTGAGTCAACAGGTTAGGGCAACAGGAACTTTTAGAAAGACATACATGAGAACAAATAGCGTCTAATACCTTCAGTTCAAAGACCTACATGTGTACTTGCAGTAGTATATGCGTTACTCTCCACTGAAAACAAGTATGTCCAGGAACCGCCATCTCTGCTTCTGCCTGCTATGGCAATGCCACCGGTGACTATCTCACACACTGAACGCCATCACCACAGGCACAGAGAGCAGAAAGTTCTATCTTGTGTTATAAGTGCTAGAAATGTTCATGTTCTCTCTGTTTCAAAGAATGATTCTTTAGTACAGAGAACTGACAGGCTAGGCCTCTTTCAAAACACAGTATTTTCTGAGTTTCACAGTGCATTACAAAGAAACGGAATAGGGAACAAATGTGAACGGTGAAATCTCACATATTTCCTTCATTGCGTCGCCTGTAGCACACTACCCAGAAGACTCTAGCGTTCCTGGAAACAGTGTTTCCTTTTTAGTCTACTGTATGAACTCGAAAGTTCTCTGAAACAAGCAATGCAGCAAAACAACAACGGCACAAAGAGGGCCTAATTCCATCTGTTGAAATCGTTTGATAATAAGTATATATTGGTTAGAATGTTCAATGCGCATTTCTTCTATTTTGTTGGAAACAGTTGCTGGCCTCTATCAGAACACAGTTTTTCTGAGTCAACAGGTTAGGGCAACAGGAACTTTTAGAAAGACATACATGAGAACAAATAGCGTCTAATACCTTCAGTTCAAAGACCTACATGTGTACTTGCAGTAGTATATGCGTTACTCTCCACTGAAAACAAGTATGTCCAGGAACCGCCATCTCTGCTTCTGCCTGCTATGGCAATGCCACCGGTGACTATCTCACACACTGAACGCCATCACCACAGGCACAGAGAGCAGAAAGTTCTATCTTGTGTTATAAGTGCTAGAAATGTTCATGTTCTCTCTGCTTCAAAGAATGATTCTTTAGTACAGAGGATTTATAGGCTAGGCCTCTTTGAATACACAATATTTTCTGAGTTTCACAGTGAATTACAAAGAAACAAAATAGGGAACAAATGTGAACGGTGAAATCTCACATATTTCCTTTAGTCTGTCACCTGTAGCACACTACCCAGAAGACTCTAGCGTTCCTGGAAACAGTGTTTCCTCTTTAGTCTACTGTATGAACTCAAAAGTTCTCTGAAGCAAGCAATGCAGCAAAACAACAACGGCACAAAGAGGGCCTAATTCCATCTGTTGAAATCGTTTGATAATATGTAAATGTTGGTTAGAATGTTCAATGTGCATTTCTTCTATTTTGTTGGAAACAGTTGCTGGTCTCTATCGGAATACAGTTTTTCTGAGTCAAAAAGTAAGAGCAACAGCAACTTTTACAAAGACATACATGAGAACAAGATAGCGTCTAATACCTTCAGTTCAAAGACCTACATCTGTACTTTCAGTAGTATATGCGTTACTCTCCACCGAGAACAAGGTATGTCCAGGAACCGCCATCTCTGCTTCTGCCTGCTATGGCAATGCCACCGGTGACTATCTCACACACTGAACGCCATCACCACAGGCACAGAGAGGAGAAGGTTCTATTTTGTGTTATCAGTGCTTGAAATGTTCATGTTCTCTCTGTTTCAAAGAATGATTCCTTAGTACAGAGAATTGACAGGCTAGGCCTCTTTGAAAACACAGTATTTTCTGAGTTTCACAGTGCATTACAAAGAAACGAAATAGGGAACAAATGTGAACGGTGAAATATCACATATTTCCTTCAGTGTGTCGCCTGTAGCACACTACCCAGAAGACTCTAGCGTTGCTAGAAACAGTGTTTCCTCTTTAGTCTATTGTATGAACTTGAAAGTTCTCTGAAGCAAACAATGCAGCAGGACAACAACGGCACAGCAAGGGCCTAATTCCATCTGTTGAAATCCTTTGGTAATATGTATATGTTGGGTAGAATGTTCAATGTGCATTTCTTCCTTATATTTCGTTGGAAGCGGGTGCTGGCCTCTATCGGATCACAGTTTTTCTGAGTTTACAAGTAAGGGTAACAGGAACTTCTTTTAGAAAGACATACATGAGAACAAGTGATAGCGTCTAATACCTTCAGTTCAAGGACCTACATTTGTACTTTCAGTTCTTCCTTCTATTTCGTTGGAAGCGGGTGCTGTCCTCTATCGGAACACAGTTTTTCTGAGTTTACAAGTAAGGGTAACAGGAACTTCTTTTAGAAAGACATACATGAGAACAAGTGATAGCGTCTAATACCTTCAGTTCAAAGACCTACATCTGTACTTTCAGTAGTATATGCGTTACTCTCCACCGAGAACAAGGTATGTCCAGGAACCGTCATCTCTGCTTCTGCCTGCTATGGCAATGCCACTGGTGACTATCTCACACACTGAACGCCATCACCACAGGCACAGAGAGGAGAAGGTTCTATCTTGTGTTATAAGTGCTAGAAATGTTCATGTTCTCTCTGTTTCAAAGAATGATTCTTTAGTACAGAGAACTGACAGGCTAGGCCTCTTTCAAAACACAGTATTTTCTGAGTTTCACAGTGCATTACAAAGAAACGGAATAGGGAACAAATGTGAACGGTGAAATCTCACATATTTCCTTCATTGCGTCGCCTGTAGCACACTACCCAGAAGACTCTAGCGTTCCTGGAAACAGTGTTTCCTTTTTAGTCTACTGTATGAACTCGAAAGTTCTCTGAAACAAGCAATGCAGCAAAACAACAACGGCACAGAGACGCCTAATTCCATCTGTTGAAATCGTTTGATAATAAGTATATATTGGTTAGAATGTTCAATGCGCATTTCTTCTATTTTGTTGGAAACAGTTGCTGGCCTCTATCAGAACACAGTTTTTCTGAGTCAACAGGTTAGGGCAACAGGAACTTTTAGAAAGACATACATGAGAACAAATAGCGTCTAATACCTTCAGTTCAAAGACCTACATGTGTACTTGCAGTAGTATATGCGTTACTCTCCACTGAAAACAAGTATGTCCAGGAACCGCCATCTCTGCTTCTGCCTGCTATGGCAATGCCACCGGTGACTATCTCACACACTGAACGCCATCACCACAGGCACAGAGAGCAGAAAGTTCTATCTTGTGTTATAAGTGCTAGAAATGTTCATGTTCTCTCTGTTTCAAAGAATGATTCTTTAGTACAGAGAACTGACAGGCTAGGCCTCTTTCAAAACACAGTATTTTCTGAGTTTCACAGTGCATTACAAAGAAACGGAATAGGGAACAAATGTGAACGGTGAAATCTCACATATTTCCTTCATTGCGTCGCCTGTAGCACACTACCCAGAAGACTCTAGCGTTCCTGGAAACAGTGTTTCCTTTTTAGTCTACTGTATGAACTCGAAAGTTCTCTGAAACAAGCAATGCAGCAAAACAACAACGGCACAAAGAGGGCCTAATTCCATCTGTTGAAATCGTTTGATAATAAGTATATATTGGTTAGAATGTTCAATGCGCATTTCTTCTATTTTGTTGGAAACAGTTGCTGGCCTCTATCAGAACACAGTTTTTCTGAGTCAACAGGTTAGGGCAACAGGAACTTTTAGAAAGACATACATGAGAACAAATAGCGTCTAATACCTTCAGTTCAAAGACCTACATGTGTACTTGCAGTAGTATATGCGTTACTCTCCACTGAAAACAAGTATGTCCAGGAACCGCCATCTCTGCTTCTGCCTGCTATGGCAATGCCACCGGTGACTATCTCACACACTGAACGCCATCACCACAGGCACAGAGAGCAGAAAGTTCTATCTTGTGTTATAAGTGCTAGAAATGTTCATGTTCTCTCTGCTTCAAAGAATGATTCTTTAGTACAGAGGATTTATAGGCTAGGCCTCTTTGAATACACAATATTTTCTGAGTTTCACAGTGAATTACAAAGAAACAAAATAGGGAACAAATGTGAACGGTGAAATCTCACATATTTCCTTTAGTCTGTCACCTGTAGCACACTACCCAGAAGACTCTAGCGTTCCTGGAAACAGTGTTTCCTCTTTAGTCTACTGTATGAACTCAAAAGTTCTCTGAAGCAAGCAATGCAGCAAAACAACAACGGCACAAAGAGGGCCTAATTCCATCTGTTGAAATCGTTTGATAATATGTAAATGTTGGTTAGAATGTTCAATGTGCATTTCTTCTATTTTGTTGGAAACAGTTGCTGGTCTCTATCGGAATACAGTTTTTCTGAGTCAAAAAGTAAGAGCAACAGCAACTTTTACAAAGACATACATGAGAACAAGATAGCGTCTAATACCTTCAGTTCAAAGACCTACATCTGTACTTTCAGTAGTATATGCGTTACTCTCCACCGAGAACAAGGTATGTCCAGGAACCGCCATCTCTGCTTCTGCCTGCTATGGCAATGCCACCGGTGACTATCTCACACACTGAACGCCATCACCACAGGCACAGAGAGGAGAAGGTTCTATTTTGTGTTATCAGTGCTTGAAATGTTCATGTTCTCTCTGTTTCAAAGAATGATTCCTTAGTACAGAGAATTGACAGGCTAGGCCTCTTTGAAAACACAGTATTTTCTGAGTTTCACAGTGCATTACAAAGAAACGAAATAGGGAACAAATGTGAACGGTGAAATATCACATATTTCCTTCAGTGTGTCGCCTGTAGCACACTACCCAGAAGACTCTAGCGTTGCTAGAAACAGTGTTTCCTCTTTAGTCTATTGTATGAACTTGAAAGTTCTCTGAAGCAAACAATGCAGCAGGACAACAACGGCACAGCAAGGGCCTAATTCCATCTGTTGAAATCCTTTGGTAATATGTATATGTTGGGTAGAATGTTCAATGTGCATTTCTTCCTTATATTTCGTTGGAAGCGGGTGCTGGCCTCTATCGGATCACAGTTTTTCTGAGTTTACAAGTAAGGGTAACAGGAACTTCTTTTAGAAAGACATACATGAGAACAAGTGATAGCGTCTAATACCTTCAGTTCAAGGACCTACATTTGTACTTTCAGTTCTTCCTTCTATTTCGTTGGAAGCGGGTGCTGTCCTCTATCGGAACACAGTTTTTCTGAGTTTACAAGTAAGGGTAACAGGAACTTCTTTTAGAAAGACATACATGAGAACAAGTGATAGCGTCTAATACCTTCAGTTCAAAGACCTACATCTGTACTTTCAGTAGTATATGCGTTACTCTCCACCGAGAACAAGGTATGTCCAGGAACCGTCATCTCTGCTTCTGCCTGCTATGGCAATGCCACTGGTGACTATCTCACACACTGAACGCCATCACCACAGGCACAGAGAGGAGAAGGTTCTATCTTGTGTTATAAGTGCTAGAAATGTTCATGTTCTCTCTGTTTCAAAGAATGATTCTTTAGTACAGAGAACTGACAGGCTAGGCCTCTTTCAAAACACAGTATTTTCTGAGTTTCACAGTGCATTACAAAGAAACGGAATAGGGAACAAATGTGAACGGTGAAATCTCACATATTTCCTTCATTGCGTCGCCTGTAGCACACTACCCAGAAGACTCTAGCGTTCCTGGAAACAGTGTTTCCTTTTTAGTCTACTGTATGAACTCGAAAGTTCTCTGAAACAAGCAATGCAGCAAAACAACAACGGCACAGAGACGCCTAATTCCATCTGTTGAAATCGTTTGATAATAAGTATATATTGGTTAGAATGTTCAATGCGCATTTCTTCTATTTTGTTGGAAACAGTTGCTGGCCTCTATCAGAACACAGTTTTTCTGAGTCAACAGGTTAGGGCAACAGGAACTTTTAGAAAGACATACATGAGAACAAATAGCGTCTAATACCTTCAGTTCAAAGACCTACATGTGTACTTGCAGTAGTATATGCGTTACTCTCCACTGAAAACAAGTATGTCCAGGAACCGCCATCTCTGCTTCTGCCTGCTATGGCAATGCCACCGGTGACTATCTCACACACTGAACGCCATCACCACAGGCACAGAGAGCAGAAAGTTCTATCTTGTGTTATAAGTGCTAGAAATGTTCATGTTCTCTCTGCTTCAAAGAATGATTCTTTAGTACAGAGGATTTATAGGCTAGGCCTCTTTGAATACACAATATTTTCTGAGTTTCACAGTGAATTACAAAGAAACAAAATAGGGAACAAATGTGAATGGTGAAATCTCACATATTTCCTTTAGTCTGTCACCTGTAGCACACTACCCAGAAGACTCTAGCGTTCCTGGAAACAGTGTTTCCTCTTTAGTCTACTGTATGAACTCAAAAGTTCTCTGAAGCAAGCAATGCAGCAAAACAACAACGGCACAAAGAGGGCCTAATTCCATCTGTTGAAATCGTTTGATAATATGTAAATGTTGGTTAGAATGTTCAATGTGCATTTCTTCTATTTTGTTGGAAACAGTTGCTGGTCTCTATCGGAATACAGTTTTTCTGAGTCAAAAAGTAAGAGCAACAGCAACTTTTACAAAGACATACATGAGAACAAGATAGCGTCTAATACCTTCAGTTCAAAGACCTACATCTGTACTTTCAGTAGTATATGCGTTACTCTCCACCGAGAACAAGGTATGTCCAGGAACCGCCATCTCTGCTTCTGCCTGCTATGGCAATGCCACCGGTGACTATCTCACACACTGAACGCCATCACCACAGGCACAGAGAGGAGAAGGTTCTATTTTGTGTTATCAGTGCTTGAAATGTTCATGTTCTCTCTGTTTCAAAGAATGATTCCTTAGTACAGAGAATTGACAGGCTAGGCCTCTTTGAAAACACAGTATTTTCTGAGTTTCACAGTGCATTACAAAGAAACGAAATAGGGAACAAATGTGAACGGTGAAATATCACATATTTCCTTCAGTGTGTCGCCTGTAGCACACTACCCAGAAGACTCTAGCGTTGCTAGAAACAGTGTTTCCTCTTTAGTCTATTGTATGAACTCCAAATTTCTCTGAAGCAAGCAATGCAGCAAAACAACAACGGCACAAAGAGGGCCTAATTCCATCTGTTGAAATCGTTTGATAATATGTAAATGTTGGTTAGAATGTTCAATGTGCATTTCTTCTATTTTGTTGGAAACAGTTGCTGGCCTCTATCGGAATACAGTTTTTCTGAGTCAAAAAGTAAGGGCAACAGGAACTTTCACAAAGACATAAATGAGAACAAGATAGCGTCTAATACCTTCAGTTCAAAGACCTACATCTGTACTTTCAGTAGTATATGCGTTACTCTCCACCGAGAACAAGGTATGTCCAGGAACCGCCATCTCTGCTTCTGCCTGCTATGGCAATGCCACCGGTGACTATCTCACACACTGAACGCCATCACCACAGGCACAGAGAGGAGAAGGTTCTATTTTGTGTTATCAGTGCTTGAAATGTTCATGTTCTCTCTGTTTCAAAGAATGATTCTTTAGTACAGAGAATTGACAGGCTAGGCCTCTTTGAAAACACAGTATTTTCTGAGTTTCACAGTGCATTACAAAGAAACGAAATAGGGAACAAATGTGAACGGTGAAATATCACATATTTCCTTCAGTGTGTCGCCTGTAGCACACTACCCAGAAGACTCTAGCGTTGCTAGAAACAGTGTTTCCTCTTTAGTCTATTGTATGAACTTGAAAGTTCTCTGAAGCAAACAATGCAGCAGGACAACAACGGCACAGCAAGGGCCTAATTCCATCTGTTGAAATCCTTTGGTAATATGTATATGTTGGGTAGAATGTTCAATGTGCATTTCTTCCTTCTATTTCGTTGGAAGCGGGTGCTGGCCTCTATCGGATCACAGTTTTTCTGAGTTTACAAGTAAGGGTAACAGGAACTTCTTTTAGAAAGACATACATGAGAACAAGTGATAGCGTCTAATACCTTCAGTTCAAGGACCTACATTTGTACTTTCAGTTCTTCCTTCTATTTCGTTGGAAGCGGGTGCTGTCCTCTATCGGAACACAGTTTTTCTGAGTTTACAAGTAAGGGTAACAGGAACTTCTTTTAGAAAGACATACATGAGAACAAGTGATAGCGTCTAATACCTTCAGTTCAAAGACCTACATCTGTACTTTCAGTAGTATATGCGTTACTCTCCACCGAGAACAAGGTATGTCCAGGAACCGTCATCTCTGCTTCTGCCTGCTATGGCAATGCCACTGGTGACTATCTCACACACTGAACGCCATCACCACAGGCACAGAGAGGAGAAGGTTCTATCTTGTGTTATAAGTGCTAGAAATGTTCATGTTCTCTCTGTTTCAAAGAATGATTCTTTAGTACAGAGAACTGACAGGCTAGGCCTCTTTCAAAACACAGTATTTTCTGAGTTTCACAGTGCATTACAAAGAAACGGAATAGGGAACAAATGTGAACGGTGAAATCTCACATATTTCCTTCATTGCGTCGCCTGTAGCACACTACCCAGAAGACTCTAGCGTTCCTGGAAACAGTGTTTCCTTTTTAGTCTACTGTATGAACTCGAAAGTTCTCTGAAACAAGCAATGCAGCAAAACAACAACGGCACAGAGACGCCTAATTCCATCTGTTGAAATCGTTTGATAATAAGTATATATTGGTTAGAATGTTCAATGCGCATTTCTTCTATTTTGTTGGAAACAGTTGCTGGCCTCTATCAGAACACAGTTTTTCTGAGTCAACAGGTTAGGGCAACAGGAACTTTTAGAAAGACATACATGAGAACAAATAGCGTCTAATACCTTCAGTTCAAAGACCTACATGTGTACTTGCAGTAGTATATGCGTTACTCTCCACTGAAAACAAGTATGTCCAGGAACCGCCATCTCTGCTTCTGCCTGCTATGGCAATGCCACCGGTGACTATCTCACACACTGAACGCCATCACCACAGGCACAGAGAGCAGAAAGTTCTATCTTGTGTTATAAGTGCTAGAAATGTTCATGTTCTCTCTGCTTCAAAGAATGATTCTTTAGTACAGAGGATTTATAGGCTAGGCCTCTTTGAAAACACAGTATTTTCTGAGTTTCACAGTGCATTACAAAGAAACGAAATAGAAAACAAATGTGAACGGTGAAATATCACATATTTCCTTCAGTGTGTCGCCTGTAGCACACTACCCAGAAGACTCTAGCGTTGCTAGAAACAGTGTTTCCTCTTTAGTCTATTGTATGAACTCCAAATTTCTCTTAAGAAAACAATGCAGCAGGACAATAACGGCACTGCAAGGGCCTAATTCCATCTGTTGAAATCCTTTGGTAATATGTATATGTTGGGTAGAATGTTCAATGTGCATTTCTTCCTTCTATTTCGTTGGAAGCGGGTGCTGGCCTCTATCGGATCACAGTTTTTCTGAGTTTACAAGTAAGGGTAACAGGAACTTCTTTTAGAAAGACATACATGAGAACAAGTGATAGCGTCTAATACCTTCAGTTCAAGGACCTACATTTGTACTTTCAGTTCTTCCTTCTATTTCGTTGGAAGCGGGTGCTGTCCTCTATCGGAACACAGTTTTTCTGAGTTTACAAGTAAGGGTAACAGGAACTTCTTTTAGAAAGACATACATGAGAACAAGTGATAGCGTCTAATACCTTCAGTTCAAAGACCTACATGTGTACTTGCAGTAGTATATGCGTTACTCTCCACTGAAAACAAGTATGTCCAGGAACCGCCATCTCTGCTTCTGCCTGCTATGGCAATGCCACCGGTGACTATCTCACACACTGAACGCCATCACCACAGGCACAGAGAGCAGAAAGTTCTATCTTGTGTTATAAGTGCTAGAAATGTTCATGTTCTCTCTGCTTCAAAGAATGATTCTTTAGTACAGAGGATTTATAGGCTAGGCCTCTTTGAATACACAATATTTTCTGAGTTTCACAGTGAATTACAAAGAAACAAAATAGGGAACAAATGTGAACGGTGAAATCTCACATATTTCCTTTAGTCTGTCACCTGTAGCACACTACCCAGAAGACTCTAGCGTTCCTGGAAACAGTGTTTCCTCTTTAGTCTACTGTATGAACTCAAAAGTTCTCTGAAGCAAGCAATGCAGCAAAACAACAACGGCACAAAGAGGGCCTAATTCCATCTGTTGAAATCGTTTGATAATATGTAAATGTTGGTTAGAATGTTCAATGTGCATTTCTTCTATTTTGTTGGAAACAGTTGCTGGTCTCTATCGGAATACAGTTTTTCTGAGTCAAAAAGTAAGAGCAACAGCAACTTTTACAAAGACATACATGAGAACAAGATAGCGTCTAATACCTTCAGTTCAAAGACCTACATCTGTACTTTCAGTAGTATATGCGTTACTCTCCACCGAGAACAAGGTATGTCCAGGGACCGCCATCTCTGCTTCTGCCTGCTATGGCAATGCCACCGGTGACTATCTCACACACTGAACGCCATCACCACAGGCACAGAGAGGAGAAGGTTCTATTTTGTGTTATCAGTGCTTGAAATGTTCATGTTCTCTCTGTTTCAAAGAATGATTCCTTAGTACAGAGAATTGACAGGCTAGGCCTCTTTGAAAACACAGTATTTTCTGAGTTTCACAGTGCATTACAAAGAAACGAAATAGGGAACAAATGTGAACGGTGAAATATCACATATTTCCTTCAGTGTGTCGCCTGTAGCACACTACCCAGAAGACTCTAGCGTTGTTAGAAACAGTGTTTCCTCTTTAGTCTATTGTATGAACTCCAAATTTCTCTGAAGCAAGCAATGCAGCAAAACAACAACGGCACAAAGAGGGCCTAATTCCATCTGTTGAAATCGTTTGATAATATGTAAATGTTGGTTAGAATGTTCAATGTGCATTTCTTCTATTTTGTTGGAAACAGTTGCTGGTCTCTATCGGAATACAGTTTTTCTGAGTCAAAAAGTAAGAGCAACAGCAACTTTTACAAAGACATACATGAGAACAAGATAGCGTCTAATACCTTCAGTTCAAAGACCTACATCTGTACTTTCAGTAGTATATGCGTTACTCTCCACCGAGAACAAGGTATGTCCAGGAACCGCCATCTCTGCTTCTGCCTGCTATGGCAATGCCACCGGTGACTATCTCACACACTGAACGCCATCACCACAGGCACAGAGAGGAGAAGGTTCTATTTTGTGTTATCAGTGCTTGAAATGTTCATGTTCTCTCTGTTTCAAAGAATGATTCCTTAGTACAGAGAATTGACAGGCTAGGCCTCTTTGAAAACACAGTATTTTCTGAGTTTCACAGTGCATTACAAAGAAACGAAATAGGGAACAAATGTGAACGGTGAAATATCACATATTTCCTTCAGTGTGTCGCCTGTAGCACACTACCCAGAAGACTCTAGCGTTGCTAGAAACAGTGTTTCCTCTTTAGTCTATTGTATGAACTTGAAAGTTCTCTGAAGCAAACAATGCAGCAGGACAACAACGGCACAGCAAGGGCCTAATTCCATCTGTTGAAATCCTTTGGTAATATGTATATGTTGGGTAGAATGTTCAATGTGCATTTCTTCCTTCTATTTCGTTGGAAGCGGGTGCTGGCCTCTATCGGATCACAGTTTTTCTGAGTTTACAAGTAAGGGTAACAGGAACTTCTTTTAGAAAGACATACATGAGAACAAGTGATAGCGTCTAATACCTTCAGTTCAAGGACCTACATTTGTACTTTCAGTTCTTCCTTCTATTTCGTTGGAAGCGGGTGCTGTCCTCTATCGGAACACAGTTTTTCTGAGTTTACAAGTAAGGGTAACAGGAACTTCTTTTAGAAAGACATACATGAGAACAAGTGATAGCGTCTAATACCTTCAGTTCAAAGACCTACATGTGTACTTGCAGTAGTATATGCGTTACTCTCCACTGAAAACAAGTATGTCCAGGAACCGCCATCTCTGCTTCTGCCTGCTATGGCAATGCCACCGGTGACTATCTCACACACTGAACGCCATCACCACAGGCACAGAGAGCAGAAAGTTCTATCTTGTGTTATAAGTGCTAGAAATGTTCATGTTCTCTCTGCTTCAAAGAATGATTCTTTAGTACAGAGGATTTATAGGCTAGGCCTCTTTGAATACACAATATTTTCTGAGTTTCACAGTGAATTACAAAGAAACAAAATAGGGAACAAATGTGAACGGTGAAATCTCACATATTTCCTTTAGTCTGTCACCTGTAGCACACTACCCAGAAGACTCTAGCGTTCCTGGAAACAGTGTTTCCTCTTTAGTCTACTGTATGAACTCAAAAGTTCTCTGAAGCAAGCAATGCAGCAAAACAACAACGGCACAAAGAGGGCCTAATTCCATCTGTTGAAATCGTTTGATAATATGTAAATGTTGGTTAGAATGTTCAATGTGCATTTCTTCTATTTTGTTGGAAACAGTTGCTGGTCTCTATCGGAATACAGTTTTTCTGAGTCAAAAAGTAAGAGCAACAGCAACTTTTACAAAGACATACATGAGAACAAGATAGCGTCTAATACCTTCAGTTCAAAGACCTACATCTATACTTTCAGTAGTATATGCGTTACTCTCCACCGAGAACAAGGTATGTCCAGGAACCGCCATCTCTGCTTCTGCCTGCTATGGCAATGCCACCGGTGACTATCTCACACACTGAACGCCATCACCACAGGCACAGAGAGGAGAAGGTTCTATTTTGTGTTATCAGTGCTTGAAATGTTCATGTTCTCTCTGTTTCAAAGAATGATTCCTTAGTACAGAGAATTGACAGGCTAGGCCTCTTTGAAAACACAGTATTTTCTGAGTTTCACAGTGCATTACAAAGAAACGAAATAGGGAACAAATGTGAACGGTGAAATATCACATATTTCCTTCAGTGTGTCGCCTGTAGCACACTACCCAGAAGACTCTAGCGTTGCTAGAAACAGTGTTTCCTCTTTAGTCTATTGTATGAACTTGAAAGTTCTCTGAAGCAAACAATGCAGCAGGACAACAACGGCACAGCAAGGGCCTAATTCCATCTGTTGAAATCCTTTGGTAATATGTATATGTTGGGTAGAATGTTCAATGTGCATTTCTTCCTTCTATTTCGTTGGAAGCGGGTGCTGGCCTCTATCGGATCACAGTTTTTCTGAGTTTACAAGTAAGGGTAACAGGAACTTCTTTTAGAAAGACATACATGAGAACAAGTGATAGCGTCTAATACCTTCAGTTCAAGGACCTACATTTGTACTTTCAGTTCTTCCTTCTATTTCGTTGGAAGCGGGTGCTGTCCTCTATCGGAACACAGTTTTTCTGAGTTTACAAGTAAGGGTAACAGGAACTTCTTTTAGAAAGACATACATGAGAACAAGTGATAGCGTCTAATACCTTCAGTTCAAAGACCTACATGTGTACTTGCAGTAGTATATGCGTTACTCTCCACTGAAAACAAGTATGTCCAGGAACCGCCATCTCTGCTTCTGCCTGCTATGGCAATGCCACCGGTGACTATCTCACACACTGAACGCCATCACCACAGGCACAGAGAGCAGAAAGTTCTATCTTGTGTTATAAGTGCTAGAAATGTTCATGTTCTCTCTGCTTCAAAGAATGATTCTTTAGTACAGAGGATTTATAGGCTAGGCCTCTTTGAATACACAATATTTTCTGAGTTTCACAGTGAATTACAAAGAAACAAAATAGGGAACAAATGTGAACGGTGAAATCTCACATATTTCCTTTAGTCTGTCACCTGTAGCACACTACCCAGAAGACTCTAGCGTTCCTGGAAACAGTGTTTCCTCTTTAGTCTACTGTATGAACTCAAAAGTTCTCTGAAGCAAGCAATGCAGCAAAACAACAACGGCACAAAGAGGGCCTAATTCCATCTGTTGAAATCGTTTGATAATATGTAAATGTTGGTTAGAATGTTCAATGTGCATTTCTTCTATTTTGTTGGAAACAGTTGCTGGTCTCTATCGGAATACAGTTTTTCTGAGTCAAAAAGTAAGAGCAACAGCAACTTTTACAAAGACATACATGAGAACAAGATAGCGTCTAATACCTTCAGTTCAAAGACCTACATCTATACTTTCAGTAGTATATGCGTTACTCTCCACCGAGAACAAGGTATGTCCAGGAACCGCCATCTCTGCTTCTGCCTGCTATGGCAATGCCACCGGTGACTATCTCACACACTGAACGCCATCACCACAGGCACAGAGAGGAGAAGGTTCTATTTTGTGTTATCAGTGCTTGAAATGTTCATGTTCTCTCTGTTTCAAAGAATGATTCCTTAGTACAGAGAATTGACAGGCTAGGCCTCTTTGAAAACACAGTATTTTCTGAGTTTCACAGTGCATTACAAAGAAACGAAATAGGGAACAAATGTGAACGGTGAAATATCACATATTTCCTTCAGTGTGTCGCCTGTAGCACACTACCCAGAAGACTCTAGCGTTGCTAGAAACAGTGTTTCCTCTTTAGTCTATTGTATGAACTTGAAAGTTCTCTGAAGCAAACAATGCAGCAGGACAACAACGGCACAGCAAGGGCCTAATTCCATCTGTTGAAATCCTTTGGTAATATGTATATGTTGGGTAGAATGTTCAATGTGCATTTCTTCCTTCTATTTCGTTGGAAGCGGGTGCTGGCCTCTATCGGATCACAGTTTTTCTGAGTTTACAAGTAAGGGTAACAGGAACTTCTTTTAGAAAGACATACATGAGAACAAGTGATAGCGTCTAATACCTTCAGTTCAAGGACCTACATTTGTACTTTCAGTTCTTCCTTCTATTTCGTTGGAAGCGGGTGCTGTCCTCTATCGGAACACAGTTTTTCTGAGTTTACAAGTAAGGGTAACAGGAACTTCTTTTAGAAAGACATACATGAGAACAAGTGATAGCGTCTAATACCTTCAGTTCAAAGACCTACATCTGTACTTTCAGTAGTATATGCGTTACTCTCCACCGAGAACAAGGTATGTCCAGGAACCGTCATCTCTGCTTCTGCCTGCTATGGCAATGCCACTGGTGACTATCTCACACACTGAACGCCATCACCACAGGCACAGAGAGGAGAAGGTTCTATCTTGTGTTATAAGTGCTAGAAATGTTCATGTTCTCTCTGTTTCAAAGAATGATTCTTTAGTACAGAGAACTGACAGGCTAGGCCTCTTTCAAAACACAGTATTTTCTGAGTTTCACAGTGAATTACAAAGAAACGGAATAGGGAACAAATGTGAACGGTGAAATCTCACATATTTCCTTCATTGCGTCGCCTGTAGCACACTACCCAGAAGACTCTAGCGTTCCTGGAAACAGTGTTTCCTTTTTAGTCTACTGTATGAACTCGAAAGTTCTCTGAAACAAGCAATGCAGCAAAACAACAACGGCACAGAGACGCCTAATTCCATCTGTTGAAATCGTTTGATAATAAGTATATATTGGTTAGAATGTTCAATGCGCATTTCTTCTATTTTGTTGGAAACAGTTGCTGGCCTCTATCAGAACACAGTTTTTCTGAGTCAACAGGTTAGGGCAACAGGAACTTTTAGAAAGACATACATGAGAACAAATAGCGTCTAATACCTTCAGTTCAAAGACCTACATGTGTACTTGCAGTAGTATATGCGTTACTCTCCACTGAAAACAAGTATGTCCAGGAACCGCCATCTCTGCTTCTGCCTGCTATGGCAATGCCACCGGTGACTATCTCACACACTGAACGCCATCACCACAGGCACAGAGAGCAGAAAGTTCTATCTTGTGTTATAAGTGCTAGAAATGTTCATGTTCTCTCTGCTTCAAAGAATGATTCTTTAGTACAGAGGATTTATAGGCTAGGCCTCTTTGAATACACAATATTTTCTGAGTTTCACAGTGAATTACAAAGAAACAAAATAGGGAACAAATGTGAACGGTGAAATCTCACATATTTCCTTTAGTCTGTCACCTGTAGCACACTACCCAGAAGACTCTAGCGTTCCTGGAAACAGTGTTTCCTCTTTAGTCTACTGTATGAACTCAAAAGTTCTCTGAAGCAAGCAATGCAGCAAAACAACAACGGCACAAAGAGGGCCTAATTCCATCTGTTGAAATCGTTTGATAATATGTAAATGTTGGTTAGAATGTTCAATGTGCATTTCTTCTATTTTGTTGGAAACAGTTGCTGGTCTCTATCGGAATACAGTTTTTCTGAGTCAAAAAGTAAGGGCAACAGCAACTTTTACAAAGATATACATGAGAACAAGATAGCGTCTAATACCTTCAGTTCAAAGACCTACATCTGTACTTTCAGTAGTATATGCGTTACTCTCCACCGAGAACAAGGTATGTCCAGGAACCGCCATCTCTGCTTCTGCCTGCTATGGCAATGCCACCGGTGACTATCTCACACACTGAACGCCATCACCACAGGCACAGAGAGGAGAAGGTTCTATTTTGTGTTATCAGTGCTTGAAATGTTCATGTTCTCTCTGTTTCAAAGAATGATTCCTTAGTACAGAGAATTGACAGGCTAGGCCTCTTTGAAAACACAGTATTTTCTGAGTTTCACAGTGCATTACAAAGAAACGAAATAGAAAACAAATGTGAACGGTGAAATATCACATATTTCCTTCAGTGTGTCGCCTGTAGCACACTACCCAGAAGACTCTAGCGTTGCTAGAAACAGTGTTTCCTCTTTAGTCTATTGTATGAACTCCAAATTTCTCTGAAGAAAACAATGCAGCAGGACAATAACGGCACTGCAAGGGCCTAATTCCATCTGTTGAAATCCTTTGGTAATATGTATATGTTGGGTAGAATGTTCAATGTGCATTTCTTCCTTCTATTTCGTTGGAAGCGGGTTCTGGCCTCTATCGGATCACAGTTTTTCTGAGTTTACAAGTAAGGGTAACAGGAACTTCTTTTAGAAAGACATACATGAGAACAAGTGATAGCGTCTAATACCTTCAGTTCAAGGACCTACATTTGTACTTTCAGTTCTTCCTTCTATTTCGTTGGAAGCGGGTGCTGTCCTCTATCGGAACACAGTTTTTCTGAGTTTACAAGTAAGGGTAACAGGAACTTCTTTTAGAAAGACATACATGAGAACAAGTGATAGCGTCTAATACCTTCAGTTCAAAGACCTACATGTGTACTTGCAGTAGTATATGCGTTACTCTCCACTGAAAACAAGTATGTCCAGGAACCGCCATCTCTGCTTCTGCCTGCTATGGCAATGCCACCGGTGACTATCTCACACACTGAACGCCATCACCACAGGCACAGAGAGCAGAAAGTTCTATCTTGTGTTATAAGTGCTAGAAATGTTCATGTTCTCTCTGTTTCAAAGAATGATTCTTTAGTACAGAGAATTGACAGGCTAGGCCTCTTTGAAAACACAGTATTTTCTGAGTTTCACAGTGCATTACAAAGAAACGAAATAGGGAACAAATGTGAACGGTGAAATCTCACATATTTCCTTTAGTGTGTCACCTGTAGCACACTACCCAGAAGACTCTAGCGTTCCTGGAAACAGTGTTTCCTCTTTAGACTACTGTATGAACTCAAAAGTTCTCTGAAGCAAGCAATGCAGTAAAACAACAACGGCACAAAGAGGGCCTTATTCCATGTGTTGAAATCGTTTGATAATATGTAAATGTTGGTTAGAATGTTCAATGTTCATTTCTTCTATTTTGTTGGAAACAGTTGCTGGCCTCTATCGGAATACAGTTTTTCTGAGTCAAAAAGTAAGGGCAACAGGAACTTTCACAAAGACATAAATGAGAACAAGATAGCGTCTAATACTTTCAGTTCAAAGACCTACATCTGTACTTTCAGTAGTATATGCGCTACTCTCCACCGAGAACAAGGTATGTCCAGGAACCGCCATCTCTGCTTCTGCCTGCTATGGCAATGCCACCGGTGACTATCTCACACACTGAACGCCATCACCACAGGCACAGAGAGCAGAAAGTTCTATCTTGTGTTATAAGTGCTAGAAATGTTCATGTTCTCTCTGCTTCAAAGAATGATTCTTTAGTACAGAGGATTTATAGGCTAGGCCTCTTTGAATACACAATATTTTCTGAGTTTCACAGTGAATTACAAAGAAACAAAATAGGGAACAAATGTGAACGGTGAAATCTCACATATTTCCTTTAGTCTGTCACCTGTAGCACACTACCCAGAAGACTCTAGCGTTCCTGGAAACAGTGTTTCCTCTTTAGTCTACTGTATGAACTCAAAAGTTCTCTGAAGCAAGCAATGCAGCAAAACAACAACGGCACAAAGAGGGCCTAATTCCATCTGTTGAAATCGTTTGATAATATGTAAATGTTGGTTAGAATGTTCAATGTGCATTTCTTCTATTTTGTTGGAAACAGTTGCTGGTCTCTATCGGAATACAGTTTTTCTGAGTCAAAAAGTAAGGGCAACAGCAACTTTTACAAAGATATACATGAGAACAAGATAGTGTCTAATACCTTCAGTTCAAACACCTACATCTGTACTTTCAGTAGTATATGCGTTACTCTCCACCGAGAACAAGGTATGTCCAGGAACCGCCATCTCTGCTTCTGCCTGCTATGGCAATGCCACCGGTGACTATCTCACACACTGAACGCCATCACCACAGGCACAGAGAGGAGAAGGTTCTATTTTGTGTTATCAGTGCTTGAAATGTTCATGTTCTCTCTGTTTCAAAGAATGATTCCTTAGTACAGAGAATTGACAGGCTAGGCCTCTTTGAAAACACAGTATTTTCTGAGTTTCACAGTGCATTACAAAGAAACGAAATAGAAAACAAATGTGAACGGTGAAATATCACATATTTCCTTCAGTGTGTCGCCTGTAGCACACTACCCAGAAGACTCTAGCGTTGCTAGAAACAGTGTTTCCTCTTTAGTCTATTGTATGAACTCCAAATTTCTCTGAAGAAAACAATGCAGCAGGACAATAACGGCACTGCAAGGGCCTAATTCCATCTGTTGAAATCCTTTGGTAATATGTATATGTTGGTTAGAATGTTCAATGTGCATTTCTTCTATTTTGTTGGAAACAGTTGCTGGTCTCTATCGGAATACAGTTTTTCTGAGTCAAAAAGTAAGAGCAACAGCAACTTTTACAAAGACATACATGAGAACAAGATAGCGTCTAATACCTTCAGTTCAAAGACCTACATCTGTACTTTCAGTAGTATATGCGTTACTCTCCACCGAGAACAAGGTATGTCCAGGGACCGCCATCTCTGCTTCTGCCTGCTATGGCAATGCCACCGGTGACTATCTCACACACTGAACGCCATCACCACAGGCACAGAGAGGAGAAGGTTCTATTTTGTGTTATCAGTGCTTGAAATGTTCATGTTCTCTCTGTTTCAAAGAATGATTCCTTAGTACAGAGAATTGACAGGCTAGGCCTCTTTGAAAACACAGTATTTTCTGAGTTTCACAGTGCATTACAAAGAAACGAAATAGGGAACAAATGTGAACGGTGAAATCTCACATATTTCCTTTAGTGTGTCACCTGTAGCACACTACCCAGAAGACTCTAGCGTTCCTGGAAACAGTGTTTCCTCTTTAGACTACTGTATGAACTCAAAAGTTCTCTGAAGCAAGCAATGCAGTAAAACAACAACGGCACAAAGAGGGCCTTATTCCATGTGTTGAAATCGTTTGATAATATGTAAATGTTGGTTAGAATGTTCAATGTTCATTTCTTCTATTTTGTTGGAAACAGTTGCTGGCCTCTATCGGAATACAGTTTTTCTGAGTCAAAAAGTAAGGGCAACAGGAACTTTCACAAAGACATAAATGAGAACAAGATAGCGTCTAATACTTTCAGTTCAAAGACCTACATCTGTACTTTCAGTAGTATATGCGCTACTCTCCACCGAGAACAAGGTATGTCCAGGAACCGTCATCTCTGCTTCTGCCTGCTATGGCAATGCCACCGGTGACTATCTCACACACTGAACGCCATCACCACAGGCACAGAGAGGAGAAGGTTCTATCTTGTGTTATAAGTGCTAGAAATGTTCATGTTCTCTCTGTTTCAAAGAATGATTCTTTAGTACAGAGAACTGACAGGCTAGGCCTCTTTCAAAACACAGTATTTTCTGAGTTTCACAGTGAATTACAAAGAAACGGAATAGGGAACAAATGTGAACGGTGAAATCTCACATATTTCCTTCATTGCGTCGCCTGTAGCACACTACCCAGAAGACTCTAGCGTTCCTGGAAACAGTGTTTCCTTTTTAGTCTACTGTATGAACTCGAAAGTTCTCTGAAACAAGCAATGCAGCAAAACAACAACGGCACAGAGACGCCTAATTCCATCTGTTGAAATCGTTTGATAATAAGTATATATTGGTTAGAATGTTCAATGCGCATTTCTTCTATTTTGTTGGAAACAGTTGCTGGCCTCTATCAGAACACAGTTTTTCTGAGTCAACAGGTTAGGGCAACAGGAACTTTTAGAAAGACATACATGAGAACAAATAGCGTCTAATACCTTCAGTTCAAAGACCTACATGTGTACTTGCAGTAGTATATGCGTTACTCTCCACTGAAAACAAGTATGTCCAGGAACCGCCATCTCTGCTTCTGCCTGCTATGGCAATGCCACCGGTGACTATCTCACACACTGAACGCCATCACCACAGGCACAGAGAGCAGAAAGTTCTATCTTGTGTTATAAGTGCTAGAAATGTTCATGTTCTCTCTGCTTCAAAGAATGATTCTTTAGTACAGAGGATTTATAGGCTAGGCCTCTTTGAATACACAATATTTTCTGAGTTTCACAGTGAATTACAAAGAAACGAAATAGGGAACAAATGTGAACGGTGAAATCTCACATATTTCCTTTAGTCTGTCACCTGTAGCACACTACCCAGAAGACTCTAGCGTTCCTGGAAACAGTGTTTCCTCTTTAGTCTACTGTATGAACTCAAAAGTTCTCTGAAGCAAGCAATGCAGCAAAACAACAACGGCACAAAGAGGGCCTAATTCCATCTGTTGAAATCGTTTGATAATATGTAAATGTTGGTTAGAATGTTCAATGTGCATTTCTTCTATTTTGTTGGAAACAGTTGCTGGTCTCTATCGGAATACAGTTTTTCTGAGTCAAAAAGTAAGAGCAACAGCAACTTTTACAAAGACATACATGAGAACAAGATAGCGTCTAATACCTTCAGTTCAAAGACCTACATCTGTACTTTCAGTAGTATATGCGTTACTCTCCACCGAGAACAAGGTATGTCCAGGGACCGCCATCTCTGCTTCTGCCTGCTATGGCAATGCCACCGGTGACTATCTCACACACTGAACGCCATCACCACAGGCACAGAGAGGAGAAGGTTCTATTTTGTGTTATCAGTGCTTGAAATGTTCATGTTCTCTCTGTTTCAAAGAATGATTCCTTAGTACAGAGAATTGACAGGCTAGGCCTCTTTGAAAACACAGTATTTTCTGAGTTTCACAGTGCATTACAAAGAAACGAAATAGGGAACAAATGTGAACGGTGAAATCTCACATATTTCCTTTAGTGTGTCACCTGTAGCACACTACCCAGAAGACTCTAGCGTTCCTGGAAACAGTGTTTCCTCTTTAGACTACTGTATGAACTCAAAAGTTCTCTGAAGCAAGCAATGCAGTAAAACAACAACGGCACAAAGAGGGCCTTATTCCATGTGTTGAAATCGTTTGATAATATGTAAATGTTGGTTAGAATGTTCAATGTTCATTTCTTCTATTTTGTTGGAAACAGTTGCTGGCCTCTATCGGAATACAGTTTTTCTGAGTCAAAAAGTAAGGGCAACAGGAACTTTCACAAAGACATAAATGAGAACAAGATAGCGTCTAATACTTTCAGTTCAAAGACCTACATCTGTACTTTCAGTAGTATATGCGCTACTCTCCACCGAGAACAAGGTATGTCCAGGAACCGTCATCTCTGCTTCTGCCTGCTATGGCAATGCCACCGGTGACTATCTCACACACTGAACGCCATCACCACAGGCACAGAGAGGAGAAGGTTCTATCTTGTGTTATAAGTGCTAGAAATGTTCATGTTCTCTCTGTTTCAAAGAATGATTCTTTAGTACAGAGAACTGACAGGCTAGGCCTCTTTCAAAACACAGTATTTTCTGAGTTTCACAGTGAATTACAAAGAAACGGAATAGGGAACAAATGTGAACGGTGAAATCTCACATATTTCCTTCATTGCGTCGCCTGTAGCACACTACCCAGAAGACTCTAGCGTTCCTGGAAACAGTGTTTCCTTTTTAGTCTACTGTATGAACTCGAAAGTTCTCTGAAACAAGCAATGCAGCAAAACAACAACGGCACAGAGACGCCTAATTCCATCTGTTGAAATCGTTTGATAATAAGTATATATTGGTTAGAATGTTCAATGCGCATTTCTTCTATTTTGTTGGAAACAGTTGCTGGCCTCTATCAGAACACAGTTTTTCTGAGTCAACAGGTTAGGGCAACAGGAACTTTTAGAAAGACATACATGAGAACAAATAGCGTCTAATACCTTCAGTTCAAAGACCTACATGTGTACTTGCAGTAGTATATGCGTTACTCTCCACTGAAAACAAGTATGTCCAGGAACCGCCATCTCTGCTTCTGCCTGCTATGGCAATGCCACCGGTGACTATCTCACACACTGAACGCCATCACCACAGGCACAGAGAGCAGAAAGTTCTATCTTGTGTTATAAGTGCTAGAAATGTTCATGTTCTCTCTGCTTCAAAGAATGATTCTTTAGTACAGAGGATTTATAGGCTAGGCCTCTTTGAATACACAATATTTTCTGAGTTTCACAGTGAATTACAAAGAAACGAAATAGGGAACAAATGTGAACGGTGAAATCTCACATATTTCCTTTAGTCTGTCACCTGTAGCACACTACCCAGAAGACTCTAGCGTTCCTGGAAACAGTGTTTCCTCTTTAGTCTACTGTATGAACTCAAAAGTTCTCTGAAGCAAGCAATGCAGCAAAACAACAACGGCACAAAGAGGGCCTAATTCCATCTGTTGAAATCGTTTGATAATATGTAAATGTTGGTTAGAATGTTCAATGTGCATTTCTTCTATTTTGTTGGAAACAGTTGCTGGTCTCTATCGGAATACAGTTTTTCTGAGTCAAAAAGTAAGAGCAACAGCAACTTTTACAAAGACATACATGAGAACAAGATAGCGTCTAATACCTTCAGTTCAAAGACCTACATCTGTACTTTCAGTAGTATATGCGTTACTCTCCACCGAGAACAAGGTATGTCCAGGAACCGCCATCTCTGCTTCTGCCTGCTATGGCAATGCCACCGGTCACTATCTCACACACTGAACGCCATCACCACAGGCACAGAGAGGAGAAGGTTCTATCTTGTGTTATAAGTGCTAGAAATGTTCATGTTCTCTCTGTTTCAAAGAATGATTCTTTAGTACAGAGAATTGACAGGCTAGGCCTCTTTGAAAACACAGTATTTTCTGAGTTTCACAGTGCATTACAAAGAAACGAAATAGGGAACAAATGTGAACGGTGAAATCTCACATATTTCCTTTAGTCTGTCACCTGTAGCACACTACCCAGAAGACTCTAGCGTTCCTGGAAACAGTGTTTCCTCTTTAGTCTATTGTATGAACTTGAAAGTTCTCTGAAGCAAACAATGCAGCAGGACAACAACGGCACAGCAAGGGCCTAATTCCATCTGTTGAAATCCTTTGGTAATATGTATATGTTGGGTAGAATGTTCAATGTGCATTTCTTCCTTCAATTTCGTTGGAAGCGGGTGCTGGCCTCTATCGGATCACAGTTTTTCTGAGTTTACAAGTAAGGGTAACAGGAACTTCTTTTAGAAAGACATACATGAGAACAAGTGATAGCGTCTAATACCTTCAGTTCAAGGACCTACATTTGTACTTTCAGTTCTTCCTTCTATTTCGTTGGAAGCGGGTGCTGTCCTCTATCGGAACACAGTTTTTCTGAGTTTACAAGTAAGGGTAACAGGAACTTCTTTTAGAAAGACATACATGAGAACAAGAGATAGCGTCTAATACCTTCAGTTCAAAGACCTACATCTGTACTTTCAGTAGTATATGCGTTACTCTCCACCGAGAACAAGGTATGTCCAGAAACCGCCATCTCTGCTTCTGCCTGCTATGGCAATGCCACCGGTCACTATCTCACACACTGAACGCCATCACCACAGGCACAGAGAGGAGAAGGTTCTATCTTGTGTTATAAGTGCTAGAAATGTTCATGTTCTCTCTGTTTCAAAGAATGATTCTTTAGTACAGAGAACTGACAGGCTAGGCCTCTTTGAAAACACAGTATTTTCTGAGTTTCACAGTGCATTACAAAGAAACGAAATAGGGAACAAATGTGAACGGTGAAATCTCACATATTTCCTTTAGTGTGTCACCTGTAGCACACTACCCAGAAGACTCTAGCGTTCCTGGAAACAGTGTTTCCTCTTTAGACTACTGTATGAACTCAAAAGTTCTCTGAAGCAAGCAATGCAGTAAAACAACAACGGCACAAAGAGGGCCTTATTCCATGTGTTGAAATCGTTTGATAATATGTAAATGTTGGTTAGAATGTTCAATGTTCATTTCTTCTATTTTGTTGGAAACAGTTGCTGGCCTCTATCGGAATACAGTTTTTCTGAGTCAAAAAGTAAGGGCAACAGGAACTTTCACAAAGACATAAATGAGAACAAGATAGCGTCTAATACTTTCAGTTCAAAGACCTACATCTGTACTTTCAGTAGTATATGCGCTACTCTCCACCGAGAACAAGGTATGTCCAGGAACCGTCATCTCTGCTTCTGCCTGCTATGGCAATGCCACTGGTGACTATCTCACACACTGAACGCCATCACCACAGGCACAGAGAGGAGAAGGTTCTATCTTGTGTTATAAGTGCTAGAAATGTTCATGTTCTCTCTGTTTCAAAGAATGATTCTTTAGTACAGAGAACTGACAGGCTAGGCCTCTTTCAAAACACAGTATTTTCTGAGTTTCACAGTGAATTACAAAGAAACGGAATAGGGAACAAATGTGAACGGTGAAATCTCACATATTTCCTTCATTGCGTCGCCTGTAGCACACTACCCAGAAGACTCTAGCGTTCCTGGAAACAGTGTTTCCTTTTTAGTCTACTGTATGAACTCGAAAGTTCTCTGAAACAAGCAATGCAGCAAAACAACAACGGCACAGAGACGCCTAATTCCATCTGTTGAAATCGTTTGATAATAAGTATATATTGGTTAGAATGTTCAATGCGCATTTCTTCTATTTTGTTGGAAACAGTTGCTGGCCTCTATCAGAACACAGTTTTTCTGAGTCAACAGGTTAGGGCAACAGGAACTTTTAGAAAGACATACATGAGAACAAATAGCGTCTAATACCTTCAGTTCAAAGACCTACATGTGTACTTGCAGTAGTATATGCGTTACTCTCCACTGAAAACAAGTATGTCCAGGAACCGCCATCTCTGCTTCTGCCTGCTATGGCAATGCCACCGGTGACTATCTCACACACTGAACGCCATCACCACAGGCACAGAGAGCAGAAAGTTCTATCTTGTGTTATAAGTGCTAGAAATGTTCATGTTCTCTCTGCTTCAAAGAATGATTCTTTAGTACAGAGGATTTATAGGCTAGGCCTCTTTGAATACACAATATTTTCTGAGTTTCACAGTGAATTACAAAGAAACGAAATAGGGAACAAATGTGAACGGTGAAATCTCACATATTTCCTTTAGTCTGTCACCTGTAGCACACTACCCAGAAGACTCTAGCGTTCCTGGAAACAGTGTTTCCTCTTTAGTCTACTGTATGAACTCAAAAGTTCTCTGAAGCAAGCAATGCAGCAAAACAACAACGGCACAAAGAGGGCCTAATTCCATCTGTTGAAATCGTTTGATAATATGTAAATGTTGGTTAGAATGTTCAATGTGCATTTCTTCTATTTTGTTGGAAACAGTTGCTGGTCTCTATCGGAATACAGTTTTTCTGAGTCAAAAAGTAAGAGCAACAGCAACTTTTACAAAGACATACATGAGAACAAGATAGCGTCTAATACCTTCAGTTCAAAGACCTACATCTGTACTTTCAGTAGTATATGCGTTACTCTCCACCGAGAACAAGGTATGTCCAGGAACCGCCATCTCTGCTTCTGCCTGCTATGGCAATGCCACCGGTCACTATCTCACACACTGAACGCCATCACCACAGGCACAGAGAGGAGAAGGTTCTATCTTGTGTTATAAGTGCTAGAAATGTTCATGTTCTCTCTGTTTCAAAGAATGATTCTTTAGTACAGAGAATTGACAGGCTAGGCCTCTTTGAAAACACAGTATTTTCTGAGTTTCACAGTGCATTACAAAGAAACGAAATAGGGAACAAATGTGAACGGTGAAATCTCACATATTTCCTTCATTGCGTCGCCTGTAGCACACTACCCAGAAGACTCTAGCGTTCCTGGAAACAGTGTTTCCTCTTTAGTCTACTGTATGAACTCAAAAGTTCTCTGAAGCAAGCAATGCAGCAAAACAACAACGGCACAAAGAGGGCCTAATTCCATCTGTTGAAATCGTTTGATAATATGTAAATGTTGGTTAGAATGTTCAATGTGCATTTCTTCTATTTTGTTGGAAACAGTTGCTGGTCTCTATCGGAATACAGTTTTTCTGAGTCAAAAAGTAAGGGCAACAGCAACTTTTACAAAGATATACATGAGAACAAGATAGCGTCTAATACCTTCAGTTCAAACACCTACATCTGTACTTTCAGTAGTATATGCGTTACTCTCCACCGAGAACAAGGTATGTCCAGGAACCGCCATCTCTGCTTCTGCCTGCTATGGCAATGCCACCGGTGACTATCTCACACACTGAACGCCATCACCACAGGCACAGAGAGGAGAAGGTTCTATTTTGTGTTATCAGTGCTTGAAATGTTCATGTTCTCTCTGTTTCAAAGAATGATTCCTTAGTACAGAGAATTGACAGGCTAGGCCTCTTTGAAAACACAGTATTTTCTGAGTTTCACAGTGCATTACAAAGAAACGAAATAGGGAACAAATGTGAACGGTGAAATATCACATATTTCCTTCAGTGTGTCGCCTGTAGCACACTACCCAGAAGACTCTAGCGTTGCTAGAAACAGTGTTTCCTCTTTAGTCTATTGTATGAACTTGAAAGTTCTCTGAAGCAAACAATGCAGCAGGACAACAACGGCACAGCAAGGGCCTAATTCCATCTGTTGAAATCCTTTGGTAATATGTATATGTTGGGTAGAATGTTCAATGTGCATTTCTTCCTTATATTTCGTTGGAAGCGGGTGCTGGCCTCTATCGGATCACAGTTTTTCTGAGTTTACAAGTAAGGGTAACAGGAACTTCTTTTAGAAAGACATACATGAGAACAAGTGATAGCGTCTAATACCTTCAGTTCAAGGACCTACATTTGTACTTTCAGTTCTTCCTTCTATTTCGTTGGAAGCGGGTGCTGTCCTCTATCGGAACACAGTTTTTCTGAGTTTACAAGTAAGGGTAACAGGAACTTCTTTTAGAAAGACATACATGAGAACAAGTGATAGCGTCTAATACCTTCAGTTCAAAGACCTACATCTGTACTTTCAGTAGTATATGCGTTACTCTCCACCGAGAACAAGGTATGTCCAGAAACCGCCATCTCTGCTTCTGCCTGCTATGGCAATGCCACCGGTCACTATCTCACACACTGAACGCCATCACCACAGGCACAGAGAGGAGAAGGTTCTATCTTGTGTTATAAGTGCTAGAAATGTTCATGTTCTCTCTGTTTCAAAGAATGATTCTTTAGTACAGAGAATTGACAGGCTAGGCCTCTTTGAAAACACAGTATTTTCTGAGTTTCACAGTGCATTACAAAGAAACGAAATAGGGAACAAATGTGAACGGTGAAATCTCACATATTTCCTTTAGTGTGTCACCTGTAGCACACTACCCAGAAGACTCTAGCGTTCCTGGAAACAGTGTTTCCTCTTTAGACTACTGTATGAACTCAAAAGTTCTCTGAAGCAAGCAATGCAGTAAAACAACAACGGCACAAAGAGGGCCTTATTCCATGTGTTGAAATCGTTTGATAATATGTAAATGTTGGTTAGAATGTTCAATGTTCATTTCTTCTATTTTGTTGGAAACAGTTGCTGGCCTCTATCGGAATACAGTTTTTCTGAGTCAAAAAGTAAGGGCAACAGGAACTTTCACAAAGACATAAATGAGAACAAGATAGCGTCTAATACTTTCAGTTCAAAGACCTACATCTGTACTTTCAGTAGTATATGCGCTACTCTCCACCGAGAACAAGGTATGTCCAGGAACCGCCATCTCTGCTTCTGCCTGCTATGGCAATGCCACAGGTGACTATCTCACACACTGAACGCCATCACCACAGGCACAGAGAGCAGAAAGTTCTATCTTGTGTTATAAGTGCTAGAAATGTTCATGTTCTCTCTGCTTCAAAGAATGATTCTTTAGTACAGAGGATTTATAGGCTAGGCCTCTTTGAATACACAATATTTTCTGAGTTTCACAGTGAATTACAAAGAAACGAAATAGGGAACAAATGTGAACGGTGAAATCTCACATATTTCCTTTAGACTGTCACCTGTAGCACACTACCCAGAAGACTCTAGCGTTCCTGGAAACAGTGTTTCCTCTTTAGTCTACTGTATGAACTCAAAAGTTCTCTGAAGCAAGCAATGCAGCAAAACAACAACGGCACAAAGAGGGCCTAATTCCATCTGTTGAAATCGTTTGATAATATGTAAATGTTGGTTAGAATGTTCAATGTGCATTTCTTCTATTTTGTTGGAAACAGTTGCTGGTCTCTATCGGAATACAGTTTTTCTGAGTCAAAAAGTAAGAGCAACAGCAACTTTTACAAAGACATACATGAGAACAAGATAGCGTCTAATACCTTCAGTTCAAAGACCTACATCTGTACTTTCAGTAGTATATGCGTTACTCTCCACCGAGAACAAGGTATGTCCAGGAACCGCCATCTCTGCTTCTGCCTGCTATGGCAATGCCACCGGTCACTATCTCACACACTGAACGCCATCACCACAGGCACAGAGAGGAGAAGGTTCTATCTTGTGTTATAAGTGCTAGAAATGTTCATGTTCTCTCTGTTTCAAAGAATGATTCTTTAGTACAGAGAATTGACAGGCTAGGCCTCTTTGAAAACACAGTATTTTCTGAGTTTCACAGTGCATTACAAAGAAACGAAATAGGGAACAAATGTGAACGGTGAAATCTCACATATTTCCTTTAGTCTGTCACCTGTAGCACACTACCCAGAAGACTCTAGCGTTCCTGGAAACAGTGTTTCCTCTTTAGTCTATTGTATGAACTTGAAAGTTCTCTGAAGCAAACAATGCAGCAGGACAACAACGGCACAGCAAGGGCCTAATTCCATCTGTTGAAATCCTTTGGTAATATGTATATGTTGGGTAGAATGTTCAATGTGCATTTCTTCCTTATATTTCGTTGGAAGCGGGTGCTGGCCTCTATCGGATCACAGTTTTTCTGAGTTTACAAGTAAGGGTAACAGGAACTTCTTTTAGAAAGACATACATGAGAACAAGTGATAGCGTCTAATACCTTCAGTTCAAGGACCTACATTTGTACTTTCAGTTCTTCCTTCTATTTCGTTGGAAGCGGGTGCTGTCCTCTATCGGAACACAGTTTTTCTGAGTTTACAAGTAAGGGTAACAGGAACTTCTTTTAGAAAGACATACATGAGAACAAGTGATAGCGTCTAATACCTTCAGTTCAAAGACCTACATCTGTACTTTCAGTAGTATATGCGTTACTCTCCACCGAGAACAAGGTATGTCCAGAAACCGCCATCTCTGCTTCTGCCTGCTATGGCAATGCCACCGGTCACTATCTCACACACTGAACGCCATCACCACAGGCACAGAGAGGAGAAGGTTCTATCTTGTGTTATAAGTGCTAGAAATGTTCATGTTCTCTCTGTTTCAAAGAATGATTCTTTAGTACAGAGAATTGACAGGCTAGGCCTCTTTGAAAACACAGTATTTTCTGAGTTTCACAGTGCATTACAAAGAAACGAAATAGGGAACAAATGTGAACGGTGAAATCTCACATATTTCCTTTAGTGTGTCACCTGTAGCACACTACCCAGAAGACTCTAGCGTTCCTGGAAACAGTGTTTCCTCTTTAGACTACTGTATGAACTCAAAAGTTCTCTGAAGCAAGCAATGCAGTAAAACAACAACGGCACAAAGAGGGCCTTATTCCATGTGTTGAAATCGTTTGATAATATGTAAATGTTGGTTAGAATGTTCAATGTTCATTTCTTCTATTTTGTTGGAAACAGTTGCTGGCCTCTATCGGAATACAGTTTTTCTGAGTCAAAAAGTAAGGGCAACAGGAACTTTCACAAAGACATAAATGAGAACAAGATAGCGTCTAATACTTTCAGTTCAAAGACCTACATCTGTACTTTCAGTAGTATATGCGCTACTCTCCACCGAGAACAAGGTATGTCCAGGAACCGCCATCTCTGCTTCTGCCTGCTATGGCAATGCCACAGGTGACTATCTCACACACTGAACGCCATCACCACAGGCACAGAGAGCAGAAAGTTCTATCTTGTGTTATAAGTGCTAGAAATGTTCATGTTCTCTCTGCTTCAAAGAATGATTCTTTAGTACAGAGGATTTATAGGCTAGGCCTCTTTGAATACACAATATTTTCTGAGTTTCACAGTGAATTACAAAGAAACGAAATAGGGAACAAATGTGAACGGTGAAATCTCACATATTTCCTTTAGTCTGTCACCTGTAGCACACTACCCAGAAGACTCTAGCGTTCCTGGAAACAGTGTTTCCTCTTTAGTCTACTGTATGAACTCAAAAGTTCTCTGAAGCAAGCAATGCAGCAAAACAACAACGGCACAAAGAGGGCCTAATTCCATCTGTTGAAATCGTTTGATAATATGTAAATGTTGGTTAGAATGTTCAATGTGCATTTCTTCTATTTTGTTGGAAACAGTTGCTGGTCTCTATCGGAATACAGTTTTTCTGAGTCAAAAAGTAAGAGCAACAGCAACTTTTACAAAGACATACATGAGAACAAGATAGCGTCTAATACCTTCAGTTCAAAGACCTACATCTGTACTTTCAGTAGTATATGCGTTACTCTCCACCGAGAACAAGGTATGTCCAGGAACCGCCATCTCTGCTTCTGCCTGCTATGGCAATGCCACCGGTCACTATCTCACACACTGAACGCCATCACCACAGGCACAGAGAGGAGAAGGTTCTATCTTGTGTTATAAGTGCTAGAAATGTTCATGTTCTCTCTGTTTCAAAGAATGATTCTTTAGTACAGAGAATTGACAGGCTAGGCCTCTTTGAAAACACAGTATTTTCTGAGTTTCACAGTGCATTACAAAGAAACGAAATAGGGAACAAATGTGAACGGTGAAATCTCACATATTTCCTTTAGTCTGTCACCTGTAGCACACTACCCAGAAGACTCTAGCGTTCCTGGAAACAGTGTTTCCTCTTTAGTCTATTGTATGAACTTGAAAGTTCTCTGAAGCAAACAATGCAGCAGGACAACAACGGCACAGCAAGGGCCTAATTCCATCTGTTGAAATCCTTTGGTAATATGTATATGTTGGGTAGAATGTTCAATGTGCATTTCTTCCTTCAATTTCGTTGGAAGCGGGTGCTGGCCTCTATCGGATCACAGTTTTTCTGAGTTTACAAGTAAGGGTAACAGGAACTTCTTTTAGAAAGACATACATGAGAACAAGTGATAGCGTCTAATACCTTCAGTTCAAGGACCTACATTTGTACTTTCAGTTCTTCCTTCTATTTCGTTGGAAGCGGGTGCTGTCCTCTATCGGAACACAGTTTTTCTGAGTTTACAAGTAAGGGTAAAAGGAACTTCTTTTAGAAAGACATACATGAGAACAAGAGATAGCGTCTAATACCTTCAGTTCAAAGACCTACATCTGTACTTTCAGTAGTATATGCGTTACTCTCCACCGAGAACAAGGTATGTCCAGAAACCGCCATCTCTGCTTCTGCCTGCTATGGCAATGCCACCGGTCACTATCTCACACACTGAACGCCATCACCACAGGCACAGAGAGGAGAAGGTTCTATCTTGTGTTATAAGTGCTAGAAATGTTCATGTTCTCTCTGTTTCAAAGAATGATTCTTTAGTACAGAGAATTGACAGGCTAGGCCTCTTTGAAAACACAGTATTTTCTGAGTTTCACAGTGCATTACAAAGAAACGAAATAGGGAACAAATGTGAACGGTGAAATCTCACATATTTCCTTTAGTGTGTCACCTGTAGCACACTACCCAGAAGACTCTAGCGTTCCTGGAAACAGTGTTTCCTCTTTAGACTACTGTATGAACTCAAAAGTTCTCTGAAGCAAGCAATGCAGTAAAACAACAACGGCACAAAGAGGGCCTTATTCCATGTGTTGAAATCGTTTGATAATATGTAAATGTTGGTTAGAATGTTCAATGTTCATTTCTTCTATTTTGTTGGAAACAGTTGCTGGCCTCTATCGGAATACAGTTTTTCTGAGTCAAAAAGTAAGGGCAACAGGAACTTTCACAAAGACATAAATGAGAACAAGATAGCGTCTAATACTTTCAGTTCAAAGACCTACATCTGTACTTTCAGTAGTATATGCGCTACTCTCCACCGAGAACAAGGTATGTCCAGGAACCGCCATCTCTGCTTCTGCCTGCTATGGCAATGCCACAGGTGACTATCTCACACACTGAACGCCATCACCACAGGCACAGAGAGCAGAAAGTTCTATCTTGTGTTATAAGTGCTAGAAATGTTCATGTTCTCTCTGCTTCAAAGAATGATTCTTTAGTACAGAGGATTTATAGGCTAGGCCTCTTTGAATACACAATATTTTCTGAGTTTCACAGTGAATTACAAAGAAACGAAATAGGGAACAAATGTGAACGGTGAAATCTCACATATTTCCTTTAGTCTGTCACCTGTAGCACACTACCCAGAAGACTCTAGCGTTCCTGGAAACAGTGTTTCCTCTTTAGTCTACTGTATGAACTCAAAAGTTCTCTGAAGCAAGCAATGCAGCAAAACAACAACGGCACAAAGAGGGCCTAATTCCATCTGTTGAAATCGTTTGATAATATGTAAATGTTGGTTAGAATGTTCAATGTGCATTTCTTCTATTTTGTTGGAAACAGTTGCTGGTCTCTATCGGAATACAGTTTTTCTGAGTCAAAAAGTAAGAGCAACAGCAACTTTTACAAAGACATACATGAGAACAAGATAGCGTCTAATACCTTCAGTTCAAAGACCTACATCTGTACTTTCAGTAGTATATGCGTTACTCTCCACCGAGAACAAGGTATGTCCAGGGACCGCCATCTCTGCTTCTGCCTGCTATGGCAATGCCACCGGTGACTATCTCACACACTGAACGCCATCACCACAGGCACAGAGAGGAGAAGGTTCTATTTTGTGTTATCAGTGCTTGAAATGTTCATGTTCTCTCTGTTTCAAAGAATGATTCCTTAGTACAGAGAATTGACAGGCTAGGCCTCTTTGAAAACACAGTATTTTCTGAGTTTCACAGTGCATTACAAAGAAACGAAATAGGGAACAAATGTGAACGGTGAAATATCACATATTTCCTTCAGTGTGTCGCCTGTAGCACACTACCCAGAAGACTCTAGCGTTGTTAGAAACAGTGTTTCCTCTTTAGTCTATTGTATGAACTCCAAATTTCTCTGAAGCAAGCAATGCAGCAAAACAACAACGGCACAAAGAGGGCCTAATTCCATCTGTTGAAATCGTTTGATAATATGTAAATGTTGGTTAGAATGTTCAATGTGCATTTCTTCTATTTTGTTGGAAACAGTTGCTGGTCTCTATCGGAATACAGTTTTTCTGAGTCAAAAAGTAAGAGCAACAGCAACTTTTACAAAGACATACATGAGAACAAGATAGCGTCTAATACCTTCAGTTCAAAGACCTACATCTGTACTTTCAGTAGTATATGCGTTACTCTCCACCGAGAACAAGGTATGTCCAGGAACCGCCATCTCTGCTTCTGCCTGCTATGGCAATGCCACCGGTGACTATCTCACACACTGAACGCCATCACCACAGGCACAGAGAGGAGAAGGTTCTATTTTGTGTTATCAGTGCTTGAAATGTTCATGTTCTCTCTGTTTCAAAGAATGATTCCTTAGTACAGAGAATTGACAGGCTAGGCCTCTTTGAAAACACAGTATTTTCTGAGTTTCACAGTGCATTACAAAGAAACGAAATAGGGAACAAATGTGAACGGTGAAATCTCACATATTTCCTTTAGTGTGTCACCTGTAGCACACTACCCAGAAGACTCTAGCGTTCCTGGAAACAGTGTTTCCTCTTTAGACTACTGTATGAACTCAAAAGTTCTCTGAAGCAAGCAATGCAGTAAAACAACAACGGCACAAAGAGGGCCTTATTCCATGTGTTGAAATCGTTTGATAATATGTAAATGTTGGTTAGAATGTTCAATGTTCATTTCTTCTATTTTGTTGGAAACAGTTGCTGGCCTCTATCGGAATACAGTTTTTCTGAGTCAAAAAGTAAGGGCAACAGGAACTTTCACAAAGACATAAATGAGAACAAGATAGCGTCTAATACTTTCAGTTCAAAGACCTACATCTGTACTTTCAGTAGTATATGCGCTACTCTCCACCGAGAACAAGGTATGTCCAGGAACCGTCATCTCTGCTTCTGCCTGCTATGGCAATGCCACTGGTGACTATCTCACACACTGAACGCCATCACCACAGGCACAGAGAGGAGAAGGTTCTATCTTGTGTTATAAGTGCTAGAAATGTTCATGTTCTCTCTGTTTCAAAGAATGATTCTTTAGTACAGAGAACTGACAGGCTAGGCCTCTTTCAAAACACAGTATTTTCTGAGTTTCACAGTGAATTACAAAGAAACGGAATAGGGAACAAATGTGAACGGTGAAATCTCACATATTTCCTTCATTGCGTCGCCTGTAGCACACTACCCAGAAGACTCTAGCGTTCCTGGAAACAGTGTTTCCTTTTTAGTCTACTGTATGAACTCGAAAGTTCTCTGAAACAAGCAATGCAGCAAAACAACAACGGCACAGAGACGCCTAATTCCATCTGTTGAAATCGTTTGATAATAAGTATATATTGGTTAGAATGTTCAATGCGCATTTCTTCTATTTTGTTGGAAACAGTTGCTGGCCTCTATCAGAACACAGTTTTTCTGAGTCAACAGGTTAGGGCAACAGGAACTTTTAGAAAGACATACATGAGAACAAATAGCGTCTAATACCTTCAGTTCAAAGACCTACATGTGTACTTGCAGTAGTATATGCGTTACTCTCCACTGAAAACAAGTATGTCCAGGAACCGCCATCTCTGCTTCTGCCTGCTATGGCAATGCCACCGGTGACTATCTCACACACTGAACGCCATCACCACAGGCACAGAGAGCAGAAAGTTCTATCTTGTGTTATAAGTGCTAGAAATGTTCATGTTCTCTCTGCTTCAAAGAATGATTCTTTAGTACAGAGGATTTATAGGCTAGGCCTCTTTGAATACACAATATTTTCTGAGTTTCACAGTGAATTACAAAGAAACAAAATAGGGAACAAATGTGAACGGTGAAATCTCACATATTTCCTTTAGTCTGTCACCTGTAGCACACTACCCAGAAGACTCTAGCGTTCCTGGAAACAGTGTTTCCTCTTTAGTCTACTGTATGAACTCAAAAGTTCTCTGAAGCAAGCAATGCAGCAAAACAACAACGGCACAAAGAGGGCCTAATTCCATCTGTTGAAATCGTTTGATAATATGTAAATGTTGGTTAGAATGTTCAATGTGCATTTCTTCTATTTTGTTGGAAACAGTTGCTGGTCTCTATCGGAATACAGTTTTTCTGAGTCAAAAAGTAAGAGCAACAGCAACTTTTACAAAGACATACATGAGAACAAGATAGCGTCTAATACCTTCAGTTCAAAGACCTACATCTGTACTTTCAGTAGTATATGCGTTACTCTCCACCGAGAACAAGGTATGTCCAGGAACCGCCATCTCTGCTTCTGCCTGCTATGGCAATGCCACCGGTCACTATCTCACACACTGAACGCCATCACCACAGGCACAGAGAGGAGAAGGTTCTATCTTGTGTTATAAGTGCTAGAAATGTTCATGTTCTCTCTGTTTCAAAGAATGATTCTTTAGTACAGAGAATTGACAGGCTAGGCCTCTTTGAAAACACAGTATTTTCTGAGTTTCACAGTGCATTACAAAGAAACGAAATAGGGAACAAATGTGAACGGTGAAATCTCACATATTTCCTTCATTGCGTCGCCTGTAGCACACTACCCAGAAGACTCTAGCGTTCCTGGAAACAGTGTTTCCTCTTTAGTCTACTGTATGAACTCAAAAGTTCTCTGAAGCAAGCAATGCAGCAAAACAACAACGGCACAAAGAGGGCCTAATTCCATCTGTTGAAATCGTTTGATAATATGTAAATGTTGGTTAGAATGTTCAATGTGCATTTCTTCTATTTTGTTGGAAACAGTTGCTGGTCTCTATCGGAATACAGTTTTTCTGAGTCAAAAAGTAAGGGCAACAGCAACTTTTACAAAGATATACATGAGAACAAGATAGCGTCTAATACCTTCAGTTCAAACACCTACATCTGTACTTTCAGTAGTATATGCGTTACTCTCCACCGAGAACAAGGTATGTCCAGGAACCGCCATCTCTGCTTCTGCCTGCTATGGCAATGCCACCGGTGACTATCTCACACACTGAACGCCATCACCACAGGCACAGAGAGGAGAAGGTTCTATTTTGTGTTATCAGTGCTTGAAATGTTCATGTTCTCTCTGTTTCAAAGAATGATTCCTTAGTACAGAGAATTGACAGGCTAGGCCTCTTTGAAAACACAGTATTTTCTGAGTTTCACAGTGCATTACAAAGAAACGAAATAGGGAACAAATGTGAACGGTGAAATATCACATATTTCCTTCAGTGTGTCGCCTGTAGCACACTACCCAGAAGACTCTAGCGTTGCTAGAAACAGTGTTTCCTCTTTAGTCTATTGTATGAACTTGAAAGTTCTCTGAAGCAAACAATGCAGCAGGACAACAACGGCACAGCAAGGGCCTAATTCCATCTGTTGAAATCCTTTGGTAATATGTATATGTTGGGTAGAATGTTCAATGTGCATTTCTTCCTTATATTTCGTTGGAAGCGGGTGCTGGCCTCTATCGGATCACAGTTTTTCTGAGTTTACAAGTAAGGGTAACAGGAACTTCTTTTAGAAAGACATACATGAGAACAAGTGATAGCGTCTAATACCTTCAGTTCAAGGACCTACATTTGTACTTTCAGTTCTTCCTTCTATTTCGTTGGAAGCGGGTGCTGTCCTCTATCGGAACACAGTTTTTCTGAGTTTACAAGTAAGGGTAACAGGAACTTCTTTTAGAAAGACATACATGAGAACAAGTGATAGCGTCTAATACCTTCAGTTCAAAGACCTACATCTGTACTTTCAGTAGTATATGCGTTACTCTCCACCGAGAACAAGGTATGTCCAGAAACCGCCATCTCTGCTTCTGCCTGCTATGGCAATGCCACCGGTCACTATCTCACACACTGAACGCCATCACCACAGGCACAGAGAGGAGAAGGTTCTATCTTGTGTTATAAGTGCTAGAAATGTTCATGTTCTCTCTGTTTCAAAGAATGATTCTTTAGTACAGAGAATTGACAGGCTAGGCCTCTTTGAAAACACAGTATTTTCTGAGTTTCACAGTGCATTACAAAGAAACGAAATAGGGAACAAATGTGAACGGTGAAATCTCACATATTTCCTTTAGTGTGTCACCTGTAGCACACTACCCAGAAGACTCTAGCGTTCCTGGAAACAGTGTTTCCTCTTTAGACTACTGTATGAACTCAAAAGTTCTCTGAAGCAAGCAATGCAGTAAAACAACAACGGCACAAAGAGGGCCTTATTCCATGTGTTGAAATCGTTTGATAATATGTAAATGTTGGTTAGAATGTTCAATGTTCATTTCTTCTATTTTGTTGGAAACAGTTGCTGGCCTCTATCGGAATACAGTTTTTCTGAGTCAAAAAGTAAGGGCAACAGGAACTTTCACAAAGACATAAATGAGAACAAGATAGCGTCTAATACTTTCAGTTCAAAGACCTACATCTGTACTTTCAGTAGTATATGCGCTACTCTCCACCGAGAACAAGGTATGTCCAGGAACCGCCATCTCTGCTTCTGCCTGCTATGGCAATGCCACCGGTGACTATCTCACACACTGAACGCCATCACCACAGGCACAGAGAGCAGAAAGTTCTATCTTGTGTTATAAGTGCTAGAAATGTTCATGTTCTCTCTGCTTCAAAGAATGATTCTTTAGTACAGAGGATTTATAGGCTAGGCCTCTTTGAATACACAATATTTTCTGAGTTTCACAGTGAATTACAAAGAAACGAAATAGGGAATAAATGTGAACGGTGAAATCTCACATATTTCCTTTAGTCTGTCACCTGTAGCACACTACCCAGAAGACTCTAGCGTTCCTGGAAACAGTGTTTCCTCTTTAGTCTACTGTATGAACTCAAAAGTTCTCTGAAGCAAGCAATGCAGCAAAACAACAACGGCACAAAGAGGGCCTAATTCCATCTGTTGAAATCGTTTGATAATATGTAAATGTTGGTTAGAATGTTCAATGTGCATTTCTTCTATTTTGTTGGAAACAGTTGCTGGTCTCTATCGGAATACAGTTTTTCTGAGTCAAAAAGTAAGAGCAACAGCAACTTTTACAAAGACATACATGAGAACAAGATAGCGTCTAATACCTTCAGTTCAAAGACCTACATCTGTACTTTCAGTAGTATATGCGTTACTCTCCACCGAGAACAAGGTATGTCCAGGAACCGCCATCTCTGCTTCTGCCTGCTATGGCAATGCCACCGGTCACTATCTCACACACTGAACGCCATCACCACAGGCACAGAGAGGAGAAGGTTCTATCTTGTGTTATAAGTGCTAGAAATGTTCATGTTCTCTCTGTTTCAAAGAATGATTCTTTAGTACAGAGAATTGACAGGCTAGGCCTCTTTGAAAACACAGTATTTTCTGAGTTTCACAGTGCATTACAAAGAAACGAAATAGGGAACAAATGTGAACGGTGAAATCTCACATATTTCCTTTAGTCTGTCACCTGTAGCACACTACCCAGAAGACTCTAGCGTTCCTGGAAACAGTGTTTCCTCTTTAGTCTATTGTATGAACTTGAAAGTTCTCTGAAGCAAACAATGCAGCAGGACAACAACGGCACAGCAAGGGCCTAATTCCATCTGTTGAAATCCTTTGGTAATATGTATATGTTGGGTAGAATGTTCAATGTGCATTTCTTCCTTCAATTTCGTTGGAAGCGGGTGCTGGCCTCTATCGGATCACAGTTTTTCTGAGTTTACAAGTAAGGGTAACAGGAACTTCTTTTAGAAAGACATACATGAGAACAAGTGATAGCGTCTAATACCTTCAGTTCAAGGACCTACATTTGTACTTTCAGTTCTTCCTTCTATTTCGTTGGAAGCGGGTGCTGTCCTCTATCGGAACACAGTTTTTCTGAGTTTACAAGTAAGGGTAAAAGGAACTTCTTTTAGAAAGACATACATGAGAACAAGAGATAGCGTCTAATACCTTCAGTTCAAAGACCTACATCTGTACTTTCAGTAGTATATGCGTTACTCTCCACCGAGAACAAGGTATGTCCAGAAACCGCCATCTCTGCTTCTGCCTGCTATGGCAATGCCACCGGTCACTATCTCACACACTGAACGCCATCACCACAGGCACAGAGAGGAGAAGGTTCTATCTTGTGTTATAAGTGCTAGAAATGTTCATGTTCTCTCTGTTTCAAAGAATGATTCTTTAGTACAGAGAATTGACAGGCTAGGCCTCTTTGAAAACACAGTATTTTCTGAGTTTCACAGTGCATTACAAAGAAACGAAATAGGGAACAAATGTGAACGGTGAAATCTCACATATTTCCTTTAGTGTGTCACCTGTAGCACACTACCCAGAAGACTCTAGCGTTCCTGGAAACAGTGTTTCCTCTTTAGACTACTGTATGAACTCAAAAGTTCTCTGAAGCAAGCAATGCAGTAAAACAACAACGGCACAAAGAGGGCCTTATTCCATGTGTTGAAATCGTTTGATAATATGTAAATGTTGGTTAGAATGTTCAATGTTCATTTCTTCTATTTTGTTGGAAACAGTTGCTGGCCTCTATCGGAATACAGTTTTTCTGAGTCAAAAAGTAAGGGCAACAGGAACTTTCACAAAGACATAAATGAGAACAAGATAGCGTCTAATACTTTCAGTTCAAAGACCTACATCTGTACTTTCAGTAGTATATGCGCTACTCTCCACCGAGAACAAGGTATGTCCAGGAACCGCCATCTCTGCTTCTGCCTGCTATGGCAATGCCACAGGTGACTATCTCACACACTGAACGCCATCACCACAGGCACAGAGAGCAGAAAGTTCTATCTTGTGTTATAAGTGCTAGAAATGTTCATGTTCTCTCTGCTTCAAAGAATGATTCTTTAGTACAGAGGATTTATAGGCTAGGCCTCTTTGAATACACAATATTTTCTGAGTTTCACAGTGAATTACAAAGAAACGAAATAGGGAACAAATGTGAACGGTGAAATCTCACATATTTCCTTTAGTCTGTCACCTGTAGCACACTACCCAGAAGACTCTAGCGTTCCTGGAAACAGTGTTTCCTCTTTAGTCTACTGTATGAACTCAAAAGTTCTCTGAAGCAAGCAATGCAGCAAAACAACAACGGCACAAAGAGGGCCTAATTCCATCTGTTGAAATCGTTTGATAATATGTAAATGTTGGTTAGAATGTTCAATGTGCATTTCTTCTATTTTGTTGGAAACAGTTGCTGGTCTCTATCGGAATACAGTTTTTCTGAGTCAAAAAGTAAGAGCAACAGCAACTTTTACAAAGACATACATGAGAACAAGATAGCGTCTAATACCTTCAGTTCAAAGACCTACATCTGTACTTTCAGTAGTATATGCGTTACTCTCCACCGAGAACAAGGTATGTCCAGGGACCGCCATCTCTGCTTCTGCCTGCTATGGCAATGCCACCGGTGACTATCTCACACACTGAACGCCATCACCACAGGCACAGAGAGGAGAAGGTTCTATTTTGTGTTATCAGTGCTTGAAATGTTCATGTTCTCTCTGTTTCAAAGAATGATTCCTTAGTACAGAGAATTGACAGGCTAGGCCTCTTTGAAAACACAGTATTTTCTGAGTTTCACAGTGCATTACAAAGAAACGAAATAGGGAACAAATGTGAACGGTGAAATATCACATATTTCCTTCAGTGTGTCGCCTGTAGCACACTACCCAGAAGACTCTAGCGTTGCTAGAAACAGTGTTTCCTCTTTAGTCTATTGTATGAACTTGAAAGTTCTCTGAAGCAAACAATGCAGCAGGACAACAACGGCACAGCAAGGGCCTAATTCCATCTGTTGAAATCCTTTGGTAATATGTATATGTTGGGTAGAATGTTCAATGTGCATTTCTTCCTTATATTTCGTTGGAAGCGGGTGCTGGCCTCTATCGGATCACAGTTTTTCTGAGTTTACAAGTAAGGGTAACAGGAACTTCTTTTAGAAAGACATACATGAGAACAAGTGATAGCGTCTAATACCTTCAGTTCAAGGACCTACATTTGTACTTTCAGTTCTTCCTTCTATTTCGTTGGAAGCGGGTGCTGTCCTCTATCGGAACACAGTTTTTCTGAGTTTACAAGTAAGGGTAACAGGAACTTCTTTTAGAAAGACATACATGAGAACAAGTGATAGCGTCTAATACCTTCAGTTCAAAGACCTACATCTGTACTTTCAGTAGTATATGCGTTACTCTCCACCGAGAACAAGGTATGTCCAGAAACCGCCATCTCTGCTTCTGCCTGCTATGGCAATGCCACCGGTCACTATCTCACACACTGAACGCCATCACCACAGGCACAGAGAGGAGAAGGTTCTATCTTGTGTTATAAGTGCTAGAAATGTTCATGTTCTCTCTGTTTCAAAGAATGATTCTTTAGTACAGAGAATTGACAGGCTAGGCCTCTTTGAAAACACAGTATTTTCTGAGTTTCACAGTGCATTACAAAGAAACGAAATAGGGAACAAATGTGAACGGTGAAATCTCACATATTTCCTTTAGTGTGTCACCTGTAGCACACTACCCAGAAGACTCTAGCGTTCCTGGAAACAGTGTTTCCTCTTTAGACTACTGTATGAACTCAAAAGTTCTCTGAAGCAAGCAATGCAGTAAAACAACAACGGCACAAAGAGGGCCTTATTCCATGTGTTGAAATCGTTTGATAATATGTAAATGTTGGTTAGAATGTTCAATGTTCATTTCTTCTATTTTGTTGGAAACAGTTGCTGGCCTCTATCGGAATACAGTTTTTCTGAGTCAAAAAGTAAGGGCAACAGGAACTTTCACAAAGACATAAATGAGAACAAGATAGCGTCTAATACTTTCAGTTCAAAGACCTACATCTGTACTTTCAGTAGTATATGCGCTACTCTCCACCGAGAACAAGGTATGTCCAGGAACCGCCATCTCTGCTTCTGCCTGCTATGGCAATGCCACCGGTGACTATCTCACACACTGAACGCCATCACCACAGGCACAGAGAGCAGAAAGTTCTATCTTGTGTTATAAGTGCTAGAAATGTTCATGTTCTCTCTGCTTCAAAGAATGATTCTTTAGTACAGAGGATTTATAGGCTAGGCCTCTTTGAATACACAATATTTTCTGAGTTTCACAGTGAATTACAAAGAAACGAAATAGGGAATAAATGTGAACGGTGAAATCTCACATATTTCCTTTAGTCTGTCACCTGTAGCACACTACCCAGAAGACTCTAGCGTTCCTGGAAACAGTGTTTCCTCTTTAGTCTACTGTATGAACTCAAAAGTTCTCTGAAGCAAGCAATGCAGCAAAACAACAACGGCACAAAGAGGGCCTAATTCCATCTGTTGAAATCGTTTGATAATATGTAAATGTTGGTTAGAATGTTCAATGTGCATTTCTTCTATTTTGTTGGAAACAGTTGCTGGTCTCTATCGGAATACAGTTTTTCTGAGTCAAAAAGTAAGAGCAACAGCAACTTTTACAAAGACATACATGAGAACAAGATAGCGTCTAATACCTTCAGTTCAAAGACCTACATCTGTACTTTCAGTAGTATATGCGTTACTCTCCACCGAGAACAAGGTATGTCCAGGAACCGCCATCTCTGCTTCTGCCTGCTATGGCAATGCCACCGGTCACTATCTCACACACTGAACGCCATCACCACAGGCACAGAGAGGAGAAGGTTCTATCTTGTGTTATAAGTGCTAGAAATGTTCATGTTCTCTCTGTTTCAAAGAATGATTCTTTAGTACAGAGAATTGACAGGCTAGGCCTCTTTGAAAACACAGTATTTTCTGAGTTTCACAGTGCATTACAAAGAAACGAAATAGGGAACAAATGTGAACGGTGAAATCTCACATATTTCCTTTAGTCTGTCACCTGTAGCACACTACCCAGAAGACTCTAGCGTTCCTGGAAACAGTGTTTCCTCTTTAGTCTATTGTATGAACTTGAAAGTTCTCTGAAGCAAACAATGCAGCAGGACAACAACGGCACAGCAAGGGCCTAATTCCATCTGTTGAAATCCTTTGGTAATATGTATATGTTGGGTAGAATGTTCAATGTGCATTTCTTCCTTCAATTTCGTTGGAAGCGGGTGCTGGCCTCTATCGGATCACAGTTTTTCTGAGTTTACAAGTAAGGGTAACAGGAACTTCTTTTAGAAAGACATACATGAGAACAAGTGATAGCGTCTAATACCTTCAGTTCAAGGACCTACATTTGTACTTTCAGTTCTTCCTTCTATTTCGTTGGAAGCGGGTGCTGTCCTCTATCGGAACACAGTTTTTCTGAGTTTACAAGTAAGGGTAAAAGGAACTTCTTTTAGAAAGACATACATGAGAACAAGAGATAGCGTCTAATACCTTCAGTTCAAAGACCTACATCTGTACTTTCAGTAGTATATGCGTTACTCTCCACCGAGAACAAGGTATGTCCAGAAACCGCCATCTCTGCTTCTGCCTGCTATGGCAATGCCACCGGTCACTATCTCACACACTGAACGCCATCACCACAGGCACAGAGAGGAGAAGGTTCTATCTTGTGTTATAAGTGCTAGAAATGTTCATGTTCTCTCTGTTTCAAAGAATGATTCTTTAGTACAGAGAATTGACAGGCTAGGCCTCTTTGAAAACACAGTATTTTCTGAGTTTCACAGTGCATTACAAAGAAACGAAATAGGGAACAAATGTGAACGGTGAAATCTCACATATTTCCTTTAGTGTGTCACCTGTAGCACACTACCCAGAAGACTCTAGCGTTCCTGGAAACAGTGTTTCCTCTTTAGACTACTGTATGAACTCAAAAGTTCTCTGAAGCAAGCAATGCAGTAAAACAACAACGGCACAAAGAGGGCCTTATTCCATGTGTTGAAATCGTTTGATAATATGTAAATGTTGGTTAGAATGTTCAATGTTCATTTCTTCTATTTTGTTGGAAACAGTTGCTGGCCTCTATCGGAATACAGTTTTTCTGAGTCAAAAAGTAAGGGCAACAGGAACTTTCACAAAGACATAAATGAGAACAAGATAGCGTCTAATACTTTCAGTTCAAAGACCTACATCTGTACTTTCAGTAGTATATGCGCTACTCTCCACCGAGAACAAGGTATGTCCAGGAACCGCCATCTCTGCTTCTGCCTGCTATGGCAATGCCACAGGTGACTATCTCACACACTGAACGCCATCACCACAGGCACAGAGAGCAGAAAGTTCTATCTTGTGTTATAAGTGCTAGAAATGTTCATGTTCTCTCTGCTTCAAAGAATGATTCTTTAGTACAGAGGATTTATAGGCTAGGCCTCTTTGAATACACAATATTTTCTGAGTTTCACAGTGAATTACAAAGAAACGAAATAGGGAACAAATGTGAACGGTGAAATCTCACATATTTCCTTTAGTCTGTCACCTGTAGCACACTACCCAGAAGACTCTAGCGTTCCTGGAAACAGTGTTTCCTCTTTAGTCTACTGTATGAACTCAAAAGTTCTCTGAAGCAAGCAATGCAGCAAAACAACAACGGCACAAAGAGGGCCTAATTCCATCTGTTGAAATCGTTTGATAATATGTAAATGTTGGTTAGAATGTTCAATGTGCATTTCTTCTATTTTGTTGGAAACAGTTGCTGGTCTCTATCGGAATACAGTTTTTCTGAGTCAAAAAGTAAGAGCAACAGCAACTTTTACAAAGACATACATGAGAACAAGATAGCGTCTAATACCTTCAGTTCAAAGACCTACATCTGTACTTTCAGTAGTATATGCGTTACTCTCCACCGAGAACAAGGTATGTCCAGGGACCGCCATCTCTGCTTCTGCCTGCTATGGCAATGCCACCGGTGACTATCTCACACACTGAACGCCATCACCACAGGCACAGAGAGGAGAAGGTTCTATTTTGTGTTATCAGTGCTTGAAATGTTCATGTTCTCTCTGTTTCAAAGAATGATTCCTTAGTACAGAGAATTGACAGGCTAGGCCTCTTTGAAAACACAGTATTTTCTGAGTTTCACAGTGCATTACAAAGAAACGAAATAGGGAACAAATGTGAACGGTGAAATATCACATATTTCCTTCAGTGTGTCGCCTGTAGCACACTACCCAGAAGACTCTAGCGTTGTTAGAAACAGTGTTTCCTCTTTAGTCTATTGTATGAACTCCAAATTTCTCTGAAGCAAGCAATGCAGCAAAACAACAACGGCACAAAGAGGGCCTAATTCCATCTGTTGAAATCGTTTGATAATATGTAAATGTTGGTTAGAATGTTCAATGTGCATTTCTTCTATTTTGTTGGAAACAGTTGCTGGCCTCTATCGGAATACAGTTTTTCTGAGTCAAAAAGTAAGGGCAACAGGAACTTTCACAAAGACATAAATGAGAACAAGATAGCGTCTAATACTTTCAGTTCAAACACCTACATCTGTACTTTCAGTAGTATATGCGTTACTCTCCACCGAGAACAAGGTATGTCCAGGAACCGCCATCTCTGCTTCTGCCTGCTATGGCAATGCCACCGGTGACTATCTCACACACTGAACGCCATCACCACAGGCACAGAGAGGAGAAGGTTCTATTTTGTGTTATCAGTGCTTGAAATGTTCATGTTCTCTCTGTTTCAAAGAATGATTCCTTAGTACAGAGAATTGACAGGCTAGGCCTCTTTGAAAACACAGTATTTTCTGAGTTTCACAGTGCATTACAAAGAAACGAAATAGAAAACAAATGTGAACGGTGAAATATCACATATTTCCTTCAGTGTGTCGCCTGTAGCACACTACCCAGAAGACTCTAGCGTTGCTAGAAACAGTGTTTCCTCTTTAGTCTATTGTATGAACTCCAAATTTCTCTGAAGAAAACAATGCAGCAGGACAATAACGGCACTGCAAGGGCCTAATTCCATCTGTTGAAATCCTTTGGTAATATGTATATGTTGGGTAGAATGTTCAATGTGCATTTCTTCCTTATATTTCGTTGGAAGCGGGTGCTGGCCTCTATCGGATCACAGTTTTTCTGAGTTTACAAGTAAGGGTAACAGGAACTTCTTTTAGAAAGACATACATGAGAACAAGTGATAGCGTCTAATACCTTCAGTTCAAGGACCTACATTTGTACTTTCAGTTCTTCCTTCTATTTCGTTGGAAGCGGGTGCTGTCCTCTATCGGAACACAGTTTTTCTGAGTTTACAAGTAAGGGTAACAGGAACTTCTTTTAGAAAGACATACATGAGAACAAGTGATAGCGTCTAATACCTTCAGTTCAAAGACCTACATCTGTACTTTCAGTAGTATATGCGTTACTCTCCACCGAGAACAAGGTATGTCCAGGAACCGTCATCTCTGCTTCTGCCTGCTATGGCAATGCCACTGGTGACTATCTCACACACTGAACGCCATCACCACAGGCACAGAGAGGAGAAGGTTCTATCTTGTGTTATAAGTGCTAGAAATGTTCATGTTCTCTCTGTTTCAAAGAATGATTCTTTAGTACAGAGAACTGACAGGCTAGGCCTCTTTGAAAACACAGTATTTTCTGAGTTTCACAGTGCATTACAAAGAAACGAAATAGGGAACAAATGTGAACGGTGAAATCTCACATATTTCCTTTAGTGTGTCACCTGTAGCACACTACCCAGAAGACTCTAGCGTTCCTGGAAACAGTGTTTCCTCTTTAGACTACTGTATGAACTCAAAAGTTCTCTGAAGCAAGCAATGCAGTAAAACAACAACGGCACAAAGAGGGCCTTATTCCATGTGTTGAAATCGTTTGATAATATGTAAATGTTGGTTAGAATGTTCAATGTTCATTTCTTCTATTTTGTTGGAAACAGTTGCTGGCCTCTATCGGAATACAGTTTTTCTGAGTCAAAAAGTAAGGGCAACAGGAACTTTCACAAAGACATAAATGAGAACAAGATAGCGTCTAATACTTTCAGTTCAAAGACCTACATCTGTACTTTCAGTAGTATATGCGCTACTCTCCACCGAGAACAAGGTATGTCCAGGAACCGCCATCTCTGCTTCTGCCTGCTATGGCAATGCCACCGGTGACTATCTCACACACTGAACGCCATCACCACAGGCACAGAGAGCAGAAAGTTCTATCTTGTGTTATAAGTGCTAGAAATGTTCATGTTCTCTCTGTTTCAAAGAATGATTCTTTAGTACAGAGAATTGACAGGCTAGGCCTCTTTGAAAACACAGTATTTTCTGAGTTTCACAGTGCATTACAAAGAAACGAAATAGGGAACAAATGTGAACGGTGAAATCTCACATATTTCCTTTAGTCTGTCACCTGTAGCACACTACCCAGAAGACTCTAGCGTTCCTGGAAACAGTGTTTCCTCTTTAGTCTATTGTATGAACTTGAAAGTTCTCTGAAGCAAACAATGCAGCAGGACAACAACGGCACTGCAAGGGCCTAATTCCATCTGTTGAAATCCTTTGGTAATATGTATATGTTGGGTAGAATGTTCAATGTGCATTTCTTCCTTCAATTTCGTTGGAAGCGGGTGCTGGCCTCTATCGGATCACAGTTTTTCTGAGTTTACAAGTAAGGGTAACAGGAACTTCTTTTAGAAAGACATACATGAGAACAAGTGATAGCGTCTAATACCTTCAGTTCAAGGACCTACATTTGTACTTTCAGTTCTTCCTTCTATTTCGTTGGAAGCGGGTGCTGTCCTCTATCGGAACACAGTTTTTCTGAGTTTACAAGTAAGGGTAACAGGAACTTCTTTTAGAAAGACATACATGAGAACAAGAGATAGCGTCTAATACCTTCAGTTCAAAGACCTACATCTGTACTTTCAGTAGTATATGCGTTACTCTCCACCGAGAACAAGGTATGTCCAGAAACCGCCATCTCTGCTTCTGCCTGCTATGGCAATGCCACCGGTCACTATCTCACACACTGAACGCCATCACCACAGGCACAGAGAGGAGAAGGTTCTATCTTGTGTTATAAGTGCTAGAAATGTTCATGTTCTCTCTGCTTCAAAGAATGATTCTTTAGTACAGAGGATTTATAGGCTAGGCCTCTTTGAATACACAATATTTTCTGAGTTTCACAGTGAATTACAAAGAAACAAAATAGGGAACAAATGTGAACGGTGAAATCTCACATATTTCCTTTAGTCTGTCACCTGTAGCACACTACCCAGAAGACTCTAGCGTTCCTGGAAACAGTGTTTCCTCTTTAGTCTACTGTATGAACTCAAAAGTTCTCTGAAGCAAGCAATGCAGCAAAACAACAACGGCACAAAGAGGGCCTAATTCCATCTGTTGAAATCGTTTGATAATATGTAAATGTTGGTTAGAATGTTCAATGTGCATTTCTTCTATTTTGTTGGAAACAGTTGCTGGTCTCTATCGGAATACAGTTTTTCTGAGTCAAAAAGTAAGAGCAACAGCAACTTTTACAAAGACATACATGAGAACAAGATAGCGTCTAATACCTTCAGTTCAAAGACCTACATCTGTACTTTCAGTAGTATATGCGTTACTCTCCACCGAGAACAAGGTATGTCCAGGGACCGCCATCTCTGCTTCTGCCTGCTATGGCAATGCCACCGGTGACTATCTCACACACTGAACGCCATCACCACAGGCACAGAGAGGAGAAGGTTCTATTTTGTGTTATCAGTGCTTGAAATGTTCATGTTCTCTCTGTTTCAAAGAATGATTCCTTAGTACAGAGAATTGACAGGCTAGGCCTCTTTGAAAACACAGTATTTTCTGAGTTTCACAGTGCGTTACAAAGAAACGAAATAGGGAACAAATGTGAACGGTGAAATATCACATATTTCCTTCAGTGTGTCGCCTGTAGCACACTACCCAGAAGACTCTAGCGTTGTTAGAAACAGTGTTTCCTCTTTAGTCTATTGTATGAACTCCAAATTTCTCTGAAGCAAGCAATGCAGCAAAACAACAACGGCACAAAGAGGGCCTAATTCCATCTGTTGAAATCGTTTGATAATATGTAAATGTTGGTTAGAATGTTCAATGTGCATTTCTTCTATTTTGTTGGAAACAGTTGCTGGTCTCTATCGGAATACAGTTTTTCTGAGTCAAAAAGTAAGAGCAACAGCAACTTTTACAAAGACATACATGAGAACAAGATAGCGTCTAATACCTTCAGTTCAAAGACCTACATCTGTACTTTCAGTAGTATATGCGCTACTCTCCACCGAGAACAAGGTATGTCCAGGAACCGCCATCTCTGCTTCTGCCTGCTATGGCAATGCCACAGGTGACTATCTCACACACTGAACGCCATCACCACAGGCACAGAGAGCAGAAAGTTCTATCTTGTGTTATAAGTGCTAGAAATGTTCATGTTCTCTCTGCTTCAAAGAATGATTCTTTAGTACAGAGGATTTATAGGCTAGGCCTCTTTGAATACACAATATTTTCTGAGTTTCACAGTGAATTACAAAGAAACAAAATAGGGAACAAATGTGAACGGTGAAATCTCACATATTTCCTTTAGTCTGTCACCTGTAGCACACTACCCAGAAGACTCTAGCGTTCCTGGAAACAGTGTTTCCTCTTTAGACTACTGTATGAACTCAAAAGTTCTCTGAAGCAAGCAATGCAGTAAAACAACAACGGCACAAAGAGGGCCTTATTCCATGTGTTGAAATCGTTTGATAATATGTAAATGTTGGTTAGAATGTTCAATGTTCATTTCTTCTATTTTGTTGGAAACAGTTGCTGGCCTCTATCGGAATACAGTTTTTCTGAGTCAAAAAGTAAGGGCAACAGGAACTTTCACAAAGACATAAATGAGAACAAGATAGCGTCTAATACTTTCAGTTCAAAGACCTACATCTGTACTTTCAGTAGTATATGCGCTACTCTCCACCGAGAACAAGGTATGTCCAGGAACCGCCATCTCTGCTTCTGCCTGCTATGGCAATGCCACCGGTGACTATCTCACACACTGAACGCCATCACCACAGGCACAGAGAGCAGAAAGTTCTATCTTGTGTTATAAGTGCTAGAAATGTTCATGTTCTCTCTGCTTCAAAGAATGATTCTTTAGTACAGAGGATTTATAGGCTAGGCCTCTTTGAATACACAATATTTTCTGAGTTTCACAGTGAATTACAAAGAAACGAAATAGGGAATAAATGTGAACGGTGAAATCTCACATATTTCCTTTAGTCTGTCACCTGTAGCACACTACCCAGAAGACTCTAGCGTTCCTGGAAACAGTGTTTCCTCTTTAGTCTACTGTATGAACTCAAAAGTTCTCTGAAGCAAGCAATGCAGCAAAACAACAACGGCACAAAGAGGGCCTAATTCCATCTGTTGAAATCGTTTGATAATATGTAAATGTTGGTTAGAATGTTCAATGTGCATTTCTTCTATTTTGTTGGAAACAGTTGCTGGTCTCTATCGGAATACAGTTTTTCTGAGTCAAAAAGTAAGAGCAACAGCAACTTTTACAAAGACATACATGAGAACAAGATAGCGTCTAATACCTTCAGTTCAAAGACCTACATCTGTACTTTCAGTAGTATATGCGTTACTCTCCACCGAGAACAAGGTATGTCCAGGAACCGCCATCTCTGCTTCTGCCTGCTATGGCAATGCCACCGGTCACTATCTCACACACTGAACGCCATCACCACAGGCACAGAGAGGAGAAGGTTCTATCTTGTGTTATAAGTGCTAGAAATGTTCATGTTCTCTCTGTTTCAAAGAATGATTCTTTAGTACAGAGAATTGACAGGCTAGGCCTCTTTGAAAACACAGTATTTTCTGAGTTTCACAGTGCATTACAAAGAAACGAAATAGGGAACAAATGTGAACGGTGAAATCTCACATATTTCCTTTAGTCTGTCACCTGTAGCACACTACCCAGAAGACTCTAGCGTTCCTGGAAACAGTGTTTCCTCTTTAGTCTATTGTATGAACTTGAAAGTTCTCTGAAGCAAACAATGCAGCAGGACAACAACGGCACAGCAAGGGCCTAATTCCATCTGTTGAAATCCTTTGGTAATATGTATATGTTGGGTAGAATGTTCAATGTGCATTTCTTCCTTCAATTTCGTTGGAAGCGGGTGCTGGCCTCTATCGGATCACAGTTTTTCTGAGTTTACAAGTAAGGGTAACAGGAACTTCTTTTAGAAAGACATACATGAGAACAAGTGATAGCGTCTAATACCTTCAGTTCAAGGACCTACATTTGTACTTTCAGTTCTTCCTTCTATTTCGTTGGAAGCGGGTGCTGTCCTCTATCGGAACACAGTTTTTCTGAGTTTACAAGTAAGGGTAAAAGGAACTTCTTTTAGAAAGACATACATGAGAACAAGAGATAGCGTCTAATACCTTCAGTTCAAAGACCTACATCTGTACTTTCAGTAGTATATGCGTTACTCTCCACCGAGAACAAGGTATGTCCAGAAACCGCCATCTCTGCTTCTGCCTGCTATGGCAATGCCACCGGTGACTATCTCACACACTGAACGCCATCACCACAGGCACAGAGAGGAGAAGGTTCTATTTTGTGTTATCAGTGCTTGAAATGTTCATGTTCTCTCTGTTTCAAAGAATGATTCCTTAGTACAGAGAATTGACAGGCTAGGCCTCTTTGAAAACACAGTATTTTCTGAGTTTCACAGTGCGTTACAAAGAAACGAAATAGGGAACAAATGTGAACGGTGAAATATCACATATTTCCTTCAGTGTGTCGCCTGTAGCACACTACCCAGAAGACTCTAGCGTTGTTAGAAACAGTGTTTCCTCTTTAGTCTATTGTATGAACTCCAAATTTCTCTGAAGCAAGCAATGCAGCAAAACAACAACGGCACAAAGAGGGCCTAATTCCATCTGTTGAAATCGTTTGATAATATGTAAATGTTGGTTAGAATGTTCAATGTGCATTTCTTCTATTTTGTTGGAAACAGTTGCTGGTCTCTATCGGAATACAGTTTTTCTGAGTCAAAAAGTAAGAGCAACAGCAACTTTTACAAAGACATACATGAGAACAAGATAGCGTCTAATACCTTCAGTTCAAAGACCTACATCTGTACTTTCAGTAGTATATGCGCTACTCTCCACCGAGAACAAGGTATGTCCAGGAACCGCCATCTCTGCTTCTGCCTGCTATGGCAATGCCACAGGTGACTATCTCACACACTGAACGCCATCACCACAGGCACAGAGAGCAGAAAGTTCTATCTTGTGTTATAAGTGCTAGAAATGTTCATGTTCTCTCTGCTTCAAAGAATGATTCTTTAGTACAGAGGATTTATAGGCTAGGCCTCTTTGAATACACAATATTTTCTGAGTTTCACAGTGCATTACAAAGAAACGAAATAGGGAACAAATGTGAACGGTGAAATCTCACATATTTCCTTTAGTGTGTCACCTGTAGCACACTACCCAGAAGACTCTAGCGTTCCTGGAAACAGTGTTTCCTCTTTAGACTACTGTATGAACTCAAAAGTTCTCTGAAGCAAGCAATGCAGTAAAACAACAACGGCACAAAGAGGGCCTTATTCCATGTGTTGAAATCGTTTGATAATATGTAAATGTTGGTTAGAATGTTCAATGTTCATTTCTTCTATTTTGTTGGAAACAGTTGCTGGCCTCTATCGGAATACAGTTTTTCTGAGTCAAAAAGTAAGGGCAACAGGAACTTTCACAAAGACATAAATGAGAACAAGATAGCGTCTAATACTTTCAGTTCAAAGACCTACATCTGTACTTTCAGTAGTATATGCGCTACTCTCCACCGAGAACAAGGTATGTCCAGGAACCGCCATCTCTGCTTCTGCCTGCTATGGCAATGCCACCGGTGACTATCTCACACACTGAACGCCATCACCACAGGCACAGAGAGCAGAAAGTTCTATCTTGTGTTATAAGTGCTAGAAATGTTCATGTTCTCTCTGCTTCAAAGAATGATTCTTTAGTACAGAGGATTTATAGGCTAGGCCTCTTTGAATACACAATATTTTCTGAGTTTCACAGTGAATTACAAAGAAACGAAATAGGGAATAAATGTGAACGGTGAAATCTCACATATTTCCTTTAGTCTGTCACCTGTAGCACACTACCCAGAAGACTCTAGCGTTCCTGGAAACAGTGTTTCCTCTTTAGTCTACTGTATGAACTCAAAAGTTCTCTGAAGCAAGCAATGCAGCAAAACAACAACGGCACAAAGAGGGCCTAATTCCATCTGTTGAAATCGTTTGATAATATGTAAATGTTGGTTAGAATGTTCAATGTGCATTTCTTCTATTTTGTTGGAAACAGTTGCTGGTCTCTATCGGAATACAGTTTTTCTGAGTCAAAAAGTAAGAGCAACAGCAACTTTTACAAAGACATACATGAGAACAAGATAGCGTCTAATACCTTCAGTTCAAAGACCTACATCTGTACTTTCAGTAGTATATGCGTTACTCTCCACCGAGAACAAGGTATGTCCAGGAACCGCCATCTCTGCTTCTGCCTGCTATGGCAATGCCACCGGTCACTATCTCACACACTGAACGCCATCACCACAGGCACAGAGAGGAGAAGGTTCTATCTTGTGTTATAAGTGCTAGAAATGTTCATGTTCTCTCTGTTTCAAAGAATGATTCTTTAGTACAGAGAATTGACAGGCTAGGCCTCTTTGAAAACACAGTATTTTCTGAGTTTCACAGTGCATTACAAAGAAACGAAATAGGGAACAAATGTGAACGGTGAAATCTCACATATTTCCTTTAGTCTGTCACCTGTAGCACACTACCCAGAAGACTCTAGCGTTCCTGGAAACAGTGTTTCCTCTTTAGTCTATTGTATGAACTTGAAAGTTCTCTGAAGCAAACAATGCAGCAGGACAACAACGGCACAGCAAGGGCCTAATTCCATCTGTTGAAATCCTTTGGTAATATGTATATGTTGGGTAGAATGTTCAATGTGCATTTCTTCCTTCAATTTCGTTGGAAGCGGGTGCTGGCCTCTATCGGATCACAGTTTTTCTGAGTTTACAAGTAAGGGTAACAGGAACTTCTTTTAGAAAGACATACATGAGAACAAGTGATAGCGTCTAATACCTTCAGTTCAAGGACCTACATTTGTACTTTCAGTTCTTCCTTCTATTTCGTTGGAAGCGGGTGCTGTCCTCTATCGGAACACAGTTTTTCTGAGTTTACAAGTAAGGGTAAAAGGAACTTCTTTTAGAAAGACATACATGAGAACAAGAGATAGCGTCTAATACCTTCAGTTCAAAGACCTACATCTGTACTTTCAGTAGTATATGCGTTACTCTCCACCGAGAACAAGGTATGTCCAGAAACCGCCATCTCTGCTTCTGCCTGCTATGGCAATGCCACCGGTCACTATCTCACACACTGAACGCCATCACCACAGGCACAGAGAGGAGAAGGTTCTATCTTGTGTTATAAGTGCTAGAAATGTTCATGTTCTCTCTGTTTCAAAGAATGATTCTTTAGTACAGAGAATTGACAGGCTAGGCCTCTTTGAAAACACAGTATTTTCTGAGTTTCACAGTGCATTACAAAGAAACGAAATAGGGAACAAATGTGAACGGTGAAATCTCACATATTTCCTTTAGTGTGTCACCTGTAGCACACTACCCAGAAGACTCTAGCGTTCCTGGAAACAGTGTTTCCTCTTTAGACTACTGTATGAACTCAAAAGTTCTCTGAAGCAAGCAATGCAGTAAAACAACAACGGCACAAAGAGGGCCTTATTCCATGTGTTGAAATCGTTTGATAATATGTAAATGTTGGTTAGAATGTTCAATGTTCATTTCTTCTATTTTGTTGGAAACAGTTGCTGGCCTCTATCGGAATACAGTTTTTCTGAGTCAAAAAGTAAGGGCAACAGGAACTTTCACAAAGACATAAATGAGAACAAGATAGCGTCTAATACTTTCAGTTCAAAGACCTACATCTGTACTTTCAGTAGTATATGCGCTACTCTCCACCGAGAACAAGGTATGTCCAGGAACCGCCATCTCTGCTTCTGCCTGCTATGGCAATGCCACAGGTGACTATCTCACACACTGAACGCCATCACCACAGGCACAGAGAGCAGAAAGTTCTATCTTGTGTTATAAGTGCTAGAAATGTTCATGTTCTCTCTGCTTCAAAGAATGATTCTTTAGTACAGAGGATTTATAGGCTAGGCCTCTTTGAATACACAATATTTTCTGAGTTTCACAGTGAATTACAAAGAAACGAAATAGGGAACAAATGTGAACGGTGAAATCTCACATATTTCCTTTAGTCTGTCACCTGTAGCACACTACCCAGAAGACTCTAGCGTTCCTGGAAACAGTGTTTCCTCTTTAGTCTACTGTATGAACTCAAAAGTTCTCTGAAGCAAGCAATGCAGCAAAACAACAACGGCACAAAGAGGGCCTAATTCCATCTGTTGAAATCGTTTGATAATATGTAAATGTTGGTTAGAATGTTCAATGTGCATTTCTTCTATTTTGTTGGAAACAGTTGCTGGTCTCTATCGGAATACAGTTTTTCTGAGTCAAAAAGTAAGAGCAACAGCAACTTTTACAAAGACATACATGAGAACAAGATAGCGTCTAATACCTTCAGTTCAAAGACCTACATCTGTACTTTCAGTAGTATATGCGTTACTCTCCACCGAGAACAAGGTATGTCCAGGGACCGCCATCTCTGCTTCTGCCTGCTATGGCAATGCCACCGGTGACTATCTCACACACTGAACGCCATCACCACAGGCACAGAGAGGAGAAGGTTCTATTTTGTGTTATCAGTGCTTGAAATGTTCATGTTCTCTCTGTTTCAAAGAATGATTCCTTAGTACAGAGAATTGACAGGCTAGGCCTCTTTGAAAACACAGTATTTTCTGAGTTTCACAGTGCATTACAAAGAAACGAAATAGGGAACAAATGTGAACGGTGAAATATCACATATTTCCTTCAGTGTGTCGCCTGTAGCACACTACCCAGAAGACTCTAGCGTTGTTAGAAACAGTGTTTCCTCTTTAGTCTATTGTATGAACTCCAAATTTCTCTGAAGCAAGCAATGCAGCAAAACAACAACGGCACAAAGAGGGCCTAATTCCATCTGTTGAAATCGTTTGATAATATGTAAATGTTGGTTAGAATGTTCAATGTGCATTTCTTCTATTTTGTTGGAAACAGTTGCTGGCCTCTATCGGAATACAGTTTTTCTGAGTCAAAAAGTAAGGGCAACAGGAACTTTCACAAAGACATAAATGAGAACAAGATAGCGTCTAATACTTTCAGTTCAAACACCTACATCTGTACTTTCAGTAGTATATGCGTTACTCTCCACCGAGAACAAGGTATGTCCAGGAACCGCCATCTCTGCTTCTGCCTGCTATGGCAATGCCACCGGTGACTATCTCACACACTGAACGCCATCACCACAGGCACAGAGAGGAGAAGGTTCTATTTTGTGTTATCAGTGCTTGAAATGTTCATGTTCTCTCTGTTTCAAAGAATGATTCCTTAGTACAGAGAATTGACAGGCTAGGCCTCTTTGAAAACACAGTATTTTCTGAGTTTCACAGTGCATTACAAAGAAACGAAATAGAAAACAAATGTGAACGGTGAAATATCACATATTTCCTTCAGTGTGTCGCCTGTAGCACACTACCCAGAAGACTCTAGCGTTGCTAGAAACAGTGTTTCCTCTTTAGTCTATTGTATGAACTCCAAATTTCTCTGAAGAAAACAATGCAGCAGGACAATAACGGCACTGCAAGGGCCTAATTCCATCTGTTGAAATCCTTTGGTAATATGTATATGTTGGGTAGAATGTTCAATGTGCATTTCTTCCTTATATTTCGTTGGAAGCGGGTGCTGGCCTCTATCGGATCACAGTTTTTCTGAGTTTACAAGTAAGGGTAACAGGAACTTCTTTTAGAAAGACATACATGAGAACAAGTGATAGCGTCTAATACCTTCAGTTCAAGGACCTACATTTGTACTTTCAGTTCTTCCTTCTATTTCGTTGGAAGCGGGTGCTGTCCTCTATCGGAACACAGTTTTTCTGAGTTTACAAGTAAGGGTAACAGGAACTTCTTTTAGAAAGACATACATGAGAACAAGTGATAGCGTCTAATACCTTCAGTTCAAAGACCTACATCTGTACTTTCAGTAGTATATGCGTTACTCTCCACCGAGAACAAGGTATGTCCAGGAACCGTCATCTCTGCTTCTGCCTGCTATGGCAATGCCACTGGTGACTATCTCACACACTGAACGCCATCACCACAGGCACAGAGAGGAGAAGGTTCTATCTTGTGTTATAAGTGCTAGAAATGTTCATGTTCTCTCTGTTTCAAAGAATGATTCTTTAGTACAGAGAACTGACAGGCTAGGCCTCTTTGAAAACACAGTATTTTCTGAGTTTCACAGTGCATTACAAAGAAACGAAATAGGGAACAAATGTGAACGGTGAAATCTCACATATTTCCTTTAGTGTGTCACCTGTAGCACACTACCCAGAAGACTCTAGCGTTCCTGGAAACAGTGTTTCCTCTTTAGACTACTGTATGAACTCAAAAGTTCTCTGAAGCAAGCAATGCAGTAAAACAACAACGGCACAAAGAGGGCCTTATTCCATGTGTTGAAATCGTTTGATAATATGTAAATGTTGGTTAGAATGTTCAATGTTCATTTCTTCTATTTTGTTGGAAACAGTTGCTGGCCTCTATCGGAATACAGTTTTTCTGAGTCAAAAAGTAAGGGCAACAGGAACTTTCACAAAGACATAAATGAGAACAAGATAGCGTCTAATACTTTCAGTTCAAAGACCTACATCTGTACTTTCAGTAGTATATGCGCTACTCTCCACCGAGAACAAGGTATGTCCAGGAACCGCCATCTCTGCTTCTGCCTGCTATGGCAATGCCACCGGTGACTATCTCACACACTGAACGCCATCACCACAGGCACAGAGAGCAGAAAGTTCTATCTTGTGTTATAAGTGCTAGAAATGTTCATGTTCTCTCTGTTTCAAAGAATGATTCTTTAGTACAGAGAATTGACAGGCTAGGCCTCTTTGAAAACACAGTATTTTCTGAGTTTCACAGTGCATTACAAAGAAACGAAATAGGGAACAAATGTGAACGGTGAAATCTCACATATTTCCTTTAGTCTGTCACCTGTAGCACACTACCCAGAAGACTCTAGCGTTCCTGGAAACAGTGTTTCCTCTTTAGTCTATTGTATGAACTTGAAAGTTCTCTGAAGCAAACAATGCAGCAGGACAACAACGGCACTGCAAGGGCCTAATTCCATCTGTTGAAATCCTTTGGTAATATGTATATGTTGGGTAGAATGTTCAATGTGCATTTCTTCCTTCAATTTCGTTGGAAGCGGGTGCTGGCCTCTATCGGATCACAGTTTTTCTGAGTTTACAAGTAAGGGTAACAGGAACTTCTTTTAGAAAGACATACATGAGAACAAGTGATAGCGTCTAATACCTTCAGTTCAAGGACCTACATTTGTACTTTCAGTTCTTCCTTCTATTTCGTTGGAAGCGGGTGCTGTCCTCTATCGGAACACAGTTTTTCTGAGTTTACAAGTAAGGGTAACAGGAACTTCTTTTAGAAAGACATACATGAGAACAAGAGATAGCGTCTAATACCTTCAGTTCAAAGACCTACATCTGTACTTTCAGTAGTATATGCGTTACTCTCCACCGAGAACAAGGTATGTCCAGAAACCGCCATCTCTGCTTCTGCCTGCTATGGCAATGCCACCGGTCACTATCTCACACACTGAACGCCATCACCACAGGCACAGAGAGGAGAAGGTTCTATCTTGTGTTATAAGTGCTAGAAATGTTCATGTTCTCTCTGCTTCAAAGAATGATTCTTTAGTACAGAGGATTTATAGGCTAGGCCTCTTTGAATACACAATATTTTCTGAGTTTCACAGTGAATTACAAAGAAACAAAATAGGGAACAAATGTGAACGGTGAAATCTCACATATTTCCTTTAGTCTGTCACCTGTAGCACACTACCCAGAAGACTCTAGCGTTCCTGGAAACAGTGTTTCCTCTTTAGTCTACTGTATGAACTCAAAAGTTCTCTGAAGCAAGCAATGCAGCAAAACAACAACGGCACAAAGAGGGCCTAATTCCATCTGTTGAAATCGTTTGATAATATGTAAATGTTGGTTAGAATGTTCAATGTGCATTTCTTCTATTTTGTTGGAAACAGTTGCTGGTCTCTATCGGAATACAGTTTTTCTGAGTCAAAAAGTAAGAGCAACAGCAACTTTTACAAAGACATACATGAGAACAAGATAGCGTCTAATACCTTCAGTTCAAAGACCTACATCTGTACTTTCAGTAGTATATGCGTTACTCTCCACCGAGAACAAGGTATGTCCAGGGACCGCCATCTCTGCTTCTGCCTGCTATGGCAATGCCACCGGTGACTATCTCACACACTGAACGCCATCACCACAGGCACAGAGAGGAGAAGGTTCTATTTTGTGTTATCAGTGCTTGAAATGTTCATGTTCTCTCTGTTTCAAAGAATGATTCCTTAGTACAGAGAATTGACAGGCTAGGCCTCTTTGAAAACACAGTATTTTCTGAGTTTCACAGTGCGTTACAAAGAAACGAAATAGGGAACAAATGTGAACGGTGAAATATCACATATTTCCTTCAGTGTGTCGCCTGTAGCACACTACCCAGAAGACTCTAGCGTTGTTAGAAACAGTGTTTCCTCTTTAGTCTATTGTATGAACTCCAAATTTCTCTGAAGCAAGCAATGCAGCAAAACAACAACGGCACAAAGAGGGCCTAATTCCATCTGTTGAAATCGTTTGATAATATGTAAATGTTGGTTAGAATGTTCAATGTGCATTTCTTCTATTTTGTTGGAAACAGTTGCTGGTCTCTATCGGAATACAGTTTTTCTGAGTCAAAAAGTAAGAGCAACAGCAACTTTTACAAAGACATACATGAGAACAAGATAGCGTCTAATACCTTCAGTTCAAAGACCTACATCTGTACTTTCAGTAGTATATGCGCTACTCTCCACCGAGAACAAGGTATGTCCAGGAACCGCCATCTCTGCTTCTGCCTGCTATGGCAATGCCACAGGTGACTATCTCACACACTGAACGCCATCACCACAGGCACAGAGAGCAGAAAGTTCTATCTTGTGTTATAAGTGCTAGAAATGTTCATGTTCTCTCTGCTTCAAAGAATGATTCTTTAGTACAGAGGATTTATAGGCTAGGCCTCTTTGAATACACAATATTTTCTGAGTTTCACAGTGAATTACAAAGAAACAAAATAGGGAACAAATGTGAACGGTGAAATCTCACATATTTCCTTTAGTCTGTCACCTGTAGCACACTACCCAGAAGACTCTAGCGTTCCTGGAAACAGTGTTTCCTCTTTAGTCTACTGTATGAACTCAAAAGTTCTCTGAAGCAAGCAATGCAGCAAAACAACAACGGCACAAAGAGGGCCTAATTCCATCTGTTGAAATCGTTTGATAATATGTAAATGTTGGTTAGAATGTTCAATGTGCATTTCTTCTATTTTGTTGGAAACAGTTGCTGGTCTCTATCGGAATACAGTTTTTCTGAGTCAAAAAGTAAGAGCAACAGCAACTTTTACAAAGACATACATGAGAACAAGATAGCGTCTAATACCTTCAGTTCAAAGACCTACATCTGTACTTTCAGTAGTATATGCGTTACTCTCCACCGAGAACAAGGTATGTCCAGGGACCGCCATCTCTGCTTCTGCCTGCTATGGCAATGCCACCGGTGACTATCTCACACACTGAACGCCATCACCACAGGCACAGAGAGGAGAAGGTTCTATTTTGTGTTATCAGTGCTTGAAATGTTCATGTTCTCTCTGTTTCAAAGAATGATTCCTTAGTACAGAGAATTGACAGGCTAGGCCTCTTTGAAAACACAGTATTTTCTGAGTTTCACAGTGCGTTACAAAGAAACGAAATAGGGAACAAATGTGAACGGTGAAATATCACATATTTCCTTCAGTGTGTCGCCTGTAGCACACTACCCAGAAGACTCTAGCGTTGTTAGAAACAGTGTTTCCTCTTTAGTCTATTGTATGAACTCCAAATTTCTCTGAAGCAAGCAATGCAGCAAAACAACAACGGCACAAAGAGGGCCTAATTCCATCTGTTGAAATCGTTTGATAATATGTAAATGTTGGTTAGAATGTTCAATGTGCATTTCTTCTATTTTGTTGGAAACAGTTGCTGGTCTCTATCGGAATACAGTTTTTCTGAGTCAAAAAGTAAGAGCAACAGCAACTTTTACAAAGACATACATGAGAACAAGATAGCGTCTAATACCTTCAGTTCAAAGACCTACATCTGTACTTTCAGTAGTATATGCGTTACTCTCCACCGAGAACAAGGTATGTCCAGGGACCGCCATCTCTGCTTCTGCCTGCTATGGCAATGCCACCGGTGACTATCTCACACACTGAACGCCATCACCACAGGCACAGAGAGGAGAAGGTTCTATCTTGTGTTATAAGTGCTAGAAATGTTCATGTTCTCTCTGTTTCAAAGAATGATTCTTTAGTACAGAGAACTGACAGGCTAGGCCTCTTTCAAAACACAGTATTTTCTGAGTTTCACAGTGAATTACAAAGAAACGGAATAGGGAACAAATGTGAACGGTGAAATCTCACATATTTCCTTCATTGCGTCGCCTGTAGCACACTACCCAGAAGACTCTAGCGTTCCTGGAAACAGTGTTTCCTTTTTAGTCTACTGTATGAACTCGAAAGTTCTCTGAAACAAGCAATGCAGCAAAACAACAACGGCACAGAGACGCCTAATTCCATCTGTTGAAATCGTTTGATAATAAGTATATATTGGTTAGAATGTTCAATGCGCATTTCTTCTATTTTGTTGGAAACAGTTGCTGGCCTCTATCAGAACACAGTTTTTCTGAGTCAACAGGTTAGGGCAACAGGAACTTTTAGAAAGACATACATGAGAACAAATAGCGTCTAATACCTTCAGTTCAAAGACCTACATGTGTACTTGCAGTAGTATATGCGTTACTCTCCACTGAAAACAAGTATGTCCAGGAACCGCCATCTCTGCTTCTGCCTGCTATGGCAATGCCACCGGTGACTATCTCACACACTGAACGCCATCACCACAGGCACAGAGAGCAGAAAGTTCTATCTTGTGTTATAAGTGCTAGAAATGTTCATGTTCTCTCTGCTTCAAAGAATGATTCTTTAGTACAGAGGATTTATAGGCTAGGCCTCTTTGAATACACAATATTTTCTGAGTTTCACAGTGAATTACAAAGAAACGAAATAGGGAACAAATGTGAACGGTGAAATCTCACATATTTCCTTTAGTCTGTCACCTGTAGCACACTACCCAGAAGACTCTAGCGTTCCTGGAAACAGTGTTTCCTCTTTAGTCTACTGTATGAACTCAAAAGTTCTCTGAAGCAAGCAATGCAGCAAAACAACAACGGCACAAAGAGGGCCTAATTCCATCTGTTGAAATCGTTTGATAATATGTAAATGTTGGTTAGAATGTTCAATGTGCATTTCTTCTATTTTGTTGGAAACAGTTGCTGGTCTCTATCGGAATACAGTTTTTCTGAGTCAAAAAGTAAGAGCAACAGCAACTTTTACAAAGACATACATGAGAACAAGATAGCGTCTAATACCTTCAGTTCAAAGACCTACATCTGTACTTTCAGTAGTATATGCGTTACTCTCCACCGAGAACAAGGTATGTCCAGGAACCGCCATCTCTGCTTCTGCCTGCTATGGCAATGCCACCGGTCACTATCTCACACACTGAACGCCATCACCACAGGCACAGAGAGGAGAAGGTTCTATCTTGTGTTATAAGTGCTAGAAATGTTCATGTTCTCTCTGTTTCAAAGAATGATTCTTTAGTACAGAGAATTGACAGGCTAGGCCTCTTTGAAAACACAGTATTTTCTGAGTTTCACAGTGCATTACAAAGAAACGAAATAGGGAACAAATGTGAACGGTGAAATCTCACATATTTCCTTCATTGCGTCGCCTGTAGCACACTACCCAGAAGACTCTAGCGTTCCTGGAAACAGTGTTTCCTCTTTAGTCTACTGTATGAACTCAAAAGTTCTCTGAAGCAAGCAATGCAGCAAAACAACAACGGCACAAAGAGGGCCTAATTCCATCTGTTGAAATCGTTTGATAATATGTAAATGTTGGTTAGAATGTTCAATGTGCATTTCTTCTATTTTGTTGGAAACAGTTGCTGGTCTCTATCGGAATACAGTTTTTCTGAGTCAAAAAGTAAGGGCAACAGCAACTTTTACAAAGATATACATGAGAACAAGATAGCGTCTAATACCTTCAGTTCAAACACCTACATCTGTACTTTCAGTAGTATATGCGTTACTCTCCACCGAGAACAAGGTATGTCCAGGAACCGCCATCTCTGCTTCTGCCTGCTATGGCAATGCCACCGGTGACTATCTCACACACTGAACGCCATCACCACAGGCACAGAGAGGAGAAGGTTCTATTTTGTGTTATCAGTGCTTGAAATGTTCATGTTCTCTCTGTTTCAAAGAATGATTCCTTAGTACAGAGAATTGACAGGCTAGGCCTCTTTGAAAACACAGTATTTTCTGAGTTTCACAGTGCATTACAAAGAAACGAAATAGGGAACAAATGTGAACGGTGAAATATCACATATTTCCTTCAGTGTGTCGCCTGTAGCACACTACCCAGAAGACTCTAGCGTTGCTAGAAACAGTGTTTCCTCTTTAGTCTATTGTATGAACTTGAAAGTTCTCTGAAGCAAACAATGCAGCAGGACAACAACGGCACAGCAAGGGCCTAATTCCATCTGTTGAAATCCTTTGGTAATATGTATATGTTGGGTAGAATGTTCAATGTGCATTTCTTCCTTATATTTCGTTGGAAGCGGGTGCTGGCCTCTATCGGATCACAGTTTTTCTGAGTTTACAAGTAAGGGTAACAGGAACTTCTTTTAGAAAGACATACATGAGAACAAGTGATAGCGTCTAATACCTTCAGTTCAAGGACCTACATTTGTACTTTCAGTTCTTCCTTCTATTTCGTTGGAAGCGGGTGCTGTCCTCTATCGGAACACAGTTTTTCTGAGTTTACAAGTAAGGGTAACAGGAACTTCTTTTAGAAAGACATACATGAGAACAAGTGATAGCGTCTAATACCTTCAGTTCAAAGACCTACATCTGTACTTTCAGTAGTATATGCGTTACTCTCCACCGAGAACAAGGTATGTCCAGAAACCGCCATCTCTGCTTCTGCCTGCTATGGCAATGCCACCGGTCACTATCTCACACACTGAACGCCATCACCACAGGCACAGAGAGGAGAAGGTTCTATCTTGTGTTATAAGTGCTAGAAATGTTCATGTTCTCTCTGTTTCAAAGAATGATTCTTTAGTACAGAGAATTGACAGGCTAGGCCTCTTTGAAAACACAGTATTTTCTGAGTTTCACAGTGCATTACAAAGAAACGAAATAGGGAACAAATGTGAACGGTGAAATCTCACATATTTCCTTTAGTGTGTCACCTGTAGCACACTACCCAGAAGACTCTAGCGTTCCTGGAAACAGTGTTTCCTCTTTAGACTACTGTATGAACTCAAAAGTTCTCTGAAGCAAGCAATGCAGTAAAACAACAACGGCACAAAGAGGGCCTTATTCCATGTGTTGAAATCGTTTGATAATATGTAAATGTTGGTTAGAATGTTCAATGTTCATTTCTTCTATTTTGTTGGAAACAGTTGCTGGCCTCTATCGGAATACAGTTTTTCTGAGTCAAAAAGTAAGGGCAACAGGAACTTTCACAAAGACATAAATGAGAACAAGATAGCGTCTAATACTTTCAGTTCAAAGACCTACATCTGTACTTTCAGTAGTATATGCGCTACTCTCCACCGAGAACAAGGTATGTCCAGGAACCGCCATCTCTGCTTCTGCCTGCTATGGCAATGCCACCGGTGACTATCTCACACACTGAACGCCATCACCACAGGCACAGAGAGCAGAAAGTTCTATCTTGTGTTATAAGTGCTAGAAATGTTCATGTTCTCTCTGCTTCAAAGAATGATTCTTTAGTACAGAGGATTTATAGGCTAGGCCTCTTTGAATACACAATATTTTCTGAGTTTCACAGTGAATTACAAAGAAACGAAATAGGGAATAAATGTGAACGGTGAAATCTCACATATTTCCTTTAGTCTGTCACCTGTAGCACACTACCCAGAAGACTCTAGCGTTCCTGGAAACAGTGTTTCCTCTTTAGTCTACTGTATGAACTCAAAAGTTCTCTGAAGCAAGCAATGCAGCAAAACAACAACGGCACAAAGAGGGCCTAATTCCATCTGTTGAAATCGTTTGATAATATGTAAATGTTGGTTAGAATGTTCAATGTGCATTTCTTCTATTTTGTTGGAAACAGTTGCTGGTCTCTATCGGAATACAGTTTTTCAGAGTCAAAAAGTAAGAGCAACAGCAACTTTTACAAAGACATACATGAGAACAAGATAGCGTCTAATACCTTCAGTTCAAAGACCTACATCTGTACTTTCAGTAGTATATGCGTTACTCTCCACCGAGAACAAGGTATGTCCAGGAACCGCCATCTCTGCTTCTGCCTGCTATGGCAATGCCACCGGTCACTATCTCACACACTGAACGCCATCACCACAGGCACAGAGAGGAGAAGGTTCTATCTTGTGTTATAAGTGCTAGAAATGTTCATGTTCTCTCTGTTTCAAAGAATGATTCTTTAGTACAGAGAATTGACAGGCTAGGCCTCTTTGAAAACACAGTATTTTCTGAGTTTCACAGTGCATTACAAAGAAACGAAATAGGGAACAAATGTGAACGGTGAAATCTCACATATTTCCTTTAGTCTGTCACCTGTAGCACACTACCCAGAAGACTCTAGCGTTCCTGGAAACAGTGTTTCCTCTTTAGTCTATTGTATGAACTTGAAAGTTCTCTGAAGCAAACAATGCAGCAGGACAACAACGGCACAGCAAGGGCCTAATTCCATCTGTTGAAATCCTTTGGTAATATGTATATGTTGGGTAGAATGTTCAATGTGCATTTCTTCCTTCAATTTCGTTGGAAGCGGGTGCTGGCCTCTATCGGATCACAGTTTTTCTGAGTTTACAAGTAAGGGTAACAGGAACTTCTTTTAGAAAGACATACATGAGAACAAGTGATAGCGTCTAATACCTTCAGTTCAAGGACCTACATTTGTACTTTCAGTTCTTCCTTCTATTTCGTTGGAAGCGGGTGCTGTCCTCTATCGGAACACAGTTTTTCTGAGTTTACAAGTAAGGGTAAAAGGAACTTCTTTTAGAAAGACATACATGAGAACAAGAGATAGCGTCTAATACCTTCAGTTCAAAGACCTACATCTGTACTTTCAGTAGTATATGCGTTACTCTCCACCGAGAACAAGGTATGTCCAGAAACCGCCATCTCTGCTTCTGCCTGCTATGGCAATGCCACCGGTCACTATCTCACACACTGAACGCCATCACCACAGGCACAGAGAGGAGAAGGTTCTATCTTGTGTTATAAGTGCTAGAAATGTTCATGTTCTCTCTGTTTCAAAGAATGATTCTTTAGTACAGAGAATTGACAGGCTAGGCCTCTTTGAAAACACAGTATTTTCTGAGTTTCACAGTGCATTACAAAGAAACGAAATAGGGAACAAATGTGAACGGTGAAATCTCACATATTTCCTTTAGTGTGTCACCTGTAGCACACTACCCAGAAGACTCTAGCGTTCCTGGAAACAGTGTTTCCTCTTTAGACTACTGTATGAACTCAAAAGTTCTCTGAAGCAAGCAATGCAGTAAAACAACAACGGCACAAAGAGGGCCTTATTCCATGTGTTGAAATCGTTTGATAATATGTAAATGTTGGTTAGAATGTTCAATGTTCATTTCTTCTATTTTGTTGGAAACAGTTGCTGGCCTCTATCGGAATACAGTTTTTCTGAGTCAAAAAGTAAGGGCAACAGGAACTTTCACAAAGACATAAATGAGAACAAGATAGCGTCTAATACTTTCAGTTCAAAGACCTACATCTGTACTTTCAGTAGTATATGCGCTACTCTCCACCGAGAACAAGGTATGTCCAGGAACCGCCATCTCTGCTTCTGCCTGCTATGGCAATGCCACAGGTGACTATCTCACACACTGAACGCCATCACCACAGGCACAGAGAGCAGAAAGTTCTATCTTGTGTTATAAGTGCTAGAAATGTTCATGTTCTCTCTGCTTCAAAGAATGATTCTTTAGTACAGAGGATTTATAGGCTAGGCCTCTTTGAATACACAATATTTTCTGAGTTTCACAGTGAATTACAAAGAAACGAAATAGGGAACAAATGTGAACGGTGAAATCTCACATATTTCCTTTAGTCTGTCACCTGTAGCACACTACCCAGAAGACTCTAGCGTTCCTGGAAACAGTGTTTCCTCTTTAGTCTACTGTATGAACTCAAAAGTTCTCTGAAGCAAGCAATGCAGCAAAACAACAACGGCACAAAGAGGGCCTAATTCCATCTGTTGAAATCGTTTGATAATATGTAAATGTTGGTTAGAATGTTCAATGTGCATTTCTTCTATTTTGTTGGAAACAGTTGCTGGTCTCTATCGGAATACAGTTTTTCTGAGTCAAAAAGTAAGAGCAACAGCAACTTTTACAAAGACATACATGAGAACAAGATAGCGTCTAATACCTTCAGTTCAAAGACCTACATCTGTACTTTCAGTAGTATATGCGTTACTCTCCACCGAGAACAAGGTATGTCCAGGGACCGCCATCTCTGCTTCTGCCTGCTATGGCAATGCCACCGGTGACTATCTCACACACTGAACGCCATCACCACAGGCACAGAGAGGAGAAGGTTCTATTTTGTGTTATCAGTGCTTGAAATGTTCATGTTCTCTCTGTTTCAAAGAATGATTCCTTAGTACAGAGAATTGACAGGCTAGGCCTCTTTGAAAACACAGTATTTTCTGAGTTTCACAGTGCATTACAAAGAAACGAAATAGGGAACAAATGTGAACGGTGAAATATCACATATTTCCTTCAGTGTGTCGCCTGTAGCACACTACCCAGAAGACTCTAGCGTTGTTAGAAACAGTGTTTCCTCTTTAGTCTATTGTATGAACTCCAAATTTCTCTGAAGCAAGCAATGCAGCAAAACAACAACGGCACAAAGAGGGCCTAATTCCATCTGTTGAAATCGTTTGATAATATGTAAATGTTGGTTAGAATGTTCAATGTGCATTTCTTCTATTTTGTTGGAAACAGTTGCTGGTCTCTATCGGAATACAGTTTTTCTGAGTCAAAAAGTAAGAGCAACAGCAACTTTTACAAAGACATACATGAGAACAAGATAGCGTCTAATACCTTCAGTTCAAAGACCTACATCTGTACTTTCAGTAGTATATGCGTTACTCTCCACCGAGAACAAGGTATGTCCAGGAACCGCCATCTCTGCTTCTGCCTGCTATGGCAATGCCACCGGTGACTATCTCACACACTGAACGCCATCACCACAGGCACAGAGAGGAGAAGGTTCTATTTTGTGTTATCAGTGCTTGAAATGTTCATGTTCTCTCTGTTTCAAAGAATGATTCCTTAGTACAGAGAATTGACAGGCTAGGCCTCTTTGAAAACACAGTATTTTCTGAGTTTCACAGTGAATTACAAAGAAACGGAATAGGGAACAAATGTGAACGGTGAAATCTCACATATTTCCTTCATTGCGTCGCCTGTAGCACACTACCCAGAAGACTCTAGCGTTCCTGGAAACAGTGTTTCCTTTTTAGTCTACTGTATGAACTCGAAAGTTCTCTGAAACAAGCAATGCAGCAAAACAACAACGGCACAGAGACGCCTAATTCCATCTGTTGAAATCGTTTGATAATAAGTATATATTGGTTAGAATGTTCAATGCGCATTTCTTCTATTTTGTTGGAAACAGTTGCTGGCCTCTATCAGAACACAGTTTTTCTGAGTCAACAGGTTAGGGCAACAGGAACTTTTAGAAAGACATACATGAGAACAAATAGCGTCTAATACCTTCAGTTCAAAGACCTACATGTGTACTTGCAGTAGTATATGCGTTACTCTCCACTGAAAACAAGTATGTCCAGGAACCGCCATCTCTGCTTCTGCCTGCTATGGCAATGCCACCGGTGACTATCTCACACACTGAACGCCATCACCACAGGCACAGAGAGCAGAAAGTTCTATCTTGTGTTATAAGTGCTAGAAATGTTCATGTTCTCTCTGCTTCAAAGAATGATTCTTTAGTACAGAGGATTTATAGGCTAGGCCTCTTTGAATACACAATATTTTCTGAGTTTCACAGTGAATTACAAAGAAACGAAATAGGGAACAAATGTGAACGGTGAAATCTCACATATTTCCTTTAGTCTGTCACCTGTAGCACACTACCCAGAAGACTCTAGCGTTCCTGGAAACAGTGTTTCCTCTTTAGTCTACTGTATGAACTCAAAAGTTCTCTGAAGCAAGCAATGCAGCAAAACAACAACGGCACAGCAAGGGCCTAATTCCATCTGTTGAAATCCTTTGGTAATATGTATATGTTGGGTAGAATGTTCAATGTGCATTTCTTCCTTATATTTCGTTGGAAGCGGGTGCTGGCCTCTATCGGATCACAGTTTTTCTGAGTTTACAAGTAAGGGTAACAGGAACTTCTTTTAGAAAGACATACATGAGAACAAGTGATAGCGTCTAATACCTTCAGTTCAAGGACCTACATTTGTACTTTCAGTTCTTCCTTCTATTTCGTTGGAAGCGGGTGCTGTCCTCTATCGGAACACAGTTTTTCTGAGTTTACAAGTAAGGGTAACAGGAACTTCTTTTAGAAAGACATACATGAGAACAAGTGATAGCGTCTAATACCTTCAGTTCAAAGACCTACATCTGTACTTTCAGTAGTATATGCGTTACTCTCCACTGAAAACAAGTATGTCCAGGAACCGCCATCTCTGCTTCTGCCTGCTATGGCAATGCCACCGGTGACTATCTCACACACTGAACGCCATCACCACAGGCACAGAGAACAGAAAGTTCTATCTTGTGTTATAAGTGCTAGAAATGTTCATGTTCTCTCTGCTTCAAAGAATGATTCTTTAGTACAGAGGATTTATAGGCTAGGCCTCTTTGAATACACAATATTTTCTGAGTTTCACAGTGAATTACAAAGAAACAAAATAGGGAACAAATGTGAACGGTGAAATCTCACATATTTCCTTTAGTCTGTCACCTGTAGCACACTACCCAGAAGACTCTAGCGTTCCTGGAAACAGTGTTTCCTCTTTAGTCTACTGTATGAACTCAAAAGTTCTCTGAAGCAAGCAATGCAGCAAAACAACAACGGCACAAAGAGGGCCTAATTCCATCTGTTGAAATCGTTTGATAATATGTAAATGTTGGTTAGAATGTTCAATGTGCATTTCTTCTATTTTGTTGGAAACAGTTGCTGGTCTCTATCGGAATACAGTTTTTCTGAGTCAAAAAGTAAGGGCAACAGCAACTTTTACAAAGATATACATGAGAACAAGATAGTGTCTAATACCTTCAGTTCAAACACCTACATCTGTACTTTCAGTAGTATATGCGTTACTCTCCACCGAGAACAAGGTATGTCCAGGAACCGCCATCTCTGCTTCTGCCTGCTATGGCAATGCCACCGGTGACTATCTCACACACTGAACGCCATCACCACAGGCACAGAGAGGAGAAGGTTCTATTTTGTGTTATCAGTGCTTGAAATGTTCATGTTCTCTCTGTTTCAAAGAATGATTCCTTAGTACAGAGAATTGACAGGCTAGGCCTCTTTGAAAACACAGTATTTTCTGAGTTTCACAGTGCATTACAAAGAAACGAAATAGAAAACAAATGTGAACGGTGAAATATCACATATTTCCTTCAGTGTGTCGCCTGTAGCACACTACCCAGAAGACTCTAGCGTTGCTAGAAACAGTGTTTCCTCTTTAGTCTATTGTATGAACTCCAAATTTCTCTGAAGAAAACAATGCAGCAGGACAATAACGGCACTGCAAGGGCCTAATTCCATCTGTTGAAATCCTTTGGTAATATGTATATGTTGGGTAGAATGTTCAATGTGCATTTCTTCCTTCTATTTCGTTGGAAGCGGGTGCTGGCCTCTATCGGATCACAGTTTTTCTGAGTTTACAAGTAAGGGTAACAGGAACTTCTTTTAGAAAGACATACATGAGAACAAGTGATAGCGTCTAATACCTTCAGTTCAAGGACCTACATTTGTACTTTCAGTTCTTCCTTCTATTTCGTTGGAAGCGGGTGCTGTCCTCTATCGGAACACAGTTTTTCTGAGTTTACAAGTAAGGGTAACAGGAACTTCTTTTAGAAAGACATACATGAGAACAAGTGATAGCGTCTAATACCTTCAGTTCAAAGACCTACATCTGTACTTTCAGTAGTATATGCGTTACTCTCCACCGAGAACAAGGTATGTCCAGGAACCGTCATCTCTGCTTCTGCCTGCTATGGCAATGCCACTGGTGACTATCTCACACACTGAACGCCATCACCACAGGCACAGAGAGGAGAAGGTTCTATCTTGTGTTATAAGTGCTAGAAATGTTCATGTTCTCTCTGTTTCAAAGAATGATTCTTTAGTACAGAGAACTGACAGGCTAGGCCTCTTTCAAAACACAGTATTTTCTGAGTTTCACAGTGAATTACAAAGAAACGGAATAGGGAACAAATGTGAACGGTGAAATCTCACATATTTCCTTCATTGCGTCGCCTGTAGCACACTACCCAGAAGACTCTAGCGTTCCTGGAAACAGTGTTTCCTTTTTAGTCTACTGTATGAACTCGAAAGTTCTCTGAAACAAGCAATGCAGCAAAACAACAACGGCACAGAGACGCCTAATTCCATCTGTTGAAATCGTTTGATAATAAGTATATATTGGTTAGAATGTTCAATGCGCATTTCTTCTATTTTGTTGGAAACAGTTGCTGGCCTCTATCAGAACACAGTTTTTCTGAGTCAACAGGTTAGGGCAACAGGAACTTTTAGAAAGACATACATGAGAACAAATAGCGTCTAATACCTTCAGTTCAAAGACCTACATGTGTACTTGCAGTAGTATATGCGTTACTCTCCACTGAAAACAAGTATGTCCAGGAACCGCCATCTCTGCTTCTGCCTGCTATGGCAATGCCACCGGTGACTATCTCACACACTGAACGCCATCACCACAGGCACAGAGAGCAGAAAGTTCTATCTTGTGTTATAAGTGCTAGAAATGTTCATGTTCTCTCTGCTTCAAAGAATGATTCTTTAGTACAGAGGATTTATAGGCTAGGCCTCTTTGAATACACAATATTTTCTGAGTTTCACAGTGAATTACAAAGAAACAAAATAGGGAACAAATGTGAACGGTGAAATCTCACATATTTCCTTTAGTCTGTCACCTGTAGCACACTACCCAGAAGACTCTAGCGTTCCTGGAAACAGTGTTTCCTCTTTAGTCTACTGTATGAACTCAAAAGTTCTCTGAAGCAAGCAATGCAGCAAAACAACAACGGCACAAAGAGGGCCTAATTCCATCTGTTGAAATCGTTTGATAATATGTAAATGTTGGTTAGAATGTTCAATGTGCATTTCTTCTATTTTGTTGGAAACAGTTGCTGGTCTCTATCGGAATACAGTTTTTCTGAGTCAAAAAGTAAGGGCAACAGCAACTTTTACAAAGATATACATGAGAACAAGATAGCGTCTAATACCTTCAGTTCAAACACCTACATCTGTACTTTCAGTAGTATATGCGTTACTCTCCACCGAGAACAAGGTATGTCCAGGAACCGCCATCTCTGCTTCTGCCTGCTATGGCAATGCCACCGGTGACTATCTCACACACTGAACGCCATCACCACAGGCACAGAGAGGAGAAGGTTCTATTTTGTGTTATCAGTGCTTGAAATGTTCATGTTCTCTCTGTTTCAAAGAATGATTCCTTAGTACAGAGAATTGACAGGCTAGGCCTCTTTGAAAACACAGTATTTTCTGAGTTTCACAGTGCATTACAAAGAAACGAAATAGAAAACAAATGTGAACGGTGAAATATCACATATTTCCTTCAGTGTGTCGCCTGTAGCACACTACCCAGAAGACTCTAGCGTTGCTAGAAACAGTGTTTCCTCTTTAGTCTATTGTATGAACTCCAAATTTCTCTGAAGAAAACAATGCAGCAGGACAATAACGGCACTGCAAGGGCCTAATTCCATCTGTTGAAATCCTTTGGTAATATGTATATGTTGGGTAGAATGTTCAATGTGCATTTCTTCCTTCTATTTCGTTGGAAGCGGGTGCTGGCCTCTATCGGATCACAGTTTTTCTGAGTTTACAAGTAAGGGTAACAGGAACTTCTTTTAGAAAGACATACATGAGAACAAGTGATAGCGTCTAATACCTTCAGTTCAAGGACCTACATTTGTACTTTCAGTTCTTCCTTCTATTTCGTTGGAAGCGGGTGCTGTCCTCTATCGGAACACAGTTTTTCTGAGTTTACAAGTAAGGGTAACAGGAACTTCTTTTAGAAAGACATACATGAGAACAAGTGATAGCGTCTAATACCTTCAGTTCAAAGACCTACATGTGTACTTGCAGTAGTATATGCGTTACTCTCCACTGAAAACAAGTATGTCCAGGAACCGCCATCTCTGCTTCTGCCTGCTATGGCAATGCCACCGGTGACTATCTCACACACTGAACGCCATCACCACAGGCACAGAGAGCAGAAAGTTCTATCTTGTGTTATAAGTGCTAGAAATGTTCATGTTCTCTCTGTTTCAAAGAATGATTCTTTAGTACAGAGAATTGACAGGCTAGGCCTCTTTGAAAACACAGTATTTTCTGAGTTTCACAGTGCATTACAAAGAAACGAAATAGGGAACAAATGTGAACGGTGAAATCTCACATATTTCCTTTAGTGTGTCACCTGTAGCACACTACCCAGAAGACTCTAGCGTTCCTGGAAACAGTGTTTCCTCTTTAGACTACTGTATGAACTCAAAAGTTCTCTGAAGCAAGCAATGCAGTAAAACAACAACGGCACAAAGAGGGCCTTATTCCATGTGTTGAAATCGTTTGATAATATGTAAATGTTGGTTAGAATGTTCAATGTTCATTTCTTCTATTTTGTTGGAAACAGTTGCTGGCCTCTATCGGAATACAGTTTTTCTGAGTCAAAAAGTAAGGGCAACAGGAACTTTCACAAAGACATAAATGAGAACAAGATAGCGTCTAATACTTTCAGTTCAAAGACCTACATCTGTACTTTCAGTAGTATATGCGCTACTCTCCACCGAGAACAAGGTATGTCCAGGAACCGCCATCTCTGCTTCTGCCTGCTATGGCAATGCCACCGGTGACTATCTCACACACTGAACGCCATCACCACAGGCACAGAGAGCAGAAAGTTCTATCTTGTGTTATAAGTGCTAGAAATGTTCATGTTCTCTCTGCTTCAAAGAATGATTCTTTAGTACAGAGGATTTATAGGCTAGGCCTCTTTGAATACACAATATTTTCTGAGTTTCACAGTGAATTACAAAGAAACAAAATAGGGAACAAATGTGAACGGTGAAATCTCACATATTTCCTTTAGTCTGTCACCTGTAGCACACTACCCAGAAGACTCTAGCGTTCCTGGAAACAGTGTTTCCTCTTTAGTCTACTGTATGAACTCAAAAGTTCTCTGAAGCAAGCAATGCAGCAAAACAACAACGGCACAAAGAGGGCCTAATTCCATCTGTTGAAATCGTTTGATAATATGTAAATGTTGGTTAGAATGTTCAATGTGCATTTCTTCTATTTTGTTGGAAACAGTTGCTGGTCTCTATCGGAATACAGTTTTTCTGAGTCAAAAAGTAAGGGCAACAGCAACTTTTACAAAGATATACATGAGAACAAGATAGTGTCTAATACCTTCAGTTCAAACACCTACATCTGTACTTTCAGTAGTATATGCGTTACTCTCCACCGAGAACAAGGTATGTCCAGGAACCGCCATCTCTGCTTCTGCCTGCTATGGCAATGCCACCGGTGACTATCTCACACACTGAACGCCATCACCACAGGCACAGAGAGGAGAAGGTTCTATTTTGTGTTATCAGTGCTTGAAATGTTCATGTTCTCTCTGTTTCAAAGAATGATTCCTTAGTACAGAGAATTGACAGGCTAGGCCTCTTTGAAAACACAGTATTTTCTGAGTTTCACAGTGCATTACAAAGAAACGAAATAGAAAACAAATGTGAACGGTGAAATATCACATATTTCCTTCAGTGTGTCGCCTGTAGCACACTACCCAGAAGACTCTAGCGTTGCTAGAAACAGTGTTTCCTCTTTAGTCTATTGTATGAACTCCAAATTTCTCTGAAGAAAACAATGCAGCAGGACAATAACGGCACTGCAAGGGCCTAATTCCATCTGTTGAAATCCTTTGGTAATATGTATATGTTGGGTAGAATGTTCAATGTGCATTTCTTCCTTATATTTCGTTGGAAGCGGGTGCTGGCCTCTATCGGATCACAGTTTTTCTGAGTTTACAAGTAAGGGTAACAGGAACTTCTTTTAGAAAGACATACATGAGAACAAGTGATAGCGTCTAATACCTTCAGTTCAAGGACCTACATTTGTACTTTCAGTTCTTCCTTCTATTTCGTTGGAAGCGGGTGCTGTCCTCTATCGGAACACAGTTTTTCTGAGTTTACAAGTAAGGGTAACAGGAACTTCTTTTAGAAAGACATACATGAGAACAAGTGATAGCGTCTAATACCTTCAGTTCAAAGACCTACATCTGTACTTTCAGTAGTATATGCGTTACTCTCCACCGAGAACAAGGTATGTCCAGGAACCGTCATCTCTGCTTCTGCCTGCTATGGCAATGCCACTGGTGACTATCTCACACACTGAACGCCATCACCACAGGCACAGAGAGGAGAAGGTTCTATCTTGTGTTATAAGTGCTAGAAATGTTCATGTTCTCTCTGTTTCAAAGAATGATTCTTTAGTACAGAGAACTGACAGGCTAGGCCTCTTTGAAAACACAGTATTTTCTGAGTTTCACAGTGCATTACAAAGAAACGAAATAGGGAACAAATGTGAACGGTGAAATCTCACATATTTCCTTTAGTGTGTCACCTGTAGCACACTACCCAGAAGACTCTAGCGTTCCTGGAAACAGTGTTTCCTCTTTAGACTACTGTATGAACTCAAAAGTTCTCTGAAGCAAGCAATGCAGTAAAACAACAACGGCACAAAGAGGGCCTTATTCCATGTGTTGAAATCGTTTGATAATATGTAAATGTTGGTTAGAATGTTCAATGTTCATTTCTTCTATTTTGTTGGAAACAGTTGCTGGCCTCTATCGGAATACAGTTTTTCTGAGTCAAAAAGTAAGGGCAACAGGAACTTTCACAAAGACATAAATGAGAACAAGATAGCGTCTAATACTTTCAGTTCAAAGACCTACATCTGTACTTTCAGTAGTATATGCGCTACTCTCCACCGAGAACAAGGTATGTCCAGGAACCGCCATCTCTGCTTCTGCCTGCTATGGCAATGCCACCGGTGACTATCTCACACACTGAACGCCATCACCACAGGCACAGAGAGCAGAAAGTTCTATCTTGTGTTATAAGTGCTAGAAATGTTCATGTTCTCTCTGTTTCAAAGAATGATTCTTTAGTACAGAGAATTGACAGGCTAGGCCTCTTTGAAAACACAGTATTTTCTGAGTTTCACAGTGCATTACAAAGAAACGAAATAGGGAACAAATGTGAACGGTGAAATCTCACATATTTCCTTTAGTCTGTCACCTGTAGCACACTACCCAGAAGACTCTAGCGTTCCTGGAAACAGTGTTTCCTCTTTAGTCTATTGTATGAACTTGAAAGTTCTCTGAAGCAAACAATGCAGCAGGACAACAACGGCACTGCAAGGGCCTAATTCCATCTGTTGAAATCCTTTGGTAATATGTATATGTTGGGTAGAATGTTCAATGTGCATTTCTTCCTTCAATTTCGTTGGAAGCGGGTGCTGGCCTCTATCGGATCACAGTTTTTCTGAGTTTACAAGTAAGGGTAACAGGAACTTCTTTTAGAAAGACATACATGAGAACAAGTGATAGCGTCTAATACCTTCAGTTCAAGGACCTACATTTGTACTTTCAGTTCTTCCTTCTATTTCGTTGGAAGCGGGTGCTGTCCTCTATCGGAACACAGTTTTTCTGAGTTTACAAGTAAGGGTAACAGGAACTTCTTTTAGAAAGACATACATGAGAACAAGAGATAGCGTCTAATACCTTCAGTTCAAAGACCTACATCTGTACTTTCAGTAGTATATGCGTTACTCTCCACCGAGAACAAGGTATGTCCAGAAACCGCCATCTCTGCTTCTGCCTGCTATGGCAATGCCACCGGTCACTATCTCACACACTGAACGCCATCACCACAGGCACAGAGAGGAGAAGGTTCTATCTTGTGTTATAAGTGCTAGAAATGTTCATGTTCTCTCTGCTTCAAAGAATGATTCTTTAGTACAGAGGATTTATAGGCTAGGCCTCTTTGAATACACAATATTTTCTGAGTTTCACAGTGAATTACAAAGAAACAAAATAGGGAACAAATGTGAACGGTGAAATCTCACATATTTCCTTTAGTCTGTCACCTGTAGCACACTACCCAGAAGACTCTAGCGTTCCTGGAAACAGTGTTTCCTCTTTAGTCTACTGTATGAACTCAAAAGTTCTCTGAAGCAAGCAATGCAGCAAAACAACAACGGCACAAAGAGGGCCTAATTCCATCTGTTGAAATCGTTTGATAATATGTAAATGTTGGTTAGAATGTTCAATGTGCATTTCTTCTATTTTGTTGGAAACAGTTGCTGGTCTCTATCGGAATACAGTTTTTCTGAGTCAAAAAGTAAGAGCAACAGCAACTTTTACAAAGACATACATGAGAACAAGATAGCGTCTAATACCTTCAGTTCAAAGACCTACATCTGTACTTTCAGTAGTATATGCGTTACTCTCCACCGAGAACAAGGTATGTCCAGGGACCGCCATCTCTGCTTCTGCCTGCTATGGCAATGCCACCGGTGACTATCTCACACACTGAACGCCATCACCACAGGCACAGAGAGGAGAAGGTTCTATTTTGTGTTATCAGTGCTTGAAATGTTCATGTTCTCTCTGTTTCAAAGAATGATTCCTTAGTACAGAGAATTGACAGGCTAGGCCTCTTTGAAAACACAGTATTTTCTGAGTTTCACAGTGCGTTACAAAGAAACGAAATAGGGAACAAATGTGAACGGTGAAATATCACATATTTCCTTCAGTGTGTCGCCTGTAGCACACTACCCAGAAGACTCTAGCGTTGTTAGAAACAGTGTTTCCTCTTTAGTCTATTGTATGAACTCCAAATTTCTCTGAAGCAAGCAATGCAGCAAAACAACAACGGCACAAAGAGGGCCTAATTCCATCTGTTGAAATCGTTTGATAATATGTAAATGTTGGTTAGAATGTTCAATGTGCATTTCTTCTATTTTGTTGGAAACAGTTGCTGGTCTCTATCGGAATACAGTTTTTCTGAGTCAAAAAGTAAGAGCAACAGCAACTTTTACAAAGACATACATGAGAACAAGATAGCGTCTAATACCTTCAGTTCAAAGACCTACATCTGTACTTTCAGTAGTATATGCGCTACTCTCCACCGAGAACAAGGTATGTCCAGGAACCGCCATCTCTGCTTCTGCCTGCTATGGCAATGCCACAGGTGACTATCTCACACACTGAACGCCATCACCACAGGCACAGAGAGCAGAAAGTTCTATCTTGTGTTATAAGTGCTAGAAATGTTCATGTTCTCTCTGCTTCAAAGAATGATTCTTTAGTACAGAGGATTTATAGGCTAGGCCTCTTTGAATACACAATATTTTCTGAGTTTCACAGTGAATTACAAAGAAACAAAATAGGGAACAAATGTGAACGGTGAAATCTCACATATTTCCTTTAGTCTGTCACCTGTAGCACACTACCCAGAAGACTCTAGCGTTCCTGGAAACAGTGTTTCCTCTTTAGTCTACTGTATGAACTCAAAAGTTCTCTGAAGCAAGCAATGCAGCAAAACAACAACGGCACAAAGAGGGCCTAATTCCATCTGTTGAAATCGTTTGATAATATGTAAATGTTGGTTAGAATGTTCAATGTGCATTTCTTCTATTTTGTTGGAAACAGTTGCTGGTCTCTATCGGAATACAGTTTTTCTGAGTCAAAAAGTAAGAGCAACAGCAACTTTTACAAAGACATACATGAGAACAAGATAGCGTCTAATACCTTCAGTTCAAAGACCTACATCTGTACTTTCAGTAGTATATGCGTTACTCTCCACCGAGAACAAGGTATGTCCAGGGACCGCCATCTCTGCTTCTGCCTGCTATGGCAATGCCACCGGTGACTATCTCACACACTGAACGCCATCACCACAGGCACAGAGAGGAGAAGGTTCTATTTTGTGTTATCAGTGCTTGAAATGTTCATGTTCTCTCTGTTTCAAAGAATGATTCCTTAGTACAGAGAATTGACAGGCTAGGCCTCTTTGAAAACACAGTATTTTCTGAGTTTCACAGTGCGTTACAAAGAAACGAAATAGGGAACAAATGTGAACGGTGAAATATCACATATTTCCTTCAGTGTGTCGCCTGTAGCACACTACCCAGAAGACTCTAGCGTTGTTAGAAACAGTGTTTCCTCTTTAGTCTATTGTATGAACTCCAAATTTCTCTGAAGCAAGCAATGCAGCAAAACAACAACGGCACAAAGAGGGCCTAATTCCATCTGTTGAAATCGTTTGATAATATGTAAATGTTGGTTAGAATGTTCAATGTGCATTTCTTCTATTTTGTTGGAAACAGTTGCTGGTCTCTATCGGAATACAGTTTTTCTGAGTCAAAAAGTAAGAGCAACAGCAACTTTTACAAAGACATACATGAGAACAAGATAGCGTCTAATACCTTCAGTTCAAAGACCTACATCTGTACTTTCAGTAGTATATGCGTTACTCTCCACCGAGAACAAGGTATGTCCAGGGACCGCCATCTCTGCTTCTGCCTGCTATGGCAATGCCACCGGTGACTATCTCACACACTGAACGCCATCACCACAGGCACAGAGAGGAGAAGGTTCTATCTTGTGTTATAAGTGCTAGAAATGTTCATGTTCTCTCTGTTTCAAAGAATGATTCTTTAGTACAGAGAACTGACAGGCTAGGCCTCTTTCAAAACACAGTATTTTCTGAGTTTCACAGTGAATTACAAAGAAACGGAATAGGGAACAAATGTGAACGGTGAAATCTCACATATTTCCTTCATTGCGTCGCCTGTAGCACACTACCCAGAAGACTCTAGCGTTCCTGGAAACAGTGTTTCCTTTTTAGTCTACTGTATGAACTCGAAAGTTCTCTGAAACAAGCAATGCAGCAAAACAACAACGGCACAGAGACGCCTAATTCCATCTGTTGAAATCGTTTGATAATAAGTATATATTGGTTAGAATGTTCAATGCGCATTTCTTCTATTTTGTTGGAAACAGTTGCTGGCCTCTATCAGAACACAGTTTTTCTGAGTCAACAGGTTAGGGCAACAGGAACTTTTAGAAAGACATACATGAGAACAAATAGCGTCTAATACCTTCAGTTCAAAGACCTACATGTGTACTTGCAGTAGTATATGCGTTACTCTCCACTGAAAACAAGTATGTCCAGGAACCGCCATCTCTGCTTCTGCCTGCTATGGCAATGCCACCGGTGACTATCTCACACACTGAACGCCATCACCACAGGCACAGAGAGCAGAAAGTTCTATCTTGTGTTATAAGTGCTAGAAATGTTCATGTTCTCTCTGCTTCAAAGAATGATTCTTTAGTACAGAGGATTTATAGGCTAGGCCTCTTTGAATACACAATATTTTCTGAGTTTCACAGTGAATTACAAAGAAACGAAATAGGGAACAAATGTGAACGGTGAAATCTCACATATTTCCTTTAGTCTGTCACCTGTAGCACACTACCCAGAAGACTCTAGCGTTCCTGGAAACAGTGTTTCCTCTTTAGTCTACTGTATGAACTCAAAAGTTCTCTGAAGCAAGCAATGCAGCAAAACAACAACGGCACAAAGAGGGCCTAATTCCATCTGTTGAAATCGTTTGATAATATGTAAATGTTGGTTAGAATGTTCAATGTGCATTTCTTCTATTTTGTTGGAAACAGTTGCTGGTCTCTATCGGAATACAGTTTTTCTGAGTCAAAAAGTAAGAGCAACAGCAACTTTTACAAAGACATACATGAGAACAAGATAGCGTCTAATACCTTCAGTTCAAAGACCTACATCTGTACTTTCAGTAGTATATGCGTTACTCTCCACCGAGAACAAGGTATGTCCAGGAACCGCCATCTCTGCTTCTGCCTGCTATGGCAATGCCACCGGTCACTATCTCACACACTGAACGCCATCACCACAGGCACAGAGAGGAGAAGGTTCTATCTTGTGTTATAAGTGCTAGAAATGTTCATGTTCTCTCTGTTTCAAAGAATGATTCTTTAGTACAGAGAATTGACAGGCTAGGCCTCTTTGAAAACACAGTATTTTCTGAGTTTCACAGTGCATTACAAAGAAACGAAATAGGGAACAAATGTGAACGGTGAAATCTCACATATTTCCTTTAGTCTGTCACCTGTAGCACACTACCCAGAAGACTCTAGCGTTCCTGGAAACAGTGTTTCCTCTTTAGTCTATTGTATGAACTTGAAAGTTCTCTGAAGCAAACAATGCAGCAGGACAACAACGGCACAGCAAGGGCCTAATTCCATCTGTTGAAATCCTTTGGTAATATGTATATGTTGGGTAGAATGTTCAATGTGCATTTCTTCCTTATATTTCGTTGGAAGCGGGTGCTGGCCTCTATCGGATCACAGTTTTTCTGAGTTTACAAGTAAGGGTAACAGGAACTTCTTTTAGAAAGACATACATGAGAACAAGTGATAGCGTCTAATACCTTCAGTTCAAGGACCTACATTTGTACTTTCAGTTCTTCCTTCTATTTCGTTGGAAGCGGGTGCTGTCCTCTATCGGAACACAGTTTTTCTGAGTTTACAAGTAAGGGTAACAGGAACTTCTTTTAGAAAGACATACATGAGAACAAGAGATAGCGTCTAATACCTTCAGTTCAAAGACCTACATCTGTACTTTCAGTAGTATATGCGTTACTCTCCACCGAGAACAAGGTATGTCCAGAAACCGCCATCTCTGCTTCTGCCTGCTATGGCAATGCCACCGGTCACTATCTCACACACTGAACGCCATCACCACAGGCACAGAGAGGAGAAGGTTCTATCTTGTGTTATAAGTGCTAGAAATGTTCATGTTCTCTCTGTTTCAAAGAATGATTCTTTAGTACAGAGAACTGACAGGCTAGGCCTCTTTGAAAACACAGTATTTTCTGAGTTTCACAGTGCATTACAAAGAAACGAAATAGGGAACAAATGTGAACGGTGAAATCTCACATATTTCCTTTAGTGTGTCACCTGTAGCACACTACCCAGAAGACTCTAGCGTTCCTGGAAACAGTGTTTCCTCTTTAGACTACTGTATGAACTCAAAAGTTCTCTGAAGCAAGCAATGCAGTAAAACAACAACGGCACAAAGAGGGCCTTATTCCATGTGTTGAAATCGTTTGATAATATGTAAATGTTGGTTAGAATGTTCAATGTTCATTTCTTCTATTTTGTTGGAAACAGTTGCTGGCCTCTATCGGAATACAGTTTTTCTGAGTCAAAAAGTAAGGGCAACAGGAACTTTCACAAAGACATAAATGAGAACAAGATAGCGTCTAATACTTTCAGTTCAAAGACCTACATCTGTACTTTCAGTAGTATATGCGCTACTCTCCACCGAGAACAAGGTATGTCCAGGAACCGTCATCTCTGCTTCTGCCTGCTATGGCAATGCCACTGGTGACTATCTCACACACTGAACGCCATCACCACAGGCACAGAGAGGAGAAGGTTCTATCTTGTGTTATAAGTGCTAGAAATGTTCATGTTCTCTCTGTTTCAAAGAATGATTCTTTAGTACAGAGAACTGACAGGCTAGGCCTCTTTCAAAACACAGTATTTTCTGAGTTTCACAGTGAATTACAAAGAAACGGAATAGGGAACAAATGTGAACGGTGAAATCTCACATATTTCCTTCATTGCGTCGCCTGTAGCACACTACCCAGAAGACTCTAGCGTTCCTGGAAACAGTGTTTCCTTTTTAGTCTACTGTATGAACTCGAAAGTTCTCTGAAACAAGCAATGCAGCAAAACAACAACGGCACAGAGACGCCTAATTCCATCTGTTGAAATCGTTTGATAATAAGTATATATTGGTTAGAATGTTCAATGCGCATTTCTTCTATTTTGTTGGAAACAGTTGCTGGCCTCTATCAGAACACAGTTTTTCTGAGTCAACAGGTTAGGGCAACAGGAACTTTTAGAAAGACATACATGAGAACAAATAGCGTCTAATACCTTCAGTTCAAAGACCTACATGTGTACTTGCAGTAGTATATGCGTTACTCTCCACTGAAAACAAGTATGTCCAGGAACCGCCATCTCTGCTTCTGCCTGCTATGGCAATGCCACCGGTGACTATCTCACACACTGAACGCCATCACCACAGGCACAGAGAGCAGAAAGTTCTATCTTGTGTTATAAGTGCTAGAAATGTTCATGTTCTCTCTGCTTCAAAGAATGATTCTTTAGTACAGAGGATTTATAGGCTAGGCCTCTTTGAATACACAATATTTTCTGAGTTTCACAGTGAATTACAAAGAAACGAAATAGGGAACAAATGTGAACGGTGAAATCTCACATATTTCCTTTAGTCTGTCACCTGTAGCACACTACCCAGAAGACTCTAGCGTTCCTGGAAACAGTGTTTCCTCTTTAGTCTACTGTATGAACTCAAAAGTTCTCTGAAGCAAGCAATGCAGCAAAACAACAACGGCACAAAGAGGGCCTAATTCCATCTGTTGAAATCGTTTGATAATATGTAAATGTTGGTTAGAATGTTCAATGTGCATTTCTTCTATTTTGTTGGAAACAGTTGCTGGTCTCTATCGGAATACAGTTTTTCTGAGTCAAAAAGTAAGAGCAACAGCAACTTTTACAAAGACATACATGAGAACAAGATAGCGTCTAATACCTTCAGTTCAAAGACCTACATCTGTACTTTCAGTAGTATATGCGTTACTCTCCACCGAGAACAAGGTATGTCCAGGAACCGCCATCTCTGCTTCTGCCTGCTATGGCAATGCCACCGGTGACTATCTCACACACTGAACGCCATCACCACAGGCACAGAGAGGAGAAGGTTCTATCTTGTGTTATAAGTGCTAGAAATGTTCATGTTCTCTCTGTTTCAAAGAATGATTCTTTAGTACAGAGAATTGACAGGCTAGGCCTCTTTGAAAACACAGTATTTTCTGAGTTTCACAGTGCATTACAAAGAAACGAAATAGGGAACAAATGTGAACGGTGAAATCTCACATATTTCCTTCATTGCGTCGCCTGTAGCACACTACCCAGAAGACTCTAGCGTTCCTGGAAACAGTGTTTCCTCTTTAGTCTACTGTATGAACTCAAAAGTTCTCTGAAGCAAGCAATGCAGCAAAACAACAACGGCACAAAGAGGGCCTAATTCCATCTGTTGAAATCGTTTGATAATATGTAAATGTTGGTTAGAATGTTCAATGTGCATTTCTTCTATTTTGTTGGAAACAGTTGCTGGTCTCTATCGGAATACAGTTTTTCTGAGTCAAAAAGTAAGGGCAACAGCAACTTTTACAAAGATATACATGAGAACAAGATAGCGTCTAATACCTTCAGTTCAAACACCTACATCTGTACTTTCAGTAGTATATGCGTTACTCTCCACCGAGAACAAGGTATGTCCAGGAACCGCCATCTCTGCTTCTGCCTGCTATGGCAATGCCACCGGTCACTATCTCACACACTGAACGCCATCACCACAGGCACAGAGAGGAGAAGGTTCTATTTTGTGTTATCAGTGCTTGAAATGTTCATGTTCTCTCTGTTTCAAAGAATGATTCCTTAGTACAGAGAATTGACAGGCTAGGCCTCTTTGAAAACACAGTATTTTCTGAGTTTCACAGTGCATTACAAAGAAACGAAATAGGGAACAAATGTGAACGGTGAAATATCACATATTTCCTTCAGTGTGTCGCCTGTAGCACACTACCCAGAAGACTCTAGCGTTGCTAGAAACAGTGTTTCCTCTTTAGTCTATTGTATGAACTTGAAAGTTCTCTGAAGCAAACAATGCAGCAGGACAACAACGGCACAGCAAGGGCCTAATTCCATCTGTTGAAATCCTTTGGTAATATGTATATGTTGGGTAGAATGTTCAATGTGCATTTCTTCCTTCTATTTCGTTGGAAGCGGGTGCTGGCCTCTATCGGATCACAGTTTTTCTGAGTTTACAAGTAAGGGTAACAGGAACTTCTTTTAGAAAGACATACATGAGAACAAGTGATAGCGTCTAATACCTTCAGTTCAAGGACCTACATTTGTACTTTCAGTTCTTCCTTCTATTTCGTTGGAAGCGGGTGCTGTCCTCTATCGGAACACAGTTTTTCTGAGTTTACAAGTAAGGGTAACAGGAACTTCTTTTAGAAAGACATACATGAGAACAAGTGATAGCGTCTAATACCTTCAGTTCAAAGACCTACATCTGTACTTTCAGTAGTATATGCGTTACTCTCCACCGAGAACAAGGTATGTCCAGAAACCGCCATCTCTGCTTCTGCCTGCTATGGCAATGCCACCGGTCACTATCTCACACACTGAACGCCATCACCACAGGCACAGAGAGGAGAAGGTTCTATCTTGTGTTATAAGTGCTAGAAATGTTCATGTTCTCTCTGTTTCAAAGAATGATTCTTTAGTACAGAGAATTGACAGGCTAGGCCTCTTTGAAAACACAGTATTTTCTGAGTTTCACAGTGCATTACAAAGAAACGAAATAGGGAACAAATGTGAACGGTGAAATCTCACATATTTCCTTTAGTGTGTCACCTGTAGCACACTACCCAGAAGACTCTAGCGTTCCTGGAAACAGTGTTTCCTCTTTAGACTACTGTATGAACTCAAAAGTTCTCTGAAGCAAGCAATGCAGTAAAACAACAACGGCACAAAGAGGGCCTTATTCCATGTGTTGAAATCGTTTGATAATATGTAAATGTTGGTTAGAATGTTCAATGTTCATTTCTTCTATTTTGTTGGAAACAGTTGCTGGCCTCTATCGGAATACAGTTTTTCTGAGTCAAAAAGTAAGGGCAACAGGAACTTTCACAAAGACATAAATGAGAACAAGATAGCGTCTAATACTTTCAGTTCAAAGACCTACATCTGTACTTTCAGTAGTATATGCGCTACTCTCCACCGAGAACAAGGTATGTCCAGGAACCGCCATCTCTGCTTCTGCCTGCTATGGCAATGCCACAGGTGACTATCTCACACACTGAACGCCATCACCACAGGCACAGAGAGCAGAAAGTTCTATCTTGTGTTATAAGTGCTAGAAATGTTCATGTTCTCTCTGCTTCAAAGAATGATTCTTTAGTACAGAGGATTTATAGGCTAGGCCTCTTTGAATACACAATATTTTCTGAGTTTCACAGTGAATTACAAAGAAACGAAATAGGGAACAAATGTGAACGGTGAAATCTCACATATTTCCTTTAGTCTGTCACCTGTAGCACACTACCCAGAAGACTCTAGCGTTCCTGGAAACAGTGTTTCCTCTTTAGTCTACTGTATGAACTCAAAAGTTCTCTGAAGCAAGCAATGCAGCAAAACAACAACGGCACAAAGAGGGCCTAATTCCATCTGTTGAAATCGTTTGATAATATGTAAATGTTGGTTAGAATGTTCAATGTGCATTTCTTCTATTTTGTTGGAAACAGTTGCTGGTCTCTATCGGAATACAGTTTTTCTGAGTCAAAAAGTAAGAGCAACAGCAACTTTTACAAAGACATACATGAGAACAAGATAGCGTCTAATACCTTCAGTTCAAAGACCTACATCTGTACTTTCAGTAGTATATGCGTTACTCTCCACCGAGAACAAGGTATGTCCAGGAACCGCCATCTCTGCTTCTGCCTGCTATGGCAATGCCACCGGTCACTATCTCACACACTGAACGCCATCACCACAGGCACAGAGAGGAGAAGGTTCTATCTTGTGTTATAAGTGCTAGAAATGTTCATGTTCTCTCTGTTTCAAAGAATGATTCTTTAGTACAGAGAATTGACAGGCTAGGCCTCTTTGAAAACACAGTATTTTCTGAGTTTCACAGTGCATTACAAAGAAACGAAATAGGGAACAAATGTGAACGGTGAAATCTCACATATTTCCTTTAGTCTGTCACCTGTAGCACACTACCCAGAAGACTCTAGCGTTCCTGGAAACAGTGTTTCCTCTTTAGTCTATTGTATGAACTTGAAAGTTCTCTGAAGCAAACAATGCAGCAGGACAACAACGGCACAGCAAGGGCCTAATTCCATCTGTTGAAATCCTTTGGTAATATGTATATGTTGGGTAGAATGTTCAATGTGCATTTCTTCCTTCAATTTCGTTGGAAGCGGGTGCTGGCCTCTATCGGATCACAGTTTTTCTGAGTTTACAAGTAAGGGTAACAGGAACTTCTTTTAGAAAGACATACATGAGAACAAGTGATAGCGTCTAATACCTTCAGTTCAAGGACCTACATTTGTACTTTCAGTTCTTCCTTCTATTTCGTTGGAAGCGGGTGCTGTCCTCTATCGGAACACAGTTTTTCTGAGTTTACAAGTAAGGGTAAAAGGAACTTCTTTTAGAAAGACATACATGAGAACAAGAGATAGCGTCTAATACCTTCAGTTCAAAGACCTACATCTGTACTTTCAGTAGTATATGCGTTACTCTCCACCGAGAACAAGGTATGTCCAGAAACCGCCATCTCTGCTTCTGCCTGCTATGGCAATGCCACCGGTCACTATCTCACACACTGAACGCCATCACCACAGGCACAGAGAGGAGAAGGTTCTATCTTGTGTTATAAGTGCTAGAAATGTTCATGTTCTCTCTGTTTCAAAGAATGATTCTTTAGTACAGAGAATTGACAGGCTAGGCCTCTTTGAAAACACAGTATTTTCTGAGTTTCACAGTGCATTACAAAGAAACGAAATAGGGAACAAATGTGAACGGTGAAATCTCACATATTTCCTTTAGTGTGTCACCTGTAGCACACTACCCAGAAGACTCTAGCGTTCCTGGAAACAGTGTTTCCTCTTTAGACTACTGTATGAACTCAAAAGTTCTCTGAAGCAAGCAATGCAGTAAAACAACAACGGCACAAAGAGGGCCTTATTCCATGTGTTGAAATCGTTTGATAATATGTAAATGTTGGTTAGAATGTTCAATGTTCATTTCTTCTATTTTGTTGGAAACAGTTGCTGGCCTCTATCGGAATACAGTTTTTCTGAGTCAAAAAGTAAGGGCAACAGGAACTTTCACAAAGACATAAATGAGAACAAGATAGCGTCTAATACTTTCAGTTCAAAGACCTACATCTGTACTTTCAGTAGTATATGCGCTACTCTCCACCGAGAACAAGGTATGTCCAGGAACCGCCATCTCTGCTTCTGCCTGCTATGGCAATGCCACAGGTGACTATCTCACACACTGAACGCCATCACCACAGGCACAGAGAGCAGAAAGTTCTATCTTGTGTTATAAGTGCTAGAAATGTTCATGTTCTCTCTGCTTCAAAGAATGATTCTTTAGTACAGAGGATTTATAGGCTAGGCCTCTTTGAATACACAATATTTTCTGAGTTTCACAGTGAATTACAAAGAAACGAAATAGGGAACAAATGTGAACGGTGAAATCTCACATATTTCCTTTAGTCTGTCACCTGTAGCACACTACCCAGAAGACTCTAGCGTTCCTGGAAACAGTGTTTCCTCTTTAGTCTACTGTATGAACTCAAAAGTTCTCTGAAGCAAGCAATGCAGCAAAACAACAACGGCACAAAGAGGGCCTAATTCCATCTGTTGAAATCGTTTGATAATATGTAAATGTTGGTTAGAATGTTCAATGTGCATTTCTTCTATTTTGTTGGAAACAGTTGCTGGTCTCTATCGGAATACAGTTTTTCTGAGTCAAAAAGTAAGAGCAACAGCAACTTTTACAAAGACATACATGAGAACAAGATAGCGTCTAATACCTTCAGTTCAAAGACCTACATCTGTACTTTCAGTAGTATATGCGTTACTCTCCACCGAGAACAAGGTATGTCCAGGGACCGCCATCTCTGCTTCTGCCTGCTATGGCAATGCCACCGGTGACTATCTCACACACTGAACGCCATCACCACAGGCACAGAGAGGAGAAGGTTCTATTTTGTGTTATCAGTGCTTGAAATGTTCATGTTCTCTCTGTTTCAAAGAATGATTCCTTAGTACAGAGAATTGACAGGCTAGGCCTCTTTGAAAACACAGTATTTTCTGAGTTTCACAGTGCATTACAAAGAAACGAAATAGGGAACAAATGTGAACGGTGAAATATCACATATTTCCTTCAGTGTGTCGCCTGTAGCACACTACCCAGAAGACTCTAGCGTTGTTAGAAACAGTGTTTCCTCTTTAGTCTATTGTATGAACTCCAAATTTCTCTGAAGCAAGCAATGCAGCAAAACAACAACGGCACAAAGAGGGCCTAATTCCATCTGTTGAAATCGTTTGATAATATGTAAATGTTGGTTAGAATGTTCAATGTGCATTTCTTCTATTTTGTTGGAAACAGTTGCTGGTCTCTATCGGAATACAGTTTTTCTGAGTCAAAAAGTAAGAGCAACAGCAACTTTTACAAAGACATACATGAGAACAAGATAGCGTCTAATACCTTCAGTTCAAAGACCTACATCTGTACTTTCAGTAGTATATGCGTTACTCTCCACGGAGAACAAGGTATGTCCAGGAACCGCCATCTCTGCTTCTGCCTGCTATGGCAATGCCACCGGTGACTATCTCACACACTGAACGCCATCACCACAGGCACAGAGAGGAGAAGGTTCTATTTTGTGTTATCAGTGCTTGAAATGTTCATGTTCTCTCTGTTTCAAAGAATGATTCCTTAGTACAGAGAATTGACAGGCTAGGCCTCTTTGAAAACACAGTATTTTCTGAGTTTCACAGTGCATTACAAAGAAACGAAATAGGGAACAAATGTGAACGGTGAAATCTCACATATTTCCTTTAGTGTGTCACCTGTAGCACACTACCCAGAAGACTCTAGCGTTCCTGGAAACAGTGTTTCCTCTTTAGACTACTGTATGAACTCAAAAGTTCTCTGAAGCAAGCAATGCAGTAAAACAACAACGGCACAAAGAGGGCCTTATTCCATGTGTTGAAATCGTTTGATAATATGTAAATGTTGGTTAGAATGTTCAATGTTCATTTCTTCTATTTTGTTGGAAACAGTTGCTGGCCTCTATCGGAATACAGTTTTTCTGAGTCAAAAAGTAAGGGCAACAGGAACTTTCACAAAGACATAAATGAGAACAAGATAGCGTCTAATACTTTCAGTTCAAAGACCTACATCTGTACTTTCAGTAGTATATGCGCTACTCTCCACCGAGAACAAGGTATGTCCAGGAACCGTCATCTCTGCTTCTGCCTGCTATGGCAATGCCACTGGTGACTATCTCACACACTGAACGCCATCACCACAGGCACAGAGAGGAGAAGGTTCTATCTTGTGTTATAAGTGCTAGAAATGTTCATGTTCTCTCTGTTTCAAAGAATGATTCTTTAGTACAGAGAACTGACAGGCTAGGCCTCTTTCAAAACACAGTATTTTCTGAGTTTCACAGTGAATTACAAAGAAACGGAATAGGGAACAAATGTGAACGGTGAAATCTCACATATTTCCTTCATTGCGTCGCCTGTAGCACACTACCCAGAAGACTCTAGCGTTCCTGGAAACAGTGTTTCCTTTTTAGTCTACTGTATGAACTCGAAAGTTCTCTGAAACAAGCAATGCAGCAAAACAACAACGGCACAGAGACGCCTAATTCCATCTGTTGAAATCGTTTGATAATAAGTATATATTGGTTAGAATGTTCAATGCGCATTTCTTCTATTTTGTTGGAAACAGTTGCTGGCCTCTATCAGAACACAGTTTTTCTGAGTCAACAGGTTAGGGCAACAGGAACTTTTAGAAAGACATACATGAGAACAAATAGCGTCTAATACCTTCAGTTCAAAGACCTACATGTGTACTTGCAGTAGTATATGCGTTACTCTCCACTGAAAACAAGTATGTCCAGGAACCGCCATCTCTGCTTCTGCCTGCTATGGCAATGCCACCGGTGACTATCTCACACACTGAACGCCATCACCACAGGCACAGAGAGCAGAAAGTTCTATCTTGTGTTATAAGTGCTAGAAATGTTCATGTTCTCTCTGCTTCAAAGAATGATTCTTTAGTACAGAGGATTTATAGGCTAGGCCTCTTTGAATACACAATATTTTCTGAGTTTCACAGTGAATTACAAAGAAACAAAATAGGGAACAAATGTGAACGGTGAAATCTCACATATTTCCTTTAGTCTGTCACCTGTAGCACACTACCCAGAAGACTCTAGCGTTCCTGGAAACAGTGTTTCCTCTTTAGTCTACTGTATGAACTCAAAAGTTCTCTGAAGCAAGCAATGCAGCAAAACAACAACGGCACAAAGAGGGCCTAATTCCATCTGTTGAAATCGTTTGATAATATGTAAATGTTGGTTAGAATGTTCAATGTGCATTTCTTCTATTTTGTTGGAAACAGTTGCTGGTCTCTATCGGAATACAGTTTTTCTGAGTCAAAAAGTAAGAGCAACAGCAACTTTTACAAAGACATACATGAGAACAAGATAGCGTCTAATACCTTCAGTTCAAAGACCTACATCTGTACTTTCAGTAGTATATGCGTTACTCTCCACCGAGAACAAGGTATGTCCAGGAACCGCCATCTCTGCTTCTGCCTGCTATGGCAATGCCACCGGTGACTATCTCACACACTGAACGCCATCACCACAGGCACAGAGAGGAGAAGGTTCTATCTTGTGTTATAAGTGCTAGAAATGTTCATGTTCTCTCTGTTTCAAAGAATGATTCTTTAGTACAGAGAATTGACAGGCTAGGCCTCTTTGAAAACACAGTATTTTCTGAGTTTCACAGTGCATTACAAAGAAACGAAATAGGGAACAAATGTGAACGGTGAAATCTCACATATTTCCTTCATTGCGTCGCCTGTAGCACACTACCCAGAAGACTCTAGCGTTCCTGGAAACAGTGTTTCCTCTTTAGTCTACTGTATGAACTCAAAAGTTCTCTGAAGCAAGCAATGCAGCAAAACAACAACGGCACAAAGAGGGCCTAATTCCATCTGTTGAAATCGTTTGATAATATGTAAATGTTGGTTAGAATGTTCAATGTGCATTTCTTCTATTTTGTTGGAAACAGTTGCTGGTCTCTATCGGAATACAGTTTTTCTGAGTCAAAAAGTAAGGGCAACAGCAACTTTTACAAAGATATACATGAGAACAAGATAGCGTCTAATACCTTCAGTTCAAACACCTACATCTGTACTTTCAGTAGTATATGCGTTACTCTCCACCGAGAACAAGGTATGTCCAGGAACCGCCATCTCTGCTTCTGCCTGCTATGGCAATGCCACCGGTGACTATCTCACACACTGAACGCCATCACCACAGGCACAGAGAGGAGAAGGTTCTATTTTGTGTTATCAGTGCTTGAAATGTTCATGTTCTCTCTGTTTCAAAGAATGATTCCTTAGTACAGAGAATTGACAGGCTAGGCCTCTTTGAAAACACAGTATTTTCTGAGTTTCACAGTGCATTACAAAGAAACGAAATAGGGAACAAATGTGAACGGTGAAATATCACATATTTCCTTCAGTGTGTCGCCTGTAGCACACTACCCAGAAGACTCTAGCGTTGCTAGAAACAGTGTTTCCTCTTTAGTCTATTGTATGAACTTGAAAGTTCTCTGAAGCAAACAATGCAGCAGGACAACAACGGCACAGCAAGGGCCTAATTCCATCTGTTGAAATCCTTTGGTAATATGTATATGTTGGGTAGAATGTTCAATGTGCATTTCTTCCTTCTATTTCGTTGGAAGCGGGTGCTGGCCTCTATCGGATCACAGTTTTTCTGAGTTTACAAGTAAGGGTAACAGGAACTTCTTTTAGAAAGACATACATGAGAACAAGTGATAGCGTCTAATACCTTCAGTTCAAGGACCTACATTTGTACTTTCAGTTCTTCCTTCTATTTCGTTGGAAGCGGGTGCTGTCCTCTATCGGAACACAGTTTTTCTGAGTTTACAAGTAAGGGTAACAGGAACTTCTTTTAGAAAGACATACATGAGAACAAGTGATAGCGTCTAATACCTTCAGTTCAAAGACCTACATCTGTACTTTCAGTAGTATATGCGTTACTCTCCACCGAGAACAAGGTATGTCCAGAAACCGCCATCTCTGCTTCTGCCTGCTATGGCAATGCCACCGGTCACTATCTCACACACTGAACGCCATCACCACAGGCACAGAGAGGAGAAGGTTCTATCTTGTGTTATAAGTGCTAGAAATGTTCATGTTCTCTCTGTTTCAAAGAATGATTCTTTAGTACAGAGAATTGACAGGCTAGGCCTCTTTGAAAACACAGTATTTTCTGAGTTTCACAGTGCATTACAAAGAAACGAAATAGGGAACAAATGTGAACGGTGAAATCTCACATATTTCCTTTAGTGTGTCACCTGTAGCACACTACCCAGAAGACTCTAGCGTTCCTGGAAACAGTGTTTCCTCTTTAGACTACTGTATGAACTCAAAAGTTCTCTGAAGCAAGCAATGCAGTAAAACAACAACGGCACAAAGAGGGCCTTATTCCATGTGTTGAAATCGTTTGATAATATGTAAATGTTGGTTAGAATGTTCAATGTTCATTTCTTCTATTTTGTTGGAAACAGTTGCTGGCCTCTATCGGAATACAGTTTTTCTGAGTCAAAAATAAGGGCAACAGGAACTTTCACAAAGACATAAATGAGAACAAGATAGCGTCTAATACTTTCAGTTCAAAGACCTACATCTGTACTTTCAGTAGTATATGCGCTACTCTCCACCGAGAACAAGGTATGTCCAGGAACCGCCATCTCTGCTTCTGCCTGCTATGGCAATGCCACCGGTGACTATCTCACACACTGAACGCCATCACCACAGGCACAGAGAGCAGAAAGTTCTATCTTGTGTTATAAGTGCTAGAAATGTTCATGTTCTCTCTGCTTCAAAGAATGATTCTTTAGTACAGAGGATTTATAGGCTAGGCCTCTTTGAATACACAATATTTTCTGAGTTTCACAGTGAATTACAAAGAAACGAAATAGGGAACAAATGTGAACGGTGAAATCTCACATATTTCCTTTAGTCTGTCACCTGTAGCACACTACCCAGAAGACTCTAGCGTTCCTGGAAACAGTGTTTCCTCTTTAGTCTACTGTATGAACTCAAAAGTTCTCTGAAGCAAGCAATGCAGCAAAACAACAACGGCACAAAGAGGGCCTAATTCCATCTGTTGAAATCGTTTGATAATATGTAAATGTTGGTTAGAATGTTCAATGTGCATTTCTTCTATTTTGTTGGAAACAGTTGCTGGTCTCTATCGGAATACAGTTTTTCTGAGTCAAAAAGTAAGAGCAACAGCAACTTTTACAAAGACATACATGAGAACAAGATAGCGTCTAATACCTTCAGTTCAAAGACCTACATCTGTACTTTCAGTAGTATATGCGTTACTCTCCACCGAGAACAAGGTATGTCCAGGAACCGCCATCTCTGCTTCTGCCTGCTATGGCAATGCCACCGGTCACTATCTCACACACTGAACGCCATCACCACAGGCACAGAGAGGAGAAGGTTCTATCTTGTGTTATAAGTGCTAGAAATGTTCATGTTCTCTCTGTTTCAAAGAATGATTCTTTAGTACAGAGAATTGACAGGCTAGGCCTCTTTGAAAACACAGTATTTTCTGAGTTTCACAGTGCATTACAAAGAAACGAAATAGGGAACAAATGTGAACGGTGAAATCTCACATATTTCCTTTAGTCTGTCACCTGTAGCACACTACCCAGAAGACTCTAGCGTTCCTGGAAACAGTGTTTCCTCTTTAGTCTATTGTATGAACTTGAAAGTTCTCTGAAGCAAACAATGCAGCAGGACAACAACGGCACAGCAAGGGCCTAATTCCATCTGTTGAAATCCTTTGGTAATATGTATATGTTGGGTAGAATGTTCAATGTGCATTTCTTCCTTCAATTTCGTTGGAAGCGGGTGCTGGCCTCTATCGGATCACAGTTTTTCTGAGTTTACAAGTAAGGGTAACAGGAACTTCTTTTAGAAAGACATACATGAGAACAAGTGATAGCGTCTAATACCTTCAGTTCAAGGACCTACATTTGTACTTTCAGTTCTTCCTTCTATTTCGTTGGAAGCGGGTGCTGTCCTCTATCGGAACACAGTTTTTCTGAGTTTACAAGTAAGGGTAAAAGGAACTTCTTTTAGAAAGACATACATGAGAACAAGAGATAGCGTCTAATACCTTCAGTTCAAAGACCTACATCTGTACTTTCAGTAGTATATGCGTTACTCTCCACCGAGAACAAGGTATGTCCAGAAACCGCCATCTCTGCTTCTGCCTGCTATGGCAATGCCACCGGTCACTATCTCACACACTGAACGCCATCACCACAGGCACAGAGAGGAGAAGGTTCTATCTTGTGTTATAAGTGCTAGAAATGTTCATGTTCTCTCTGTTTCAAAGAATGATTCTTTAGTACAGAGAATTGACAGGCTAGGCCTCTTTGAAAACACAGTATTTTCTGAGTTTCACAGTGCATTACAAAGAAACGAAATAGGGAACAAATGTGAACGGTGAAATCTCACATATTTCCTTTAGTGTGTCACCTGTAGCACACTACCCAGAAGACTCTAGCGTTCCTGGAAACAGTGTTTCCTCTTTAGACTACTGTATGAACTCAAAAGTTCTCTGAAGCAAGCAATGCAGTAAAACAACAACGGCACAAAGAGGGCCTTATTCCATGTGTTGAAATCGTTTGATAATATGTAAATGTTGGTTAGAATGTTCAATGTTCATTTCTTCTATTTTGTTGGAAACAGTTGCTGGCCTCTATCGGAATACAGTTTTTCTGAGTCAAAAAGTAAGGGCAACAGGAACTTTCACAAAGACATAAATGAGAACAAGATAGCGTCTAATACTTTCAGTTCAAAGACCTACATCTGTACTTTCAGTAGTATATGCGCTACTCTCCACCGAGAACAAGGTATGTCCAGGAACCGCCATCTCTGCTTCTGCCTGCTATGGCAATGCCACAGGTGACTATCTCACACACTGAACGCCATCACCACAGGCACAGAGAGCAGAAAGTTCTATCTTGTGTTATAAGTGCTAGAAATGTTCATGTTCTCTCTGCTTCAAAGAATGATTCTTTAGTACAGAGGATTTATAGGCTAGGCCTCTTTGAATACACAATATTTTCTGAGTTTCACAGTGAATTACAAAGAAACGAAATAGGGAACAAATGTGAACGGTGAAATCTCACATATTTCCTTTAGTCTGTCACCTGTAGCACACTACCCAGAAGACTCTAGCGTTCCTGGAAACAGTGTTTCCTCTTTAGTCTACTGTATGAACTCAAAAGTTCTCTGAAGCAAGCAATGCAGCAAAACAACAACGGCACAAAGAGGGCCTAATTCCAGCTGTTGAAATCGTTTGATAATATGTAAATGTTGGTTAGAATGTTCAATGTGCATTTCTTCTATTTTGTTGGAAACAGTTGCTGGTCTCTATCGGAATACAGTTTTTCTGAGTCAAAAAGTAAGAGCAACAGCAACTTTTACAAAGACATACATGAGAACAAGATAGCGTCTAATACCTTCAGTTCAAAGACCTACATCTGTACTTTCAGTAGTATATGCGTTACTCTCCACCGAGAACAAGGTATGTCCAGGGACCGCCATCTCTGCTTCTGCCTGCTATGGCAATGCCACCGGTGACTATCTCACACACTGAACGCCATCACCACAGGCACAGAGAGGAGAAGGTTCTATTTTGTGTTATCAGTGCTTGAAATGTTCATGTTCTCTCTGTTTCAAAGAATGATTCCTTAGTACAGAGAATTGACAGGCTAGGCCTCTTTGAAAACACAGTATTTTCTGAGTTTCACAGTGCATTACAAAGAAACGAAATAGGGAACAAATGTGAACGGTGAAATATCACATATTTCCTTCAGTGTGTCGCCTGTAGCACACTACCCAGAAGACTCTAGCGTTGTTAGAAACAGTGTTTCCTCTTTAGTCTATTGTATGAACTCCAAATTTCTCTGAAGCAAGCAATGCAGCAAAACAACAACGGCACAAAGAGGGCCTAATTCCATCTGTTGAAATCGTTTGATAATATGTAAATGTTGGTTAGAATGTTCAATGTGCATTTCTTCTATTTTGTTGGAAACAGTTGCTGGTCTCTATCGGAATACAGTTTTTCTGAGTCAAAAAGTAAGAGCAACAGCAACTTTTACAAAGACATACATGAGAACAAGATAGCGTCTAATACCTTCAGTTCAAAGACCTACATCTGTACTTTCAGTAGTATATGCGTTACTCTCCACCGAGAACAAGGTATGTCCAGGAACCGCCATCTCTGCTTCTGCCTGCTATGGCAATGCCACCGGTGACTATCTCACACACTGAACGCCATCACCACAGGCACAGAGAGGAGAAGGTTCTATTTTGTGTTATCAGTGCTTGAAATGTTCATGTTCTCTCTGTTTCAAAGAATGATTCCTTAGTACAGAGAATTGACAGGCTAGGCCTCTTTGAAAACACAGTATTTTCTGAGTTTCACAGTGCATTACAAAGAAACGAAATAGGGAACAAATGTGAACGGTGAAATCTCACATATTTCCTTTAGTGTGTCACCTGTAGCACACTACCCAGAAGACTCTAGCGTTCCTGGAAACAGTGTTTCCTCTTTAGACTACTGTATGAACTCAAAAGTTCTCTGAAGCAAGCAATGCAGTAAAACAACAACGGCACAAAGAGGGCCTTATTCCATGTGTTGAAATCGTTTGATAATATGTAAATGTTGGTTAGAATGTTCAATGTTCATTTCTTCTATTTTGTTGGAAACAGTTGCTGGCCTCTATCGGAATACAGTTTTTCTGAGTCAAAAAGTAAGGGCAACAGGAACTTTCACAAAGACATAAATGAGAACAAGATAGCGTCTAATACTTTCAGTTCAAAGACCTACATCTGTACTTTCAGTAGTATATGCGCTACTCTCCACCGAGAACAAGGTATGTCCAGGAACCGCCATCTCTGCTTCTGCCTGCTATGGCAATGCCACCGGTGACTATCTCACACACTGAACGCCATCACCACAGGCACAGAGAGCAGAAAGTTCTATCTTGTGTTATAAGTGCTAGAAATGTTCATGTTCTCTCTGCTTCAAAGAATGATTCTTTAGTACAGAGGATTTATAGGCTAGGCCTCTTTGAATACACAATATTTTCTGAGTTTCACAGTGAATTACAAAGAAACGAAATAGGGAACAAATGTGAACGGTGAAATCTCACATATTTCCTTCATTGCGTCGCCTGTAGCACACTACCCAGAAGACTCTAGCGTTCCTGGAAACAGTGTTTCCTTTTTAGTCTACTGTATGAACTCGAAAGTTCTCTGAAACAAGCAATGCAGCAAAACAACAACGGCACAGAGACGCCTAATTCCATCTGTTGAAATCGTTTGATAATAAGTATATATTGGTTAGAATGTTCAATGCGCATTTCTTCTATTTTGTTGGAAACAGTTGCTGGCCTCTATCAGAACACAGTTTTTCTGAGTCAACAGGTTAGGGCAACAGGAACTTTTAGAAAGACATACATGAGAACAAATAGCGTCTAATACCTTCAGTTCAAAGACCTACATGTGTACTTGCAGTAGTATATGCGTTACTCTCCACTGAAAACAAGTATGTCCAGGAACCGCCATCTCTGCTTCTGCCTGCTATGGCAATGCCACCGGTGACTATCTCACACACTGAACGCCATCACCACAGGCACAGAGAGCAGAAAGTTCTATCTTGTGTTATAAGTGCTAGAAATGTTCATGTTCTCTCTGCTTCAAAGAATGATTCTTTAGTACAGAGGATTTATAGGCTAGGCCTCTTTGAATACACAATATTTTCTGAGTTTCACAGTGAATTACAAAGAAACAAAATAGGGAACAAATGTGAACGGTGAAATCTCACATATTTCCTTTAGTCTGTCACCTGTAGCACACTACCCAGAAGACTCTAGCGTTCCTGGAAACAGTGTTTCCTCTTTAGTCTACTGTATGAACTCAAAAGTTCTCTGAAGCAAGCAATGCAGCAAAACAACAACGGCACAAAGAGGGCCTAATTCCATCTGTTGAAATCGTTTGATAATATGTAAATGTTGGTTAGAATGTTCAATGTGCATTTCTTCTATTTTGTTGGAAACAGTTGCTGGTCTCTATCGGAATACAGTTTTTCTGAGTCAAAAAGTAAGAGCAACAGCAACTTTTACAAAGACATACATGAGAACAAGATAGCGTCTAATACCTTCAGTTCAAAGACCTACATCTGTACTTTCAGTAGTATATGCGTTACTCTCCACCGAGAACAAGGTATGTCCAGGAACCGCCATCTCTGCTTCTGCCTGCTATGGCAATGCCACCGGTCACTATCTCACACACTGAACGCCATCACCACAGGCACAGAGAGGAGAAGGTTCTATCTTGTGTTATAAGTGCTAGAAATGTTCATGTTCTCTCTGTTTCAAAGAATGATTCTTTAGTACAGAGAATTGACAGGCTAGGCCTCTTTGAAAACACAGTATTTTCTGAGTTTCACAGTGCATTACAAAGAAACGAAATAGGGAACAAATGTGAACGGTGAAATCTCACATATTTCCTTTAGTCTGTCACCTGTAGCACACTACCCAGAAGACTCTAGCGTTCCTGGAAACAGTGTTTCCTCTTTAGTCTACTGTATGAACTCAAAAGTTCTCTGAAGCAAGCAATGCAGCAAAACAACAACGGCACAAAGAGGGCCTAATTCCATCTGTTGAAATCGTTTGATAATATGTAAATGTTGGTTAGAATGTTCAATGTGCATTTCTTCTATTTTGTTGGAAACAGTTGCTGGTCTCTATCGGAATACAGTTTTTCTGAGTCAAAAAGTAAGGGCAACAGCAACTTTTACAAAGATATACATGAGAACAAGATAGCGTCTAATACCTTCAGTTCAAACACCTACATCTGTACTTTCAGTAGTATATGCGTTACTCTCCACCGAGAACAAGGTATGTCCAGGAACCGCCATCTCTGCTTCTGCCTGCTATGGCAATGCCACCGGTGACTATCTCACACACTGAACGCCATCACCACAGGCACAGAGAGGAGAAGGTTCTATTTTGTGTTATCAGTGCTTGAAATGTTCATGTTCTCTCTGTTTCAAAGAATGATTCCTTAGTACAGAGAATTGACAGGCTAGGCCTCTTTGAAAACAGTATTTTCTGAGTTTCACAGTGCATTACAAAGAAACGAAATAGAAAACAAATGTGAACGGTGAAATATCACATATTTCCTTCAGTGTGTCGCCTGTAGCACACTACCCAGAAGACTCTAGCGTTGCTAGAAACAGTGTTTCCTCTTTAGTCTATTGTATGAACTCCAAATTTCTCTGAAGAAAACAATGCAGCAGGACAATAACGGCACTGCAAGGGCCTAATTCCATCTGTTGAAATCCTTTGGTAATATGTATATGTTGGGTAGAATGTTCAATGTGCATTTCTTCCTTCAATTTCGTTGGAAGCGGGTGCTGGCCTCTATCGGATCACAGTTTTTCTGAGTTTACAAGTAAGGGTAACAGGAACTTCTTTTAGAAAGACATACATGAGAACAAGTGATAGCGTCTAATACCTTCAGTTCAAGGACCTACATTTGTACTTTCAGTTCTTCCTTCTATTTCGTTGGAAGCGGGTGCTGTCCTCTATCGGAACACAGTTTTTCTGAGTTTACAAGTAAGGGTAACAGGAACTTCTTTTAGAAAGACATACATGAGAACAAGTGATAGCGTCTAATACCTTCAGTTCAAAGACCTACATGTGTACTTGCAGTAGTATATGCGTTACTCTCCACTGAAAACAAGTATGTCCAGGAACCGCCATCTCTGCTTCTGCCTGCTATGGCAATGCCACCGGTGACTATCTCACACACTGAACGCCATCACCACAGGCACAGAGAGCAGAAAGTTCTATCTTGTGTTATAAGTGCTAGAAATGTTCATGTTCTCTCTGTTTCAAAGAATGATTCTTTAGTACAGAGAATTGACAGGCTAGGCCTCTTTGAAAACACAGTATTTTCTGAGTTTCACAGTGCATTACAAAGAAACGAAATAGGGAACAAATGTGAACGGTGAAATCTCACATATTTCCTTTAGTGTGTCACCTGTAGCACACTACCCAGAAGACTCTAGCGTTCCTGGAAACAGTGTTTCCTCTTTAGACTACTGTATGAACTCAAAAGTTCTCTGAAGCAAGCAATGCAGTAAAACAACAACGGCACAAAGAGGGCCTTATTCCATGTGTTGAAATCGTTTGATAATATGTAAATGTTGGTTAGAATGTTCAATGTTCATTTCTTCTATTTTGTTGGAAACAGTTGCTGGCCTCTATCGGAATACAGTTTTTCTGAGTCAAAAAGTAAGGGCAACAGGAACTTTCACAAAGACATAAATGAGAACAAGATAGCGTCTAATACTTTCAGTTCAAAGACCTACATCTGTACTTTCAGTAGTATATGCGCTACTCTCCACCGAGAACAAGGTATGTCCAGGAACCGCCATCTCTGCTTCTGCCTGCTATGGCAATGCCACCGGTGACTATCTCACACACTGAACGCCATCACCACAGGCACAGAGAGCAGAAAGTTCTATCTTGTGTTATAAGTGCTAGAAATGTTCATGTTCTCTCTGCTTCAAAGAATGATTCTTTAGTACAGAGGATTTATAGGCTAGGCCTCTTTGAATACACAATATTTTCTGAGTTTCACAGTGAATTACAAAGAAACAAAATAGGGAACAAATGTGAACGGTGAAATCTCACATATTTCCTTTAGTCTGTCACCTGTAGCACACTACCCAGAAGACTCTAGCGTTCCTGGAAACAGTGTTTCCTCTTTAGTCTACTGTATGAACTCAAAAGTTCTCTGAAGCAAGCAATGCAGCAAAACAACAACGGCACAAAGAGGGCCTAATTCCATCTGTTGAAATCGTTTGATAATATGTAAATGTTGGTTAGAATGTTCAATGTGCATTTCTTCTATTTTGTTGGAAACAGTTGCTGGTCTCTATCGGAATACAGTTTTTCTGAGTCAAAAAGTAAGAGCAACAGCAACTTTTACAAAGACATACATGAGAACAAGATAGCGTCTAATACCTTCAGTTCAAAGACCTACATCTGTACTTTCAGTAGTATATGCGTTACTCTCCACCGAGAACAAGGTATGTCCAGGAACCGCCATCTCTGCTTCTGCCTGCTATGGCAATGCCACCGGTGACTATCTCACACACTGAACGCCATCACCACAGGCACAGAGAGGAGAAGGTTCTATTTTGTGTTATCAGTGCTTGAAATGTTCATGTTCTCTCTGTTTCAAAGAATGATTCCTTAGTACAGAGAATTGACAGGCTAGGCCTCTTTGAAAACACAGTATTTTCTGAGTTTCACAGTGCATTACAAAGAAACGAAATAGAAAACAAATGTGAACGGTGAAATATCACATATTTCCTTCAGTGTGTCGCCTGTAGCACACTACCCAGAAGACTCTAGCGTTGCTAGAAACAGTGTTTCCTCTTTAGTCTATTGTATGAACTCCAAATTTCTCTGAAGAAAACAATGCAGCAGGACAATAACGGCACTGCAAGGGCCTAATTCCATCTGTTGAAATCCTTTGGTAATATGTATATGTTGGGTAGAATGTTCAATGTGCATTTCTTCCTTCAATTTCGTTGGAAGCGGGTGCTGGCCTCTATCGGATCACAGTTTTTCTGAGTTTACAAGTAAGGGTAACAGGAACTTCTTTTAGAAAGACATACATGAGAACAAGTGATAGCGTCTAATACCTTCAGTTCAAGGACCTACATTTGTACTTTCAGTTCTTCCTTCTATTTCGTTGGAAGCGGGTGCTGTCCTCTATCGGAACACAGTTTTTCTGAGTTTACAAGTAAGGGTAACAGGAACTTCTTTTAGAAAGACATACATGAGAACAAGAGATAGCGTCTAATACCTTCAGTTCAAAGACCTACATCTGTACTTTCAGTAGTATATGCGTTACTCTCCACCGAGAACAAGGTATGTCCAGGAACCGCCATCTCTGCTTCTGCCTGCTATGGCAATGCCACCGGTGACTATCTCACACACTGAACGCCATCACCACAGGCACAGAGAGGAGAAGGTTCTATCTTGTGTTATAAGTGCTAGAAATGTTCATGTTCTCTCTGTTTCAAAGAATGATTCTTTAGTACAGAGAATTGACAGGCTAGGCCTCTTTGAAAACACAGTATTTTCTGAGTTTCACAGTGCATTACAAAGAAACGAAATAGGGAACAAATGTGAACGGTGAAATCTCACATATTTCCTTTAGTGTGTCACCTGTAGCACACTACCCAGAAGACTCTAGCGTTCCTGGAAACAGTGTTTCCTCTTTAGACTACTGTATGAACTCAAAAGTTCTCTGAAGCAAGCAATGCAGTAAAACAACAACGGCACAAAGAGGGCCTTATTCCATGTGTTGAAATCGTTTGATAATATGTAAATGTTGGTTAGAATGTTCAATGTTCATTTCTTCTATTTTGTTGGAAACAGTTGCTGGCCTCTATCGGAATACAGTTTTTCTGAGTCAAAAAGTAAGGGCAACAGGAACTTTCACAAAGACATAAATGAGAACAAGATAGCGTCTAATACTTTCAGTTCAAAGACCTACATCTGTACTTTCAGTAGTATATGCGCTACACTCCACCGAGAACAAGGTATGTCCAGGAACCGCCATCTCTGCTTCTGCCTGCTATGGCAATGCCACCGGTGACTATCTCACACACTGAACGCCATCACCACAGGCACAGAGAGCAGAAAGTTCTATCTTGTGTTATAAGTGCTAGAAATGTTCATGTTCTCTCTGCTTCAAAGAATGATTCTTTAGTACAGAGGATTTATAGGCTAGGCCTCTTTGAATACACAATATTTTCTGAGTTTCACAGTGAATTACAAAGAAACAAAATAGGGAACAAATGTGAACGGTGAAATCTCACATATTTCCTTTAGTCTGTCACCTGTAGCACACTACCCAGAAGACTCTAGCGTTCCTGGAAACAGTGTTTCCTCTTTAGTCTACTGTATGAACTCAAAAGTTCTCTGAAGCAAGCAATGCAGCAAAACAACAACGGCACAAAGAGGGCCTAATTCCATCTGTTGAAATCGTTTGATAATATGTAAATGTTGGTTAGAATGTTCAATGTGCATTTCTTCTATTTTGTTGGAAACAGTTGCTGGTCTCTATCGGAATACAGTTTTTCTGAGTCAAAAAGTAAGAGCAACAGCAACTTTTACAAAGACATACATGAGAACAAGATAGCGTCTAATACCTTCAGTTCAAAGACCTACATCTGTACTTTCAGTAGTATATGCGTTACTCTCCACCGAGAACAAGGTATGTCCAGGAACCGCCATCTCTGCTTCTGCCTGCTATGGCAATGCCACCGGTCACTATCTCACACACTGAACGCCATCACCACAGGCACAGAGAGGAGAAGGTTCTATCTTGTGTTATAAGTGCTAGAAATGTTCATGTTCTCTCTGTTTCAAAGAATGATTCTTTAGTACAGAGAATTGACAGGCTAGGCCTCTTTGAAAACACAGTATTTTCTGAGTTTCACAGTGCATTACAAAGAAACGAAATAGGGAACAAATGTGAACGGTGAAATCTCACATATTTCCTTTAGTCTGTCACCTGTAGCACACTACCCAGAAGACTCTAGCGTTCCTGGAAACAGTGTTTCCTCTTTAGTCTACTGTATGAACTCAAAAGTTCTCTGAAGCAAGCAATGCAGCAAAACAACAACGGCACAAAGAGGGCCTAATTCCATCTGTTGAAATCGTTTGATAATATGTAAATGTTGGTTAGAATGTTCAATGTGCATTTCTTCTATTTTGTTGGAAACAGTTGCTGGTCTCTATCGGAATACAGTTTTTCTGAGTCAAAAAGTAAGGGCAACAGCAACTTTTACAAAGATATACATGAGAACAAGATAGCGTCTAATACCTTCAGTTCAAACACCTACATCTGTACTTTCAGTAGTATATGCGTTACTCTCCACCGAGAACAAGGTATGTCCAGGAACCGCCATCTCTGCTTCTGCCTGCTATGGCAATGCCACCGGTGACTATCTCACACACTGAACGCCATCACCACAGGCACAGAGAGGAGAAGGTTCTATTTTGTGTTATCAGTGCTTGAAATGTTCATGTTCTCTCTGTTTCAAAGAATGATTCCTTAGTACAGAGAATTGACAGGCTAGGCCTCTTTGAAAACACAGTATTTTCTGAGTTTCACAGTGCATTACAAAGAAACGAAATAGAAAACAAATGTGAACGGTGAAATATCACATATTTCCTTCAGTGTGTCGCCTGTAGCACACTACCCAGAAGACTCTAGCGTTGCTAGAAACAGTGTTTCCTCTTTAGTCTATTGTATGAACTCCAAATTTCTCTGAAGAAAACAATGCAGCAGGACAATAACGGCACTGCAAGGGCCTAATTCCATCTGTTGAAATCCTTTGGTAATATGTATATGTTGGGTAGAATGTTCAATGTGCATTTCTTCCTTCAATTTCGTTGGAAGCGGGTGCTGGCCTCTATCGGATCACAGTTTTTCTGAGTTTACAAGTAAGGGTAACAGGAACTTCTTTTAGAAAGACATACATGAGAACAAATAGCGTCTAATACCTTCAGTTCAAAGACCTACATGTGTACTTGCAGTAGTATATGCGTTACTCTCCACTGAAAACAAGTATGTCCAGGAACCGCCATCTCTGCTTCTGCCTGCTATGGCAATGCCACCGGTCACTATCTCACACACTGAACGCCATCACCACAGGCACAGAGAGGAGAAGGTTCTATCTTGTGTTATAAGTGCTAGAAATGTTCATGTTCTCTCTGTTTCAAAGAATGATTCTTTAGTACAGAGAATTGACAGGCTAGGCCTCTTTGAAAACACAGTATTTTCTGAGTTTCACAGTGCATTACAAAGAAACGAAATAGGGAACAAATGTGAACGGTGAAATCTCACATATTTCCTTTAGTGTGTCACCTGTAGCACACTACCCAGAAGACTCTAGCGTTCCTGGAAACAGTGTTTCCTCTTTAGACTACTGTATGAACTCAAAAGTTCTCTGAAGCAAGCAATGCAGTAAAACAACAACGGCACAAAGAGGGCCTTATTCCATGTGTTGAAATCGTTTGATAATATGTAAATGTTGGTTAGAATGTTCAATGTTCATTTCTTCTATTTTGTTGGAAACAGTTGCTGGCCTCTATCGGAATACAGTTTTTCTGAGTCAAAAAGTAAGGGCAACAGGAACTTTCACAAAGACATAAATGAGAACAAGATAGCGTCTAATACTTTCAGTTCAAAGACCTACATCTGTACTTTCAGTAGTATATGCGCTACACTCCACCGAGAACAAGGTATGTCCAGGAACCGCCATCTCTGCTTCTGCCTGCTATGGCAATGCCACAGGTGACTATCTCACACACTGAACGCCATCACCACAGGCACAGAGAGCAGAAAGTTCTATCTTGTGTTATAAGTGCTAGAAATGTTCATGTTCTCTCTGCTTCAAAGAATGATTCTTTAGTACAGAGGATTTATAGGCTAGGCCTCTTTGAATACACAATATTTTCTGAGTTTCACAGTGAATTACAAAGAAACAAAATAGGGAACAAATGTGAACGGTGAAATCTCACATATTTCCTTTAGTCTGTCACCTGTAGCACACTACCCAGAAGACTCTAGCGTTCCTGGAAACAGTGTTTCCTCTTTAGTCTACTGTATGAACTCAAAAGTTCTCTGAAGCAAGCAATGCAGCAAAACAACAACGGCACAAAGAGGGCCTAATTCCATCTGTTGAAATCGTTTGATAATATGTAAATGTTGGTTAGAATGTTCAATGTGCATTTCTTCTATTTTGTTGGAAACAGTTGCTGGTCTCTATCGGAATACAGTTTTTCTGAGTCAAAAAGTAAGGGCAACAGCAACTTTTACAAAGATATACATGAGAACAAGATAGCGTCTAATACCTTCAGTTCAAACACCTACATCTGTACTTTCAGTAGTATATGCGTTACTCTCCACCGAGAACAAGGTATGTCCAGGAACCGCCATCTCTGCTTCTGCCTGCTATGGCAATGCCACCGGTGACTATCTCACACACTGAACGCCATCACCACAGGCACAGAGAGGAGAAGGTTCTATTTTGTGTTATCAGTGCTTGAAATGTTCATGTTCTCTCTGTTTCAAAGAATGATTCCTTAGTACAGAGAATTGACAGGCTAGGCCTCTTTGAAAACACAGTATTTTCTGAGTTTCACAGTGCATTACAAAGAAACGAAATAGAAAACAAATGTGAACGGTGAAATATCACATATTTCCTTCAGTGTGTCGCCTGTAGCACACTACCCAGAAGACTCTAGCGTTGCTAGAAACAGTGTTTCCTCTTTAGTCTATTGTATGAACTCCAAATTTCTCTGAAGAAAACAATGCAGCAGGACAATAACGGCACTGCAAGGGCCTAATTCCATCTGTTGAAATCCTTTGGTAATATGTATATGTTGGGTAGAATGTTCAATGTGCATTTCTTCCTTCTATTTCGTTGGAAGCGGGTGCTGGCCTCTATCGGATCACAGTTTTTCTGAGTTTACAAGTAAGGGTAACAGGAACTTCTTTTAGAAAGACATACATGAGAACAAGTGATAGCGTCTAATACCTTCAGTTCAAGGACCTACATTTGTACTTTCAGTTCTTCCTTCTATTTCGTTGGAAGCGGGTGCTGTCCTCTATCGGAACACAGTTTTTCTGAGTTTACAAGTAAGGGTAACAGGAACTTCTTTTAGAAAGACATACATGAGAACAAGAGATAGCGTCTAATACCTTCAGTTCAAAGACCTACATCTGTACTTTCAGTAGTATATGCGTTACTCTCCACCGAGAACAAGGTATGTCCAGGAACCGCCATCTCTGCTTCTGCCTGCTATGGCAATGCCACCGGTCACTATCTCACACACTGAACGCCATCACCACAGGCACAGAGAGGAGAAGGTTCTATCTTGTGTTATAAGTGCTAGAAATGTTCATGTTCTCTCTGTTTCAAAGAATGATTCTTTAGTACAGAGAATTGACAGGCTAGGCCTCTTTGAAAACACAGTATTTTCTGAGTTTCACAGTGCATTACAAAGAAACGAAATAGGGAACAAATGTGAACGGTGAAATCTCACATATTTCCTTTAGTGTGTCACCTGTAGCACACTACCCAGAAGACTCTAGCGTTCCTGGAAACAGTGTTTCCTCTTTAGACTACTGTATGAACTCAAAAGTTCTCTGAAGCAAGCAATGCAGTAAAACAACAACGGCACAAAGAGGGCCTTATTCCATGTGTTGAAATCGTTTGATAATATGTAAATGTTGGTTAGAATGTTCAATGTTCATTTCTTCTATTTTGTTGGAAACAGTTGCTGGCCTCTATCGGAATACAGTTTTTCTGAGTCAAAAAGTAAGGGCAACAGGAACTTTCACAAAGACATAAATGAGAACAAGATAGCGTCTAATACTTTCAGTTCAAAGACCTACATCTGTACTTTCAGTAGTATATGCGCTACTCTCCACCGAGAACAAGGTATGTCCAGGAACCGCCATCTCTGCTTCTGCCTGCTATGGCAATGCCACAGGTGACTATCTCACACACTGAACGCCATCACCACAGGCACAGAGAGCAGAAAGTTCTATCTTGTGTTATAAGTGCTAGAAATGTTCATGTTCTCTCTGCTTCAAAGAATGATTCTTTAGTACAGAGGATTTATAGGCTAGGCCTCTTTGAATACACAATATTTTCTGAGTTTCACAGTGAATTACAAAGAAACAAAATAGGGAACAAATGTGAACGGTGAAATATCACATATTTCCTTCAGTGTGTCGCCTGTAGCACACTACCCAGAAGACTCTAGCGTTGTTAGAAACAGTGTTTCCTCTTTAGTCTATTGTATGAACTCCAAATTTCTCTGAAGCAAGCAATGCAGCAAAACAACAACGGCACAAAGAGGGCCTAATTCCATCTGTTGAAATCGTTTGATAATATGTAAATGTTGGTTAGAATGTTCAATGTGCATTTCTTCTATTTTGTTGGAAACAGTTGCTGGTCTCTATCGGAATACAGTTTTTCTGAGTCAAAAAGTAAGGGCAACAGCAACTTTTACAAAGATATACATGAGAACAAGATAGCGTCTAATACCTTCAGTTCAAACACCTACATCTGTACTTTCAGTAGTATATGCGTTACTCTCCACCGAGAACAAGGTATGTCCAGGAACCGCCATCTCTGCTTCTGCCTGCTATGGCAATGCCACCGGTGACTATCTCACACACTGAACGCCATCACCACAGGCACAGAGAGGAGAAGGTTCTATTTTGTGTTATCAGTGCTTGAAATGTTCATGTTCTCTCTGTTTCAAAGAATGATTCCTTAGTACAGAGAATTGACAGGCTAGGCCTCTTTGAAAACACAGTATTTTCTGAGTTTCACAGTGCATTACAAAGAAACGAAATAGGGAACAAATGTGAACGGTGAAATATCACATATTTCCTTTAGTCTGTCACCTGTAGCACACTACCCAGAAGACTCTAGCGTTCCTGGAAACAGTGTTTCCTCTTTAGTCTACTGTATGAACTCAAAAGTTCTCTGAAGCAAGCAATGCAGCAAAACAACAACGGCACAAAGAGGGCCTAATTCCATCTGTTGAAATCGTTTGATAATATGTAAATGTTGGTTAGAATGTTCAATGTGCATTTCTTCTATTTTGTTGGAAACAGTTGCTGGTCTCTATCGGAATACAGTTTTTCTGAGTCAAAAAGTAAGAGCAACAGCAACTTTTACAAAGACATACATGAGAACAAGATAGCGTCTAATACCTTCAGTTCAAAGACCTACATCTGTACTTTCAGTAGTATATGCGTTACTCTCCACTGAGAACAAGGTATGTCCAGGAACCGCCATCTCTGCTTCTGCCTGCTATGGCAATGCCACCGGTGACTATCTCACACACTGAACGCCATCACCACAGGCACAGAGAGGAGAAGGTTCTATTTTGTGTTATCAGTGCTTGAAATGTTCATGTTCTCTCTGTTTCAAAGAATGATTCCTTAGTACAGAGAATTGACAGGCTAGGCCTCTTTGAAAACACAGTATTTTCTGAGTTTCACAGTGCATTACAAAGAAACGAAATAGGGAACAAATGTGAACGGTGAAATATCACATATTTCCTTCAGTGTGTCGCCTGTAGCACACTACCCAGAAGACTCTAGCGTTGCTAGAAACAGTGTTTCCTCTTTAGTCTATTGTATGAACTTGAAAGTTCTCTGAAGCAAACAATGCAGCAGGACAACAACGGCACAGCAAGGGCCTAATTCCATCTGTTGAAATCCTTTGGTAATATGTATATGTTGGGTAGAATGTTCAATGTGCATTTCTTCCTTATATTTCGTTGGAAGCGGGTGCTGGCCTCTATCGGATCACAGTTTTTCTGAGTTTACAAGTAAGGGTAACAGGAACTTCTTTTAGAAAGACATACATGAGAACAAGTGATAGCGTCTAATACCTTCAGTTCAAGGACCTACATTTGTACTTTCAGTTCTTCCTTCTATTTCGTTGGAAGCGGGTGCTGTCCTCTATCGGAACACAGTTTTTCTGAGTTTACAAGTAAGGGTAACAGGAACTTCTTTTAGAAAGACATACATGAGAACAAGTGATAGCGTCTAATACCTTCAGTTCAAAGACCTACATCTGTACTTTCAGTAGTATATGCGTTACTCTCCACCGAGAACAAGGTATGTCCAGGAACCGTCATCTCTGCTTCTGCCTGCTATGGCAATGCCACCGGTGACTATCTCACACACTGAACGCCATCACCACAGGCACAGAGAGGAGAAGGTTCTATCTTGTGTTATAAGTGCTAGAAATGTTCATGTTCTCTCTGTTTCAAAGAATGATTCTTTAGTACAGAGAACTGACAGGCTAGGCCTCTTTCAAAACACAGTATTTTCTGAGTTTCACAGTGAATTACAAAGAAACGGAATAGGGAACAAATGTGAACGGTGAAATCTCACATATTTCCTTCATTGCGTCGCCTGTAGCACACTACCCAGAAGACTCTAGCGTTCCTGGAAACAGTGTTTCCTCTTTAGACTACTGTATGAACTCAAAAGTTCTCTGAAGCAAGCAATGCAGTAAAACAACAACGGCACAAAGAGGGCCTTATTCCATGTGTTGAAATCGTTTGATAATATGTAAATGTTGGTTAGAATGTTCAATGTTCATTTCTTCTATTTTGTTGGAAACAGTTGCTGGCCTCTATCGGAATACAGTTTTTCTGAGTCAAAAAGTAAGGGCAACAGGAACTTTCACAAAGACATAAATGAGAACAAGATAGCGTCTAATACTTTCAGTTCAAAGACCTACATCTGTACTTTCAGTAGTATATGCGCTACTCTCCACCGAGAACAAGGTATGTCCAGGAACCGCCATCTCTGCTTCTGCCTGCTATGGCAATGCCACAGGTGACTATCTCACACACTGAACGCCATCACCACAGGCACAGAGAGCAGAAAGTTCTATCTTGTGTTATAAGTGCTAGAAATGTTCATGTTCTCTCTGCTTCAAAGAATGATTCTTTAGTACAGAGGATTTATAGGCTAGGCCTCTTTGAATACACAATATTTTCTGAGTTTCACAGTGAATTACAAAGAAACAAAATAGGGAACAAATGTGAACGGTGAAATCTCACATATTTCCTTTAGTCTGTCACCTGTAGCACACTACCCAGAAGACTCTAGCGTTCCTGGAAACAGTGTTTCCTCTTTAGACTACTGTATGAACTCAAAAGTTCTCTGAAGCAAGCAATGCAGTAAAACAACAACGGCACAAAGAGGGCCTTATTCCATGTGTTGAAATCGTTTGATAATATGTAAATGTTGGTTAGAATGTTCAATGTTCATTTCTTCTATTTTGTTGGAAACAGTTGCTGGCCTCTATCGGAATACAGTTTTTCTGAGTCAAAAAGTAAGGGCAACAGGAACTTTCACAAAGACATAAATGAGAACAAGATAGCGTCTAATACTTTCAGTTCAAAGACCTACATCTGTACTTTCAGTAGTATATGCGCTACTCTCCACCGAGAACAAGGTATGTCCAGGAACCGCCATCTCTGCTTCTGCCTGCTATGGCAATGCCACAGGTGACTATCTCACACACTGAACGCCATCACCACAGGCACAGAGAGCAGAAAGTTCTATCTTGTGTTATAAGTGCTAGAAATGTTCATGTTCTCTCTGCTTCAAAGAATGATTCTTTAGTACAGAGGATTTATAGGCTAGGCCTCTTTGAATACACAATATTTTCTGAGTTTCACAGTGAATTACAAAGAAACAAAATAGGGAACAAATGTGAACGGTGAAATCTCACATATTTCCTTTAGTCTGTCACCTGTAGCACACTACCCAGAAGACTCTAGCGTTCCTGGAAACAGTGTTTCCTCTTTAGTCTACTGTATGAACTCAAAAGTTCTCTGAAGCAAGCAATGCAGCAAAACAACAACGGCACAAAGAGGGCCTAATTCCATCTGTTGAAATCGTTTGATAATATGTAAATGTTGGTTAGAATGTTCAATGTGCATTTCTTCTATTTTGTTGGAAACAGTTGCTGGTCTCTATCGGAATACAGTTTTTCTGAGTCAAAAAGTAAGAGCAACAGCAACTTTTACAAAGACATACATGAGAACAAGATAGCGTCTAATACCTTCAGTTCAAAGACCTACATCTGTACTTTCAGTAGTATATGCGTTACTCTCCACCGAGAACAAGGTATGTCCAGGGACCGCCATCTCTGCTTCTGCCTGCTATGGCAATGCCACAGGTGACTATCTCACACACTGAACGCCATCACCACAGGCACAGAGAGGAGAAGGTTCTATTTTGTGTTATCAGTGCTTGAAATGTTCATGTTCTCTCTGTTTCAAAGAATGATTCCTTAGTACAGAGAATTGACAGGCTAGGCCTCTTTGAAAACACAGTATTTTCTGAGTTTCACAGTGCATTACAAAGAAACGAAATAGGGAACAAATGTGAACGGTGAAATATCACATATTTCCTTCAGTGTGTCGCCTGTAGCACACTACCCAGAAGACTCTAGCGTTGTTAGAAACAGTGTTTCCTCTTTAGTCTATTGTATGAACTCCAAATTTCTCTGAAGCAAGCAATGCAGCAAAACAACAACGGCACAAAGAGGGCCTAATTCCATCTGTTGAAATCGTTTGATAATATGTAAATGTTGGTTAGAATGTTCAATGTGCATTTCTTCTATTTTGTTGGAAACAGTTGCTGGTCTCTATCGGAATACAGTTTTTCTGAGTCAAAAAGTAAGGGCAACAGCAACTTTTACAAAGATATACATGAGAACAAGATAGCGTCTAATACCTTCAGTTCAAACACCTACATCTGTACTTTCAGTAGTATATGCGTTACTCTCCACCGAGAACAAGGTATGTCCAGGAACCGCCATCTCTGCTTCTGCCTGCTATGGCAATGCCACCGGTGACTATCTCACACACTGAACGCCATCACCACAGGCACAGAGAGGAGAAGGTTCTATTTTGTGTTATCAGTGCTTGAAATGTTCATGTTCTCTCTGTTTCAAAGAATGATTCCTTAGTACAGAGAATTGACAGGCTAGGCCTCTTTGAAAACACAGTATTTTCTGAGTTTCACAGTGCATTACAAAGAAACGAAATAGGGAACAAATGTGAACGGTGAAATATCACATATTTCCTTTAGTCTGTCACCTGTAGCACACTACCCAGAAGACTCTAGCGTTCCTGGAAACAGTGTTTCCTCTTTAGTCTACTGTATGAACTCAAAAGTTCTCTGAAGCAAGCAATGCAGCAAAACAACAACGGCACAAAGAGGGCCTAATTCCATCTGTTGAAATCGTTTGATAATATGTAAATGTTGGTTAGAATGTTCAATGTGCATTTCTTCTATTTTGTTGGAAACAGTTGCTGGTCTCTATCGGAATACAGTTTTTCTGAGTCAAAAAGTAAGAGCAACAGCAACTTTTACAAAGACATACATGAGAACAAGATAGCGTCTAATACCTTCAGTTCAAAGACCTACATCTGTACTTTCAGTAGTATATGCGTTACTCTCCACCGAGAACAAGGTATGTCCAGGAACCGCCATCTCTGCTTCTGCCTGCTATGGCAATGCCACCGGTGACTATCTCACACACTGAACGCCATCACCACAGGCACAGAGAGGAGAAGGTTCTATTTTGTGTTATCAGTGCTTGAAATGTTCATGTTCTCTCTGTTTCAAAGAATGATTCCTTAGTACAGAGAATTGACAGGCTAGGCCTCTTTGAAAACACAGTATTTTCTGAGTTTCACAGTGCATTACAAAGAAACGAAATAGGGAACAAATGTGAACGGTGAAATATCACATATTTCCTTCAGTGTGTCGCCTGTAGCACACTACCCAGAAGACTCTAGCGTTGCTAGAAACAGTGTTTCCTCTTTAGTCTATTGTATGAACTTGAAAGTTCTCTGAAGCAAACAATGCAGCAGGACAACAACGGCACAGCAAGGGCCTAATTCCATCTGTTGAAATCCTTTGGTAATATGTATATGTTGGGTAGAATGTTCAATGTGCATTTCTTCCTTATATTTCGTTGGAAGCGGGTGCTGGCCTCTATCGGATCACAGTTTTTCTGAGTTTACAAGTAAGGGTAACAGGAACTTCTTTTAGAAAGACATACATGAGAACAAGTGATAGCGTCTAATACCTTCAGTTCAAGGACCTACATTTGTACTTTCAGTTCTTCCTTCTATTTCGTTGGAAGCGGGTGCTGTCCTCTATCGGAACACAGTTTTTCTGAGTTTACAAGTAAGGGTAACAGGAACTTCTTTTAGAAAGACATACATGAGAACAAGTGATAGCGTCTAATACCTTCAGTTCAAAGACCTACATCTGTACTTTCAGTAGTATATGCGTTACTCTCCACCGAGAACAAGGTATGTCCAGGAACCGTCATCTCTGCTTCTGCCTGCTATGGCAATGCCACCGGTGACTATCTCACACACTGAACGCCATCACCACAGGCACAGAGAGGAGAAGGTTCTATCTTGTGTTATAAGTGCTAGAAATGTTCATGTTCTCTCTGTTTCAAAGAATGATTCTTTAGTACAGAGAACTGACAGGCTAGGCCTCTTTCAAAACACAGTATTTTCTGAGTTTCACAGTGAATTACAAAGAAACGGAATAGGGAACAAATGTGAACGGTGAAATCTCACATATTTCCTTCATTGCGTCGCCTGTAGCACACTACCCAGAAGACTCTAGCGTTCCTGGAAACAGTGTTTCCTCTTTAGACTACTGTATGAACTCAAAAGTTCTCTGAAGCAAGCAATGCAGTAAAACAACAACGGCACAAAGAGGGCCTTATTCCATGTGTTGAAATCGTTTGATAATATGTAAATGTTGGTTAGAATGTTCAATGTTCATTTCTTCTATTTTGTTGGAAACAGTTGCTGGCCTCTATCGGAATACAGTTTTTCTGAGTCAAAAAGTAAGGGCAACAGGAACTTTCACAAAGACATAAATGAGAACAAGATAGCGTCTAATACTTTCAGTTCAAAGACCTACATCTGTACTTTCAGTAGTATATGCGCTACTCTCCACCGAGAACAAGGTATGTCCAGGAACCGCCATCTCTGCTTCTGCCTGCTATGGCAATGCCACAGGTGACTATCTCACACACTGAACGCCATCACCACAGGCACAGAGAGCAGAAAGTTCTATCTTGTGTTATAAGTGCTAGAAATGTTCATGTTCTCTCTGCTTCAAAGAATGATTCTTTAGTACAGAGGATTTATAGGCTAGGCCTCTTTGAATACACAATATTTTCTGAGTTTCACAGTGAATTACAAAGAAACAAAATAGGGAACAAATGTGAACGGTGAAATCTCACATATTTCCTTTAGTCTGTCACCTGTAGCACACTACCCAGAAGACTCTAGCGTTCCTGGAAACAGTGTTTCCTCTTTAGTCTACTGTATGAACTCAAAAGTTCTCTGAAGCAAGCAATGCAGCAAAACAACAACGGCACAAAGAGGGCCTAATTCCATCTGTTGAAATCGTTTGATAATATGTAAATGTTGGTTAGAATGTTCAATGTGCATTTCTTCTATTTTGTTGGAAACAGTTGCTGGTCTCTATCGGAATACAGTTTTTCTGAGTCAAAAAGTAAGAGCAACAGCAACTTTTACAAAGACATACATGAGAACAAGATAGCGTCTAATACCTTCAGTTCAAAGACCTACATCTGTACTTTCAGTAGTATATGCGTTACTCTCCACCGAGAACAAGGTATGTCCAGGGACCGCCATCTCTGCTTCTGCCTGCTATGGCAATGCCACCGGTGACTATCTCACACACTGAACGCCATCACCACAGGCACAGAGAGGAGAAGGTTCTATTTTGTGTTATCAGTGCTTGAAATGTTCATGTTCTCTCTGTTTCAAAGAATGATTCCTTAGTACAGAGAATTGACAGGCTAGGCCTCTTTGAAAACACAGTATTTTCTGAGTTTCACAGTGCATTACAAAGAAACGAAATAGGGAACAAATGTGAACGGTGAAATATCACATATTTCCTTCAGTGTGTCGCCTGTAGCACACTACCCAGAAGACTCTAGCGTTGCTAGAAACAGTGTTTCCTCTTTAGTCTATTGTATGAACTTGAAAGTTCTCTGAAGCAAACAATGCAGCAGGACAACAACGGCACAGCAAGGGCCTAATTCCATCTGTTGAAATCCTTTGGTAATATGTATATGTTGGGTAGAATGTTCAATGTGCATTTCTTCCTTATATTTCGTTGGAAGCGGGTGCTGGCCTCTATCGGATCACAGTTTTTCTGAGTTTACAAGTAAGGGTAACAGGAACTTCTTTTAGAAAGACATACATGAGAACAAGTGATAGCGTCTAATACCTTCAGTTCAAGGACCTACATTTGTACTTTCAGTTCTTCCTTCTATTTCGTTGGAAGCGGGTGCTGTCCTCTATCGGAACACAGTTTTTCTGAGTTTACAAGTAAGGGTAACAGGAACTTCTTTTAGAAAGACATACATGAGAACAAGTGATAGCGTCTAATACCTTCAGTTCAAAGACCTACATCTGTACTTTCAGTAGTATATGCGTTACTCTCCACTGAAAACAAGTATGTCCAGGAACCGCCATCTCTGCTTCTGCCTGCTATGGCAATGCCACCGGTGACTATCTCACACACTGAACGCCATCACCACAGGCACAGAGAACAGAAAGTTCTATCTTGTGTTATAAGTGCTAGAAATGTTCATGTTCTCTCTGCTTCAAAGAATGATTCTTTAGTACAGAGGATTTATAGGCTAGGCCTCTTTGAATACACAATATTTTCTGAGTTTCACAGTGAATTACAAAGAAACAAAATAGGGAACAAATGTGAACGGTGAAATCTCACATATTTCCTTTAGTCTGTCACCTGTAGCACACTACCCAGAAGACTCTAGCGTTCCTGGAAACAGTGTTTCCTCTTTAGTCTACTGTATGAACTCAAAAGTTCTCTGAAGCAAGCAATGCAGCAAAACAACAACGGCACAAAGAGGGCCTAATTCCATCTGTTGAAATCGTTTGATAATATGTAAATGTTGGTTAGAATGTTCAATGTGCATTTCTTCTATTTTGTTGGAAACAGTTGCTGGTCTCTATCGGAATACAGTTTTTCTGAGTCAAAAAGTAAGGGCAACAGCAACTTTTACAAAGATATACATGAGAACAAGATAGCGTCTAATACCTTCAGTTCAAACACCTACATCTGTACTTTCAGTAGTATATGCGTTACTCTCCACCGAGAACAAGGTATGTCCAGGAACCGCCATCTCTGCTTCTGCCTGCTATGGCAATGCCACCGGTGACTATCTCACACACTGAACGCCATCACCACAGGCACAGAGAGGAGAAGGTTCTATTTTGTGTTATCAGTGCTTGAAATGTTCATGTTCTCTCTGTTTCAAAGAATGATTCCTTAGTACAGAGAATTGACAGGCTAGGCCTCTTTGAAAACACAGTATTTTCTGAGTTTCACAGTGCATTACAAAGAAACGAAATAGAAAACAAATGTGAACGGTGAAATATCACATATTTCCTTCAGTGTGTCGCCTGTAGCACACTACCCAGAAGACTCTAGCGTTGCTAGAAACAGTGTTTCCTCTTTAGTCTATTGTATGAACTCCAAATTTCTCTGAAGAAAACAATGCAGCAGGACAATAACGGCACTGCAAGGGCCTAATTCCATCTGTTGAAATCCTTTGGTAATATGTATATGTTGGGTAGAATGTTCAATGTGCATTTCTTCCTTCTATTTCGTTGAAAGCGGGTGCTGGCCTCTATCGGATCACAGTTTTTCTGAGTTTACAAGTAAGGGTAACAGGAACTTCTTTTAGAAAGACATACATGAGAACAAGTGATAGCGTCTAATACCTTCAGTTCAAGGACCTACATTTGTACTTTCAGTTCTTCCTTCTATTTCGTTGGAAGCGGGTGCTGTCCTCTATCGGAACACAGTTTTTCTGAGTTTACAAGTAAGGGTAACAGGAACTTCTTTTAGAAAGACATACATGAGAACAAGAGATAGCGTCTAATACCTTCAGTTCAAAGACCTACATCTGTACTTTCAGTAGTATATGCGTTACTCTCCACCGAGAACAAGGTATGTCCAGGAACCGCCATCTCTGCTTCTGCCTGCTATGGCAATGCCACCGGTCACTATCTCACACACTGAACGCCATCACCACAGGCACAGAGAGGAGAAGGTTCTATCTTGTGTTATAAGTGCTAGAAATGTTCATGTTCTCTCTGTTTCAAAGAATGATTCTTTAGTACAGAGAATTGACAGGCTAGGCCTCTTTGAAAACACAGTATTTTCTGAGTTTCACAGTGCATTACAAAGAAACGAAATAGGGAACAAATGTGAACGGTGAAATCTCACATATTTCCTTTAGTGTGTCACCTGTAGCACACTACCCAGAAGACTCTAGCGTTCCTGGAAACAGTGTTTCCTCTTTAGACTACTGTATGAACTCAAAAGTTCTCTGAAGCAAGCAATGCAGTAAAACAACAACGGCACAAAGAGGGCCTTATTCCATGTGTTGAAATCGTTTGATAATATGTAAATGTTGGTTAGAATGTTCAATGTTCATTTCTTCTATTTTGTTGGAAACAGTTGCTGGCCTCTATCGGAATACAGTTTTTCTGAGTCAAAAAGTAAGGGCAACAGGAACTTTCACAAAGACATAAATGAGAACAAGATAGCGTCTAATACTTTCAGTTCAAAGACCTACATCTGTACTTTCAGTAGTATATGCGCTACTCTCCACCGAGAACAAGGTATGTCCAGGAACGGCCATCTCTGCTTCTGCCTGCTATGGCAATGCCACCGGTGACTATCTCACACACTGAACGCCATCACCACAGGCACAGAGAGCAGAAAGTTCTATCTTGTGTTATAAGTGCTAGAAATGTTCATGTTCTCTCTGCTTCAAAGAATGATTCTTTAGTACAGAGGATTTATAGGCTAGGCCTCTTTGAATACACAATATTTTCTGAGTTTCACAGTGAATTACAAAGAAACAAAATAGGGAACAAATGTGAACGGTGAAATCTCACATATTTCCTTTAGTCTGTCACCTGTAGCACACTACCCAGAAGACTCTAGCGTTCCTGGAAACAGTGTTTCCTCTTTAGTCTACTGTATGAACTCAAAAGTTCTCTGAAGCAAGCAATGCAGCAAAACAACAACGGCACAAAGAGGGCCTAATTCCATCTGTTGAAATCGTTTGATAATATGTAAATGTTGGTTAGAATGTTCAATGTGCATTTCTTCTATTTTGTTGGAAACAGTTGCTGGTCTCTATCGGAATACAGTTTTTCTGAGTCAAAAAGTAAGGGCAACAGCAACTTTTACAAAGATATACATGAGAACAAGATAGCGTCTAATACCTTCAGTTCAAACACCTACATCTGTACTTTCAGTAGTATATGCGTTACTCTCCACCGAGAACAAGGTATGTCCAGGAACCGCCATCTCTGCTTCTGCCTGCTATGGCAATGCCACCGGTGACTATCTCACACACTGAACGCCATCACCACAGGCACAGAGAGGAGAAGGTTCTATTTTGTGTTATCAGTGCTTGAAATGTTCATGTTCTCTCTGTTTCAAAGAATGATTCCTTAGTACAGAGAATTGACAGGCTAGGCCTCTTTGAAAACACAGTATTTTCTGAGTTTCACAGTGCATTACAAAGAAACGAAATAGAAAACAAATGTGAACGGTGAAATATCACATATTTCCTTCAGTGTGTCGCCTGTAGCACACTACCCAGAAGACTCTAGCGTTGCTAGAAACAGTGTTTCCTCTTTAGTCTATTGTATGAACTCCAAATTTCTCTGAAGAAAACAATGCAGCAGGACAATAACGGCACTGCAAGGGCCTAATTCCATCTGTTGAAATCCTTTGGTAATATGTATATGTTGGGTAGAATGTTCAATGTGCATTTCTTCCTTCTATTTCGTTGGAAGCGGGTGCTGGCCTCTATCGGATCACAGTTTTTCTGAGTTTACAAGTAAGGGTAACAGGAACTTCTTTTAGAAAGACATACATGAGAACAAGTGATAGCGTCTAATACCTTCAGTTCAAGGACCTACATTTGTACTTTCAGTTCTTCCTTCTATTTCGTTGGAAGCGGGTGCTGTCCTCTATCGGAACACAGTTTTTCTGAGTTTACAAGTAAGGGTAACAGGAACTTCTTTTAGAAAGACATACATGAGAACAAGAGATAGCGTCTAATACCTTCAGTTCAAAGACCTACATCTGTACTTTCAGTAGTATATGCGCTACTCTCCACCGAGAACAAGGTATGTCCAGGAACCGCCATCTCTGCTTCTGCCTGCTATGGCAATGCCACAGGTGACAATCTCACACACTGAACGCCATCACCACAGGCACAGAGAGCAGAAAGTTCTATCTTGTGTTATAAGTGCTAGAAATGTTCATGTTCTCTCTGCTTCAAAGAATGATTCTTTAGTACAGAGGATTTATAGGCTAGGCCTCTTTGAATACACAATATTTTCTGAGTTTCACAGTGAATTACAAAGAAACAAAATAGGGAACAAATGTGAACGGTGAAATCTCACATATTTCCTTTAGTCTGTCACCTGTAGCACACTACCCAGAAGACTCTAGCGTTCCTGGAAACAGTGTTTCCTCTTTAGTCTACTGTATGAACTCAAAAGTTCTCTGAAGCAAGCAATGCAGCAAAACAACAACGGCACAAAGAGGGCCTAATTCCATCTGTTGAAATCGTTTGATAATATGTAAATGTTGGTTAGAATGTTCAATGTGCATTTCTTCTATTTTGTTGGAAACAGTTGCTGGTCTCTATCGGAATACAGTTTTTCTGAGTCAAAAAGTAAGAGCAACAGCAACTTTTACAAAGACATACATGAGAACAAGATAGCGTCTAATACCTTCAGTTCAAAGACCTACATCTGTACTTTCAGTAGTATATGCGTTACTCTCCACCGAGAACAAGGTATGTCCAGGGACCGCCATCTCTGCTTCTGCCTGCTATGGCAATGCCACCGGTGACTATCTCACACACTGAACGCCATCACCACAGGCACAGAGAGGAGAAGGTTCTATTTTGTGTTATCAGTGCTTGAAATGTTCATGTTCTCTCTGTTTCAAAGAATGATTCCTTAGTACAGAGAATTGACAGGCTAGGCCTCTTTGAAAACACAGTATTTTCTGAGTTTCACAGTGCATTACAAAGAAACGAAATAGGGAACAAATGTGAACGGTGAAATATCACATATTTCCTTCAGTGTGTCGCCTGTAGCACACTACCCAGAAGACTCTAGCGTTGTTAGAAACAGTGTTTCCTCTTTAGTCTATTGTATGAACTCCAAATTTCTCTGAAGCAAGCAATGCAGCAAAACAACAACGGCACAAAGAGGGCCTAATTCCATCTGTTGAAATCGTTTGATAATATGTAAATGTTGGTTAGAATGTTCAATGTGCATTTCTTCTATTTTGTTGGAAACAGTTGCTGGTCTCTATCGGAATACAGTTTTTCTGAGTCAAAAAGTAAGGGCAACAGCAACTTTTACAAAGATATACATGAGAACAAGATAGCGTCTAATACCTTCAGTTCAAACACCTACATCTGTACTTTCAGTAGTATATGCGTTACTCTCCACCGAGAACAAGGTATGTCCAGGAACCGCCATCTCTGCTTCTGCCTGCTATGGCAATGCCACCGGTGACTATCTCACACACTGAACGCCATCACCACAGGCACAGAGAGGAGAAGGTTCTATTTTGTGTTATCAGTGCTTGAAATGTTCATGTTCTCTCTGTTTCAAAGAATGATTCCTTAGTACAGAGAATTGACAGGCTAGGCCTCTTTGAAAACACAGTATTTTCTGAGTTTCACAGTGCATTACAAAGAAACGAAATAGGGAACAAATGTGAACGGTGAAATATCACATATTTCCTTTAGTCTGTCACCTGTAGCACACTACCCAGAAGACTCTAGCGTTCCTGGAAACAGTGTTTCCTCTTTAGTCTACTGTATGAACTCAAAAGTTCTCTGAAGCAAGCAATGCAGCAAAACAACAACGGCACAAAGAGGGCCTAATTCCATCTGTTGAAATCGTTTGATAATATGTAAATGTTGGTTAGAATGTTCAATGTGCATTTCTTCTATTTTGTTGGAAACAGTTGCTGGTCTCTATCGGAATACAGTTTTTCTGAGTCAAAAAGTAAGAGCAACAGCAACTTTTACAAAGACATACATGAGAACAAGATAGCGTCTAATACCTTCAGTTCAAAGACCTACATCTGTACTTTCAGTAGTATATGCGTTACTCTCCACCGAGAACAAGGTATGTCCAGGAACCGCCATCTCTGCTTCTGCCTGCTATGGCAATGCCACCGGTGACTATCTCACACACTGAACGCCATCACCACAGGCACAGAGAGGAGAAGGTTCTATTTTGTGTTATCAGTGCTTGAAATGTTCATGTTCTCTCTGTTTCAAAGAATGATTCCTTAGTACAGAGAATTGACAGGCTAGGCCTCTTTGAAAACACAGTATTTTCTGAGTTTCACAGTGCATTACAAAGAAACGAAATAGGGAACAAATGTGAACGGTGAAATATCACATATTTCCTTCAGTGTGTCGCCTGTAGCACACTACCCAGAAGACTCTAGCGTTGCTAGAAACAGTGTTTCCTCTTTAGTCTATTGTATGAACTTGAAAGTTCTCTGAAGCAAACAATGCAGCAGGACAACAACGGCACAGCAAGGGCCTAATTCCATCTGTTGAAATCCTTTGGTAATATGTATATGTTGGGTAGAATGTTCAATGTGCATTTCTTCCTTATATTTCGTTGGAAGCGGGTGCTGGCCTCTATCGGATCACAGTTTTTCTGAGTTTACAAGTAAGGGTAACAGGAACTTCTTTTAGAAAGACATACATGAGAACAAGTGATAGCGTCTAATACCTTCAGTTCAAGGACCTACATTTGTACTTTCAGTTCTTCCTTCTATTTCGTTGGAAGCGGGTGCTGTCCTCTATCGGAACACAGTTTTTCTGAGTTTACAAGTAAGGGTAACAGGAACTTCTTTTAGAAAGACATACATGAGAACAAGTGATAGCGTCTAATACCTTCAGTTCAAAGACCTACATCTGTACTTTCAGTAGTATATGCGTTACTCTCCACCGAGAACAAGGTATGTCCAGGAACCGTCATCTCTGCTTCTGCCTGCTATGGCAATGCCACTGGTGACTATCTCACACACTGAACGCCATCACCACAGGCACAGAGAGGAGAAGGTTCTATCTTGTGTTATAAGTGCTAGAAATGTTCATGTTCTCTCTGTTTCAAAGAATGATTCTTTAGTACAGAGAACTGACAGGCTAGGCCTCTTTCAAAACACAGTATTTTCTGAGTTTCACAGTGAATTACAAAGAAACGGAATAGGGAACAAATGTGAACGGTGAAATCTCACATATTTCCTTCATTGCGTCGCCTGTAGCACACTACCCAGAAGACTCTAGCGTTCCTGGAAACAGTGTTTCCTCTTTAGACTACTGTATGAACTCAAAAGTTCTCTGAAGCAAGCAATGCAGTAAAACAACAACGGCACAAAGAGGGCCTTATTCCATGTGTTGAAATCGTTTGATAATATGTAAATGTTGGTTAGAATGTTCAATGTTCATTTCTTCTATTTTGTTGGAAACAGTTGCTGGCCTCTATCGGAATACAGTTTTTCTGAGTCAAAAAGTAAGGGCAACAGGAACTTTCACAAAGACATAAATGAGAACAAGATAGCGTCTAATACTTTCAGTTCAAAGACCTACATCTGTACTTTCAGTAGTATATGCGCTACTCTCCACCGAGAACAAGGTATGTCCAGGAACCGCCATCTCTGCTTCTGCCTGCTATGGCAATGCCACAGGTGACTATCTCACACACTGAACGCCATCACCACAGGCACAGAGAGCAGAAAGTTCTATCTTGTGTTATAAGTGCTAGAAATGTTCATGTTCTCTCTGCTTCAAAGAATGATTCTTTAGTACAGAGGATTTATAGGCTAGGCCTCTTTGAATACACAATATTTTCTGAGTTTCACAGTGAATTACAAAGAAACAAAATAGGGAACAAATGTGAACGGTGAAATCTCACATATTTCCTTTAGTCTGTCACCTGTAGCACACTACCCAGAAGACTCTAGCGTTCCTGGAAACAGTGTTTCCTCTTTAGTCTACTGTATGAACTCAAAAGTTCTCTGAAGCAAGCAATGCAGCAAAACAACAACGGCACAAAGAGGGCCTAATTCCATCTGTTGAAATCGTTTGATAATATGTAAATGTTGGTTAGAATGTTCAATGTGCATTTCTTCTATTTTGTTGGAAACAGTTGCTGGTCTCTATCGGAATACAGTTTTTCTGAGTCAAAAAGTAAGAGCAACAGCAACTTTTACAAAGACATACATGAGAACAAGATAGCGTCTAATACCTTCAGTTCAAAGACCTACATCTGTACTTTCAGTAGTATATGCGTTACTCTCCACCGAGAACAAGGTATGTCCAGGGACCGCCATCTCTGCTTCTGCCTGCTATGGCAATGCCACCGGTGACTATCTCACACACTGAACGCCATCACCACAGGCACAGAGAGGAGAAGGTTCTATTTTGTGTTATCAGTGCTTGAAATGTTCATGTTCTCTCTGTTTCAAAGAATGATTCCTTAGTACAGAGAATTGACAGGCTAGGCCTCTTTGAAAACACAGTATTTTCTGAGTTTCACAGTGCATTACAAAGAAACGAAATAGGGAACAAATGTGAACGGTGAAATATCACATATTTCCTTCAGTGTGTCGCCTGTAGCACACTACCCAGAAGACTCTAGCGTTGCTAGAAACAGTGTTTCCTCTTTAGTCTATTGTATGAACTTGAAAGTTCTCTGAAGCAAACAATGCAGCAGGACAACAACGGCACAGCAAGGGCCTAATTCCATCTGTTGAAATCCTTTGGTAATATGTATATGTTGGGTAGAATGTTCAATGTGCATTTCTTCCTTATATTTCGTTGGAAGCGGGTGCTGGCCTCTATCGGATCACAGTTTTTCTGAGTTTACAAGTAAGGGTAACAGGAACTTCTTTTAGAAAGACATACATGAGAACAAGTGATAACGTCTAATACCTTCAGTTCAAGGACCTACATTTGTACTTTCAGTTCTTCCTTCTATTTCGTTGGAAGCGGGTGCTGTCCTCTATCGGAACACAGTTTTTCTGAGTTTACAAGTAAGGGTAACAGGAACTTCTTTTAGAAAGACATACATGAGAACAAGTGATAGCGTCTAATACCTTCAGTTCAAAGACCTACATCTGTACTTTCAGTAGTATATGCGTTACTCTCCACTGAAAACAAGTATGTCCAGGAACCGCCATCTCTGCTTCTGCCTGCTATGGCAATGCCACCGGTGACTATCTCACACACTGAACGCCATCACCACAGGCACAGAGAACAGAAAGTTCTATCTTGTGTTATAAGTGCTAGAAATGTTCATGTTCTCTCTGCTTCAAAGAATGATTCTTTAGTACAGAGGATTTATAGGCTAGGCCTCTTTGAATACACAATATTTTCTGAGTTTCACAGTGAATTACAAAGAAACAAAATAGGGAACAAATGTGAACGGTGAAATCTCACATATTTCCTTTAGTCTGTCACCTGTAGCACACTACCCAGAAGACTCTAGCGTTCCTGGAAACAGTGTTTCCTCTTTAGTCTACTGTATGAACTCAAAAGTTCTCTGAAGCAAGCAATGCAGCAAAACAACAACGGCACAAAGAGGGCCTAATTCCATCTGTTGAAATCGTTTGATAATATGTAAATGTTGGTTAGAATGTTCAATGTGCATTTCTTCTATTTTGTTGGAAACAGTTGCTGGTCTCTATCGGAATACAGTTTTTCTGAGTCAAAAAGTAAGGGCAACAGCAACTTTTACAAAGATATACATGAGAACAAGATAGCGTCTAATACCTTCAGTTCAAACACCTACATCTGTACTTTCAGTAGTATATGCGTTACTCTCCACCGAGAACAAGGTATGTCCAGGAACCGCCATCTCTGCTTCTGCCTGCTATGGCAATGCCACCGGTGACTATCTCACACACTGAACGCCATCACCACAGGCACAGAGAGGAGAAGGTTCTATTTTGTGTTATCAGTGCTTGAAATGTTCATGTTCTCTCTGTTTCAAAGAATGATTCCTTAGTACAGAGAATTGACAGGCTAGGCCTCTTTGAAAACACAGTATTTTCTGAGTTTCACAGTGCATTACAAAGAAACGAAATAGAAAACAAATGTGAACGGTGAAATATCACATATTTCCTTCAGTGTGTCGCCTGTAGCACACTACCCAGAAGACTCTAGCGTTGCTAGAAACAGTGTTTCCTCTTTAGTCTATTGTATGAACTCCAAATTTCTCTGAAGAAAACAATGCAGCAGGACAATAACGGCACTGCAAGGGCCTAATTCCATCTGTTGAAATCCTTTGGTAATATGTATATGTTGGGTAGAATGTTCAATGTGCATTTCTTCCTTCTATTTCGTTGGAAGCGGGTGCTGGCCTCTATCGGATCACAGTTTTTCTGAGTTTACAAGTAAGGGTAACAGGAACTTCTTTTAGAAAGACATACATGAGAACAAGTGATAGCGTCTAATACCTTCAGTTCAAGGACCTACATTTGTACTTTCAGTTCTTCCTTCTATTTCGTTGGAAGCGGGTGCTGTCCTCTATCGGAACACAGTTTTTCTGAGTTTACAAGTAAGGGTAACAGGAACTTCTTTTAGAAAGACATACATGAGAACAAGAGATAGCGTCTAATACCTTCAGTTCAAAGACCTACATCTGTACTTTCAGTAGTATATGCGTTACTCTCCACCGAGAACAAGGTATGTCCAGGAACCGCCATCTCTGCTTCTGCCTGCTATGGCAATGCCACCGGTCACTATCTCACACACTGAACGCCATCACCACAGGCACAGAGAGGAGAAGGTTCTATCTTGTGTTATAAGTGCTAGAAATGTTCATGTTCTCTCTGTTTCAAAGAATGATTCTTTAGTACAGAGAATTGACAGGCTAGGCCTCTTTGAAAACACAGTATTTTCTGAGTTTCACAGTGCATTACAAAGAAACGAAATAGGGAACAAATGTGAACGGTGAAATCTCACATATTTCCTTTAGTGTGTCACCTGTAGCACACTACCCAGAAGACTCTAGCGTTCCTGGAAACAGTGTTTCCTCTTTAGACTACTGTATGAACTCAAAAGTTCTCTGAAGCAAGCAATGCAGTAAAACAACAACGGCACAAAGAGGGCCTTATTCCATGTGTTGAAATCGTTTGATAATATGTAAATGTTGGTTAGAATGTTCAATGTTCATTTCTTCTATTTTGTTGGAAACAGTTGCTGGCCTCTATCGGAATACAGTTTTTCTGAGTCAAAAAGTAAGGGCAACAGGAACTTTTACAAAGACATACATGAGAACAAGATAGCGTCTAATACCTTCAGTTCAAAGACCTACATCTGTACTTTCAGTAGTATATGCGTTACTCTCCACCGAGAACAAGGTATGTCCAGGGACCGCCATCTCTGCTTCTGCCTGCTATGGCAATGCCACCGGTGACTATCTCACACACTGAACGCCATCACCACAGGCACAGAGAGGAGAAGGTTCTATTTTGTGTTATCAGTGCTTGAAATGTTCATGTTCTCTCTGTTTCAAAGAATGATTCCTTAGTACAGAGAATTGACAGGCTAGGCCTCTTTGAAAACACAGTATTTTCTGAGTTTCACAGTGCATTACAAAGAAACGAAATAGGGAACAAATGTGAACGGTGAAATATCACATATTTCCTTCAGTGTGTCGCCTGTAGCACACTACCCAGAAGACTCTAGCGTTGTTAGAAACAGTGTTTCCTCTTTAGTCTATTGTATGAACTCCAAATTTCTCTGAAGCAAGCAATGCAGCAAAACAACAACGGCACAAAGAGGGCCTAATTCCATCTGTTGAAATCGTTTGATAATATGTAAATGTTGGTTAGAATGTTCAATGTGCATTTCTTCTATTTTGTTGGAAACAGTTGCTGGTCTCTATCGGAATACAGTTTTTCTGAGTCAAAAAGTAAGGGCAACAGCAACTTTTACAAAGATATACATGAGAACAAGATAGCGTCTAATACCTTCAGTTCAAACACCTACATCTGTACTTTCAGTAGTATATGCGTTACTCTCCACCGAGAACAAGGTATGTCCAGGAACCGCCATCTCTGCTTCTGCCTGCTATGGCAATGCCACCGGTGACTATCTCACACACTGAACGCCATCACCACAGGCACAGAGAGGAGAAGGTTCTATTTTGTGTTATCAGTGCTTGAAATGTTCATGTTCTCTCTGTTTCAAAGAATGATTCCTTAGTACAGAGAATTGACAGGCTAGGCCTCTTTGAAAACACAGTATTTTCTGAGTTTCACAGTGCATTACAAAGAAACGAAATAGGGAACAAATGTGAACGGTGAAATCTCACATATTTCCTTTAGTCTGTCACCTGTAGCACACTACCCAGAAGACTCTAGCGTTCCTGGAAACAGTGTTTCCTCTTTAGTCTACTGTATGAACTCAAAAGTTCTCTTAAGCAAGCAATGCAGCAAAACAACAACGGCACAAAGAGGGCCTAATTCCATTTGTTGAAATCGTTTGATAATATGTAAATGTTGGTTAGAATGTTCAATGTGCATTTCTTCTATTTTGTTGGAAACAGTTGCTGGTCTCTATCGGAATACAGTTTTTCTGAGTCAAAAAGTAAGAGCAACAGCAACTTTTACAAAGACATACATGAGAACAAGATAGCGTCTAATACCTTCAGTTCAAAGACCTACATCTGTACTTTCAGTAGTATATGCGTTACTCTCCACCGAGAACAAGGTATGTCCAGGAACCGCCATCTCTGCTTCTGCCTGCTATGGCAATGCCACCGGTGACTATCTCACACACTGAACGCCATCACCACAGGCACAGAGAGGAGAAGGTTCTATTTTGTGTTATCAGTGCTTGAAATGTTCATGTTCTCTCTGTTTCAAAGAATGATTCCTTAGTACAGAGAATTGACAGGCTAGGCCTCTTTGAAAACACAGTATTTTCTGAGTTTCACAGTGCATTACAAAGAAACGAAATAGGGAACAAATGTGAACGGTGAAATCTCACATATTTCCTTTAGTCTGTCACCTGTAGCACACTACCCAGAAGACTCTAGCGTTCCTGGAAACAGTGTTTCCTCTTTAGTCTACTGTATGAACTCAAAAGTTCTCTGAAGCAAGCAATGCAGCAAAACAACAACGGCACAAAGAGGGCCTAATTCCATCTGTTGAAATCGTTTGATAATATGTAAATGTTGGTTAGAATGTTCAATGTGCATTTCTTCTATTTTGTTGGAAACAGTTGTTGGTCTCTATCGGAATACAGTTTTTCTGAGTCAAAAAGTAAGAGCAACAGCAACTTTTACAAAGACATACATGAGAACAAGATAGCGTCTAATACCTTCAGTTCAAAGACCTACATCTGTACTTTCAGTAGTATATGCGTTACTCTCCACCGAGAACAAGGTATGTCCAGGAACCGCCATCTCTGCTTCTGCCTGCTATGGCAATGCCACCGGTGACTATCTCACACACTGAACGCCATCACCACAGGCACAGAGAGGAGAAGGTTCTATTTTGTGTTATCAGTGCTTGAAATGTTCATGTTCTCTCTGTTTCAAAGAATGATTCCTTAGTACAGAGAATTGACAGGCTAGGCCTCTTTGAAAACACAGTATTTTCTGAGTTTCACAGTGAATTACAAAGAAACGGAATAGGGAACAAATGTGAACGGTGAAATCTCACATATTTCCTTCATTGCGTCGCCTGTAGCACACTACCCAGAAGACTCTAGCGTTCCTGGAAACAGTGTTTCCTTTTTAGTCTACTGTATGAACTCGAAAGTTCTCTGAAACAAGCAATGCAGCAAAACAACAACGGCACAGAGACGCCTAATTCCATCTGTTGAAATCGTTTGATAATAAGTATATATTGGTTAGAATGTTCAATGCGCATTTCTTCTATTTTGTTGGAAACAGTTGCTGGCCTCTATCAGAACACAGTTTTTCTGAGTCAACAGGTTAGGGCAACAGGAACTTTTAGAAAGACATACATGAGAACAAATAGCGTCTAATACCTTCAGTTCAAAGACCTACATGTGTACTTGCAGTAGTATATGCGTTACTCTCCACTGAAAACAAGTATGTCCAGGAACCGCCATCTCTGCTTCTGCCTGCTATGGCAATGCCACCGGTGACTATCTCACACACTGAACGCCATCACCACAGGCACAGAGAGCAGAAAGTTCTATCTTGTGTTATAAGTGCTAGAAATGTTCATGTTCTCTCTGCTTCAAAGAATGATTCTTTAGTACAGAGGATTTATAGGCTAGGCCTCTTTGAATACACAATATTTTCTGAGTTTCACAGTGAATTACAAAGAAACAAAATAGGGAACAAATGTGAACGGTGAAATCTCACATATTTCCTTTAGTCTGTCACCTGTAGCACACTACCCAGAAGACTCTAGCGTTCCTGGAAACAGTGTTTCCTCTTTAGTCTACTGTATGAACTCAAAAGTTCTCTGAAGCAAGCAATGCAGCAAAACAACAACGGCACAAAGAGGGCCTAATTCCATCTGTTGAAATCGTTTGATAATATGTAAATGTTGGTTAGAATGTTCAATGTGCATTTCTTCTATTTTGTTGGAAACAGTTGCTGGTCTCTATCGGAATACAGTTTTTCTGAGTCAAAAAGTAAGGGCAACAGCAACTTTTACAAAGATATACATGAGAACAAGATAGCGTCTAATACCTTCAGTTCAAAGACCTACATCTGTACTTTCAGTAGTATATGCGTTACTCTCCACCGAGAACAAGGTATGTCCAGGAACCGCCATCTCTGCTTCTGCCTGCTATGGCAATGCCACCGGTGACTATCTCACACACTGAACGCCATCACCACAGGCACAGAGAGGAGAAGGTTCTATTTTGTGTTATCAGTGCTTGAAATGTTCATGTTCTCTCTGTTTCAAAGAATGATTCCTTAGTACAGAGAATTGACAGGCTAGGCCTCTTTGAAAACACAGTATTTTCTGAGTTTCACAGTGCATTACAAAGAAACGAAATAGGGAACAAATGTGAACGGTGAAATATCACATATTTCCTTCAGTGTGTCGCCTGTAGCACACTACCCAGAAGACTCTAGCGTTGCTAGAAACAGTGTTTCCTCTTTAGTCTATTGTATGAACTCCAAATTTCTCTGAAGAAAACAATGCAGCAGGACAATAACGGCACTGCAAGGGCCTAATTCCATCTGTTGAAATCCTTTGGTAATATGTATATGTTGGGTAGAATGTTCAATGTGCATTTCTTCCTTCTATTTCGTTGGAAGCGGGTGCTGGCCTCTATCGGATCACAGTTTTTCTGAGTTTACAAGTAAGGGTAACAGGAACTTCTTTTAGAAAGACATACATGAGAACAAGTGATAGCGTCTAATACCTTCAGTTCAAGGACCTACATTTGTACTTTCAGTTCTTCCTTCTATTTCGTTGGAAGCGGGTGCTGTCCTCTATCGGAACACAGTTTTTCTGAGTTTACAAGTAAGGGTAACAGGAACTTCTTTTAGAAAGACATACATGAGAACAAGTGATAGCGTCTAATACCTTCAGTTCAAAGACCTACATCTGTACTTTCAGTAGTATATGCGTTACTCTCCACCGAGAACAAGGTATGTCCAGGAACCGCCATCTCTGCTTCTGCCTGCTATGGCAATGCCACCGGTCACTATCTCACACACTGAACGCCATCACCACAGGCACAGAGAGGAGAAGGTTCTATCTTGTGTTATAAGTGCTAGAAATGTTCATGTTCTCTCTGTTTCAAAGAATGATTCTTTAGTACAGAGAATTGACAGGCTAGGCCTCTTTGAAAACACAGTATTTTCTGAGTTTCACAGTGCATTACAAAGAAACGAAATAGGGAACAAATGTGAACGGTGAAATCTCACATATTTCCTTTAGTGTGTCACCTGTAGCACACTACCCAGAAGACTCTAGCGTTCCTGGAAACAGTGTTTCCTCTTTAGACTACTGTATGAACTCAAAAGTTCTCTGAAGCAAGCAATGCAGTAAAACAACAACGGCACAAAGAGGGCCTTATTCCATGTGTTGAAATCGTTTGATAATATGTAAATGTTGGTTAGAATGTTCAATGTTCATTTCTTCTATTTTGTTGGAAACAGTTGCTGGCCTCTATCGGAATACAGTTTTTCTGAGTCAAAAAGTAAGGGCAACAGGAACTTTTACAAAGACATACATGAGAACAAGATAGCGTCTAATACCTTCAGTTCAAAGACCTACATCTGTACTTTCAGTAGTATATGCGTTACTCTCCACCGAGAACAAGGTATGTCCAGGGACCGCCATCTCTGCTTCTGCCTGCTATGGCAATGCCACCGGTGACTATCTCACACACTGAACGCCATCACCACAGGCACAGAGAGGAGAAGGTTCTATTTTGTGTTATCAGTGCTTGAAATGTTCATGTTCTCTCTGTTTCAAAGAATGATTCCTTAGTACAGAGAATTGACAGGCTAGGCCTCTTTGAAAACACAGTATTTTCTGAGTTTCACAGTGCATTACAAAGAAACGAAATAGGGAACAAATGTGAACGGTGAAATATCACATATTTCCTTCAGTGTGTCGCCTGTAGCACACTACCCAGAAGACTCTAGCGTTGTTAGAAACAGTGTTTCCTCTTTAGTCTATTGTATGAACTCCAAATTTCTCTGAAGCAAGCAATGCAGCAAAACAACAACGGCACAAAGAGGGCCTAATTCCATCTGTTGAAATCGTTTGATAATATGTAAATGTTGGTTAGAATGTTCAATGTGCATTTCTTCTATTTTGTTGGAAACAGTTGCTGGTCTCTATCGGAATACAGTTTTTCTGAGTCAAAAAGTAAGGGCAACAGCAACTTTTACAAAGATATACATGAGAACAAGATAGCGTCTAATACCTTCAGTTCAAACACCTACATCTGTACTTTCAGTAGTATATGCGTTACTCTCCACCGAGAACAAGGTATGTCCAGGAACCGCCATCTCTGCTTCTGCCTGCTATGGCAATGCCACCGGTGACTATCTCACACACTGAACGCCATCACCACAGGCACAGAGAGGAGAAGGTTCTATTTTGTGTTATCAGTGCTTGAAATGTTCATGTTCTCTCTGTTTCAAAGAATGATTCCTTAGTACAGAGAATTGACAGGCTAGGCCTCTTTGAAAACACAGTATTTTCTGAGTTTCACAGTGCATTACAAAGAAACGAAATAGGGAACAAATGTGAACGGTGAAATCTCACATATTTCCTTTAGTCTGTCACCTGTAGCACACTACCCAGAAGACTCTAGCGTTCCTGGAAACAGTGTTTCCTCTTTAGTCTACTGTATGAACTCAAAAGTTCTCTTAAGCAAGCAATGCAGCAAAACAACAACGGCACAAAGAGGGCCTAATTCCATCTGTTGAAATCGTTTGATAATATGTAAATGTTGGTTAGAATGTTCAATGTGCATTTCTTCTATTTTGTTGGAAACAGTTGCTGGTCTCTATCGGAATACAGTTTTTCTGAGTCAAAAAGTAAGAGCAACAGCAACTTTTACAAAGACATACATGAGAACAAGATAGCGTCTAATACCTTCAGTTCAAAGACCTACATCTGTACTTTCAGTAGTATATGCGTTACTCTCCACCGAGAACAAGGTATGTCCAGGAACCGCCATCTCTGCTTCTGCCTGCTATGGCAATGCCACCGGTGACTATCTCACACACTGAACGCCATCACCACAGGCACAGAGAGGAGAAGGTTCTATTTTGTGTTATCAGTGCTTGAAATGTTCATGTTCTCTCTGTTTCAAAGAATGATTCCTTAGTACAGAGAATTGACAGGCTAGGCCTCTTTGAAAACACAGTATTTTCTGAGTTTCACAGTGCATTACAAAGAAACGAAATAGGGAACAAATGTGAACGGTGAAATATCACATATTTCCTTCAGTGTGTCGCCTGTAGCACACTACCCAGAAGACTCTAGCGTTGCTAGAAACAGTGTTTCCTCTTTAGTCTATTGTATGAACTTGAAAGTTCTCTGAAGCAAACAATGCAGCAGGACAACAACGGCACAGCAAGGGCCTAATTCCATCTGTTGAAATCCTTTGGTAATATGTATATGTTGGGTAGAATGTTCAATGTGCATTTCTTCCTTATATTTCGTTGGAAGCGGGTGCTGGCCTCTATCGGATCACAGTTTTTCTGAGTTTACAAGTAAGGGTAACAGGAACTTCTTTTAGAAAGACATACATGAGAACAAGTGATAGCGTCTAATACCTTCAGTTCAAGGACCTACATTTGTACTTTCAGTTCTTCCTTCTATTTCGTTGGAAGCGGGTGCTGTCCTCTATCGGAACACAGTTTTTCTGAGTTTACAAGTAAGGGTAACAGGAACTTCTTTTAGAAAGACATACATGAGAACAAGTGATAGCGTCTAATACCTTCAGTTCAAAGACCTACATCTGTACTTTCAGTAGTATATGCGTTACTCTCCACCGAGAACAAGGTATGTCCAGGAACCGTCATCTCTGCTTCTGCCTGCTATGGCAATGCCACTGGTGACTATCTCACACACTGAACGCCATCACCACAGGCACAGAGAGGAGAAGGTTCTATCTTGTGTTATAAGTGCTAGAAATGTTCATGTTCTCTCTGTTTCAAAGAATGATTCTTTAGTACAGAGAACTGACAGGCTAGGCCTCTTTCAAAACACAGTATTTTCTGAGTTTCACAGTGAATTACAAAGAAACGGAATAGGGAACAAATGTGAACGGTGAAATCTCACATATTTCCTTCATTGCGTCGCCTGTAGCACACTACCCAGAAGACTCTAGCGTTCCTGGAAACAGTGTTTCCTTTTTAGTCTACTGTATGAACTCGAAAGTTCTCTGAAACAAGCAATGCAGCAAAACAACAACGGCACAGAGACGCCTAATTCCATCTGTTGAAATCGTTTGATAATAAGTATATATTGGTTAGAATGTTCAATGCGCATTTCTTCTATTTTGTTGGAAACAGTTGCTGGCCTCTATCAGAACACAGTTTTTCTGAGTCAACAGGTTAGGGCAACAGGAACTTTTAGAAAGACATACATGAGAACAAATAGCGTCTAATACCTTCAGTTCAAAGACCTACATGTGTACTTGCAGTAGTATATGCGTTACTCTCCACTGAAAACAAGTATGTCCAGGAACCGCCATCTCTGCTTCTGCCTGCTATGGCAATGCCACCGGTGACTATCTCACACACTGAACGCCATCACCACAGGCACAGAGAGCAGAAAGTTCTATCTTGTGTTATAAGTGCTAGAAATGTTCATGTTCTCTCTGCTTCAAAGAATGATTCTTTAGTACAGAGGATTTATAGGCTAGGCCTCTTTGAATACACAATATTTTCTGAGTTTCACAGTGAATTACAAAGAAACAAAATAGGGAACAAATGTGAACGGTGAAATCTCACATATTTCCTTTAGTCTGTCACCTGTAGCACACTACCCAGAAGACTCTAGCGTTCCTGGAAACAGTGTTTCCTCTTTAGTCTACTGTATGAACTCAAAAGTTCTCTGAAGCAAGCAATGCAGCAAAACAACAACGGCACAAAGAGGGCCTAATTCCATCTGTTGAAATCGTTTGATAATATGTAAATGTTGGTTAGAATGTTCAATGTGCATTTCTTCTATTTTGTTGGAAACAGTTGCTGGTCTCTATCGGAATACAGTTTTTCTGAGTCAAAAAGTAAGGGCAACAGCAACTTTTACAAAGATATACATGAGAACAAGATAGCGTCTAATACCTTCAGTTCAAAGACCTACATCTGTACTTTCAGTAGTATATGCGTTACTCTCCACCGAGAACAAGGTATGTCCAGGAACCGCCATCTCTGCTTCTGCCTGCTATGGCAATGCCACCGGTGACTATCTCACACACTGAACGCCATCACCACAGGCACAGAGAGGAGAAGGTTCTATTTTGTGTTATCAGTGCTTGAAATGTTCATGTTCTCTCTGTTTCAAAGAATGATTCCTTAGTACAGAGAATTGACAGGCTAGGCCTCTTTGAAAACACAGTATTTTCTGAGTTTCACAGTGCATTACAAAGAAACGAAATAGGGAACAAATGTGAACGGTGAAATATCACATATTTCCTTCAGTGTGTCGCCTGTAGCACACTACCCAGAAGACTCTAGCGTTGCTAGAAACAGTGTTTCCTCTTTAGTCTATTGTATGAACTCCAAATTTCTCTGAAGAAAACAATGCAGCAGGACAATAACGGCACTGCAAGGGCCTAATTCCATCTGTTGAAATCCTTTGGTAATATGTATATGTTGGGTAGAATGTTCAATGTGCATTTCTTCCTTCTATTTCGTTGGAAGCGGGTGCTGGCCTCTATCGGATCACAGTTTTTCTGAGTTTACAAGTAAGGGTAACAGGAACTTCTTTTAGAAAGACATACATGAGAACAAGTGATAGCGTCTAATACCTTCAGTTCAAGGACCTACATTTGTACTTTCAGTTCTTCCTTCTATTTCGTTGGAAGCGGGTGCTGGCCTCTATCGGAACACAGTTTTTCTGAGTTTACAAGTAAGGGTAACAGGAACTTCTTTTAGAAAGACATACATGAGAACAAGAGATAGCGTCTAATACCTTCAGTTCAAAGACCTACATCTGTACTTTCAGTAGTATATGCGTTACTCTCCACCGAGAACAAGGTATGTCCAGGAACCGCCATCTCTGCTTCTGCCTGCTATGGCAATGCCACCGGTCACTATCTCACACACTGAACGCCATCACCACAGGCACAGGGAGGAGAAGGTTCTATCTTGTGTTATAAGTGCTAGAAATGTTCATGTTCTCTCTGTTTCAAAGAATGATTCTTTAGTACAGAGAATTGACAGGCTAGGCCTCTTTGAAAACACAGTATTTTCTGAGTTTCACAGTGCATTACAAAGAAACGAAATAGGGAACAAATGTGAACGGTGAAATCTCACATATTTCCTTTAGTGTGTCACCTGTAGCACACTACCCAGAAGACTCTAGCGTTCCTGGAAACAGTGTTTCCTCTTTAGACTACTGTATGAACTCAAAAGTTCTCTGAAGCAAGCAATGCAGTAAAACAACAACGGCACAAAGAGGGCCTTATTCCATGTGTTGAAATCGTTTGATAATATGTAAATGTTGGTTAGAATGTTCAATGTTCATTTCTTCTATTTTGTTGGAAACAGTTGCTGGCCTCTATCGGAATACAGTTTTTCTGAGTCAAAAAGTAAGGGCAACAGGAACTTTCACAAAGACATAAATGAGAACAAGATAGCGTCTAATACTTTCAGTTCAAAGACCTACATCTGTACTTTCAGTAGTATATGCGCTACTCTCCACCGAGAACAAGGTATGTCCAGGAACCGCCATCTCTGCTTCTGCCTGCTATGGCAATGCCACAGGTGACTATCTCACACACTGAACGCCATCACCACAGGCACAGAGAGCAGAAAGTTCTATCTTGTGTTATCAGTGCTTGAAATGTTCATGTTCTCTCTGTTTCAAAGAATGATTCCTTAGTACAGAGAATTGACAGGCTAGGCCTCTTTGAAAACACAGTATTTTCTGAGTTTCACAGTGCATTACAAAGAAACGAAATAGGGAACAAATGTGAACGGTGAAATATCACATATTTCCTTCAGTGTGTCGCCTGTAGCACACTACCCAGAAGACTCTAGCGTTGTTAGAAACAGTGTTTCCTCTTTAGTCTATTGTATGAACTCCAAATTTCTCTGAAGCAAGCAATGCAGCAAAACAACAACGGCACAAAGAGGGCCTAATTCCATCTGTTGAAATCGTTTGATAATATGTAAATGTTGGTTAGAATGTTCAATGTGCATTTCTTCTATTTTGTTGGAAACAGTTGCTGGTCTCTATCGGAATACAGTTTTTCTGAGTCAAAAAGTAAGGGCAACAGCAACTTTTACAAAGATATACATGAGAACAAGATAGCGTCTAATACCTTCAGTTCAAAGACCTACATCTGTACTTTCAGTAGTATATGCGTTACTCTCCACCGAGAACAAGGTATGTCCAGGAACCGCCATCTCTGCTTCTGCCTGCTATGGCAATGCCACCGGTGACTATCTCACACACTGAACGCCATCACCACAGGCACAGAGAGGAGAAGGTTCTATTTTGTGTTATCAGTGCTTGAAATGTTCATGTTCTCTCTGTTTCAAAGAATGATTCCTTAGTACAGAGAATTGACAGGCTAGGCCTCTTTGAAAACACAGTATTTTCTGAGTTTCACAGTGCATTACAAAGAAACGAAATAGGGAACAAATGTGAACGGTGAAATATCACATATTTCCTTCAGTGTGTCGCCTGTAGCACACTACCCAGAAGACTCTAGCGTTGCTAGAAACAGTGTTTCCTCTTTAGTCTATTGTATGAACTTGAAAGTTCTCTGAAGCAAACAATGCAGCAGGACAACAACGGCACAGCAAGGGCCTAATTCCATCTGTTGAAATCCTTTGGTAATATGTATATGTTGGGTAGAATGTTCAATGTGCATTTCTTCCTTATATTTCGTTGGAAGCGGGTGCTGGCCTCTATCGGATCACAGTTTTTCTGAGTTTACAAGTAAGGGTAACAGGAACTTCTTTTAGAAAGACATACATGAGAACAAGTGATAGCGTCTAATACCTTCAGTTCAAGGACCTACATTTGTACTTTCAGTTCTTCCTTCTATTTCGTTGGAAGCGGGTGCTGTCCTCTATCGGAACACAGTTTTTCTGAGTTTACAAGTAAGGGTAACAGGAACTTCTTTTAGAAAGACATACATGAGAACAAGTGATAGCGTCTAATACCTTCAGTTCAAAGACCTACATCTGTACTTTCAGTAGTATATGCGTTACTCTCCACCGAGAACAAGGTATGTCCAGGAACCGTCATCTCTGCTTCTGCCTGCTATGGCAATGCCACTGGTGACTATCTCACACACTGAACGCCATCACCACAGGCACAGAGAGGAGAAGGTTCTATCTTGTGTTATAAGTGCTAGAAATGTTCATGTTCTCTCTGTTTCAAAGAATGATTCTTTAGTACAGAGAACTGACAGGCTAGGCCTCTTTCAAAACACAGTATTTTCTGAGTTTCACAGTGAATTACAAAGAAACGGAATAGGGAACAAATGTGAACGGTGAAATCTCACATATTTCCTTCATTGCGTCGCCTGTAGCACACTACCCAGAAGACTCTAGCGTTCCTGGAAACAGTGTTTCCTTTTTAGTCTACTGTATGAACTCGAAAGTTCTCTGAAACAAGCAATGCAGCAAAACAACAACGGCACAGAGACGCCTAATTCCATCTGTTGAAATCGTTTGATAATAAGTATATATTGGTTAGAATGTTCAATGCGCATTTCTTCTATTTTGTTGGAAACAGTTGCTGGCCTCTATCAGAACACAGTTTTTCTGAGTCAACAGGTTAGGGCAACAGGAACTTTTAGAAAGACATACATGAGAACAAATAGCGTCTAATACCTTCAGTTCAAAGACCTACATGTGTACTTGCAGTAGTATATGCGTTACTCTCCACTGAAAACAAGTATGTCCAGGAACCGCCATCTCTGCTTCTGCCTGCTATGGCAATGCCACCGGTGACTATCTCACACACTGAACGCCATCACCACAGGCACAGAGAGCAGAAAGTTCTATCTTGTGTTATAAGTGCTAGAAATGTTCATGTTCTCTCTGCTTCAAAGAATGATTCTTTAGTACAGAGGATTTATAGGCTAGGCCTCTTTGAATACACAATATTTTCTGAGTTTCACAGTGAATTACAAAGAAACAAAATAGGGAACAAATGTGAACGGTGAAATCTCACATATTTCCTTTAGTCTGTCACCTGTAGCACACTACCCAGAAGACTCTAGCGTTCCTGGAAACAGTGTTTCCTCTTTAGTCTACTGTATGAACTCAAAAGTTCTCTGAAGCAAGCAATGCAGCAAAACAACAACGGCACAAAGAGGGCCTAATTCCATCTGTTGAAATCGTTTGATAATATGTAAATGTTGGTTAGAATGTTCAATGTGCATTTCTTCTATTTTGTTGGAAACAGTTGCTGGTCTCTATCGGAATACAGTTTTTCTGAGTCAAAAAGTAAGGGCAACAGCAACTTTTACAAAGATATACATGAGAACAAGATAGCGTCTAATACCTTCAGTTCAAACACCTACATCTGTACTTTCAGTAGTATATGCGTTACTCTCCACCGAGAACAAGGTATGTCCAGGAACCGCCATCTCTGCTTCTGCCTGCTATGGCAATGCCACCGGTGACTATCTCACACACTGAACGCCATCACCACAGGCACAGAGAGGAGAAGGTTCTATTTTGTGTTATCAGTGCTTGAAATGTTCATGTTCTCTCTGTTTCAAAGAATGATTCCTTAGTACAGAGAATTGACAGGCTAGGCCTCTTTGAAAACACAGTATTTTCTGAGTTTCACAGTGCATTACAAAGAAACGAAATAGGGAACAAATGTGAACGGTGAAATATCACATATTTCCTTCAGTGTGTCGCCTGTAGCACACTACCCAGAAGACTCTAGCGTTGCTAGAAACAGTGTTTCCTCTTTAGTCTATTGTATGAACTCCAAATTTCTCTGAAGAAAACAATGCAGCAGGACAATAACGGCACTGCAAGGGCCTAATTCCATCTGTTGAAATCCTTTGGTAATATGTATATGTTGGGTAGAATGTTCAATGTGCATTTCTTCCTTCTATTTCGTTGGAAGCGGGTGCTGGCCTCTATCGGATCACAGTTTTTCTGAGTTTACAAGTAAGGGTAACAGGAACTTCTTTTAGAAAGACATACATGAGAACAAGTGATAGCGTCTAATACCTTCAGTTCAAGGACCTACATTTGTACTTTCAGTTCTTCCTTCTATTTCGTTGGAAGCGGGTGCTGGCCTCTATCGGAACACAGTTTTTCTGAGTTTACAAGTAAGGGTAACAGGAACTTCTTTTAGAAAGACATACATGAGAACAAGAGATAGCGTCTAATACCTTCAGTTCAAAGACCTACATCTGTACTTTCAGTAGTATATGCGTTACTCTCCACCGAGAACAAGGTATGTCCAGGAACCGCCATCTCTGCTTCTGCCTGCTATGGCAATGCCACCGGTCACTATCTCACACACTGAACGCCATCACCACAGGCACAGAGAGGAGAAGGTTCTATCTTGTGTTATAAGTGCTAGAAATGTTCATGTTCTCTCTGTTTCAAAGAATGATTCTTTAGTACAGAGAATTGACAGGCTAGGCCTCTTTGAAAACACAGTATTTTCTGAGTTTCACAGTGCATTACAAAGAAACGAAATAGGGAACAAATGTGAACGGTGAAATCTCACATATTTCCTTTAGTGTGTCACCTGTAGCACACTACCCAGAAGACTCTAGCGTTCCTGGAAACAGTGTTTCCTCTTTAGACTACTGTATGAACTCAAAAGTTCTCTGAAGCAAGCAATGCAGTAAAACAACAACGGCACAAAGAGGGCCTTATTCCATGTGTTGAAATCGTTTGATAATATGTAAATGTTGGTTAGAATGTTCAATGTTCATTTCTTCTATTTTGTTGGAAACAGTTGCTGGCCTCTATCGGAATACAGTTTTTCTGAGTCAAAAAGTAAGGGCAACAGGAACTTTCACAAAGACATAAATGAGAACAAGATAGCGTCTAATACTTTCAGTTCAAAGACCTACATCTGTACTTTCAGTAGTATATGCGCTACTCTCCACCGAGAACAAGGTATGTCCAGGAACCGCCATCTCTGCTTCTGCCTGCTATGGCAATGCCACAGGTGACTATCTCACACACTGAACGCCATCACCACAGGCACAGAGAGCAGAAAGTTCTATCTTGTGTTATCAGTGCTTGAAATGTTCATGTTCTCTCTGTTTCAAAGAATGATTCCTTAGTACAGAGAATTGACAGGCTAGGCCTCTTTGAAAACACAGTATTTTCTGAGTTTCACAGTGCATTACAAAGAAACGAAATAGGGAACAAATGTGAACGGTGAAATATCACATATTTCCTTCAGTGTGTCGCCTGTAGCACACTACCCAGAAGACTCTAGCGTTGTTAGAAACAGTGTTTCCTCTTTAGTCTATTGTATGAACTCCAAATTTCTCTGAAGCAAGCAATGCAGCAAAACAACAACGGCACAAAGAGGGCCTAATTCCATCTGTTGAAATCGTTTGATAATATGTAAATGTTGGTTAGAATGTTCAATGTGCATTTCTTCTATTTTGTTGGAAACAGTTGCTGGTCTCTATCGGAATACAGTTTTTCTGAGTCAAAAAGTAAGGGCAACAGCAACTTTTACAAAGATATACATGAGAACAAGATAGCGTCTAATACCTTCAGTTCAAACACCTACATCTGTACTTTCAGTAGTATATGCGTTACTCTCCACCGAGAACAAGGTATGTCCAGGAACCGCCATCTCTGCTTCTGCCTGCTATGGCAATGCCACCGGTGACTATCTCACACACTGAACGCCATCACCACAGGCACAGAGAGGAGAAGGTTCTATTTTGTGTTATCAGTGCTTGAAATGTTCATGTTCTCTCTGTTTCAAAGAATGATTCCTTAGTACAGAGAATTGACAGGCTAGGCCTCTTTGAAAACACAGTATTTTCTGAGTTTCACAGTGCATTACAAAGAAACGAAATAGGGAACAAATGTGAACGGTGAAATATCACATATTTCCTTCAGTGTGTCGCCTGTAGCACACTACCCAGAAGACTCTAGCGTTGTTAGAAACAGTGTTTCCTCTTTAGTCTATTGTATGAACTCCAAATTTCTCTGAAGCAAGCAATGCAGCAAAACAACAACGGCACAAAGAGGGCCTAATTCCATCTGTTGAAATCGTTTGATAATATGTAAATGTTGGTTAGAATGTTCAATGTGCATTTCTTCTATTTTGTTGGAAACAGTTGCTGGTCTCTATCGGAATACAGTTTTTCTGAGTCAAAAAGTAAGGGCAACAGCAACTTTTACAAAGATATACATGAGAACAAGATAGCGTCTAATACCTTCAGTTCAAACACCTACATCTGTACTTTCAGTAGTATATGCGTTACTCTCCACCGAGAACAAGGTATGTCCAGGAACCGCCATCTCTGCTTCTGCCTGCTATGGCAATGCCACCGGTGACTATCTCACACACTGAACGCCATCACCACAGGCACAGAGAGGAGAAGGTTCTATTTTGTGTTATCAGTGCTTGAAATGTTCATGTTCTCTCTGTTTCAAAGAATGATTCCTTAGTACAGAGAATTGACAGGCTAGGCCTCTTTGAAAACACAGTATTTTCTGAGTTTCACAGTGCATTACAAAGAAACGAAATAGGGAACAAATGTGAACGGTGAAATCTCACATATTTCCTTTAGTCTGTCACCTGTAGCACACTACCCAGAAGACTCTAGCGTTCCTGGAAACAGTGTTTCCTCTTTAGTCTACTGTATGAACTCAAAAGTTCTCTTAAGCAAGCAATGCAGCAAAACAACAACGGCACAAAGAGGGCCTAATTCCATTTGTTGAAATCGTTTGATAATATGTAAATGTTGGTTAGAATGTTCAATGTGCATTTCTTCTATTTTGTTGGAAACAGTTGCTGGTCTCTATCGGAATACAGTTTTTCTGAGTCAAAAAGTAAGAGCAACAGCAACTTTTACAAAGACATACATGAGAACAAGATAGCGTCTAATACCTTCAGTTCAAAGACCTACATCTGTACTTTCAGTAGTATATGCGTTACTCTCCACCGAGAACAAGGTATGTCCAGGAACCGCCATCTCTGCTTCTGCCTGCTATGGCAATGCCACCGGTGACTATCTCACACACTGAACGCCATCACCACAGGCACAGAGAGGAGAAGGTTCTATTTTGTGTTATCAGTGTTTGAAATGTTCATGTTCTCTCTGTTTCAAAGAATGATTCCTTAGTACAGAGAATTGACAGGCTAGGCCTCTTTGAAAACACAGTATTTTCTGAGTTTCACAGTGCATTACAAAGAAACGAAATAGGGAACAAATGTGAACGGTGAAATATCACATATTTCCTTCAGTGTGTCGCCTGTAGCACACTACCCAGAAGACTCTAGCGTTGCTAGAAACAGTGTTTCCTCTTTAGTCTATTGTATGAACTTGAAAGTTCTCTGAAGCAAACAATGCAGCAGGACAACAACGGCACAGCAAGGGCCTAATTCCATCTGTTGAAATCCTTTGGTAATATGTATATGTTGGGTAGAATGTTCAATGTGCATTTCTTCCTTATATTTCGTTGGAAGCGGGTGCTGGCCTCTATCGGATCACAGTTTTTCTGAGTTTACAAGTAAGGGTAACAGGAACTTCTTTTAGAAAGACATACATGAGAACAAGTGATAGCGTCTAATACCTTCAGTTCAAGGACCTACATTTGTACTTTCAGTTCTTCCTTCTATTTCGTTGGAAGCGGGTGCTGTCCTCTATCGGAACACAGTTTTTCTGAGTTTACAAGTAAGGGTAACAGGAACTTCTTTTAGAAAGACATACATGAGAACAAGTGATAGCGTCTAATACCTTCAGTTCAAAGACCTACATCTGTACTTTCAGTAGTATATGCGTTACTCTCCACCGAGAACAAGGTATGTCCAGGAACCGTCATCTCTGCTTCTGCCTGCTATGGCAATGCCACTGGTGACTATCTCACACACTGAACGCCATCACCACAGGCACAGAGAGGAGAAGGTTCTATCTTGTGTTATAAGTGCTAGAAATGTTCATGTTCTCTCTGTTTCAAAGAATGATTCTTTAGTACAGAGAACTGACAGGCTAGGCCTCTTTCAAAACACAGTATTTTCTGAGTTTCACAGTGAATTACAAAGAAACGGAATAGGGAACAAATGTGAACGGTGAAATCTCACATATTTCCTTCATTGCGTCGCCTGTAGCACACTACCCAGAAGACTCTAGCGTTCCTGGAAACAGTGTTTCCTTTTTAGTCTACTGTATGAACTCGAAAGTTCTCTGAAACAAGCAATGCAGCAAAACAACAACGGCACAGAGACGCCTAATTCCATCTGTTGAAATCGTTTGATAATAAGTATATATTGGTTAGAATGTTCAATGCGCATTTCTTCTATTTTGTTGGAAACAGTTGCTGGCCTCTATCAGAACACAGTTTTTCTGAGTCAACAGGTTAGGGCAACAGGAACTTTTAGAAAGACATACATGAGAACAAATAGCGTCTAATACCTTCAGTTCAAAGACCTACATGTGTACTTGCAGTAGTATATGCGTTACTCTCCACTGAAAACAAGTATGTCCAGGAACCGCCATCTCTGCTTCTGCCTGCTATGGCAATGCCACCGGTGACTATCTCACACACTGAACGCCATCACCACAGGCACAGAGAGCAGAAAGTTCTATCTTGTGTTATAAGTGCTAGAAATGTTCATGTTCTCTCTGCTTCAAAGAATGATTCTTTAGTACAGAGGATTTATAGGCTAGGCCTCTTTGAATACACAATATTTTCTGAGTTTCACAGTGAATTACAAAGAAACAAAATAGGGAACAAATGTGAACGGTGAAATCTCACATATTTCCTTTAGTCTGTCACCTGTAGCACACTACCCAGAAGACTCTAGCGTTCCTGGAAACAGTGTTTCCTCTTTAGTCTACTGTATGAACTCAAAAGTTCTCTGAAGCAAGCAATGCAGCAAAACAACAACGGCACAAAGAGGGCCTAATTCCATCTGTTGAAATCGTTTGATAATATGTAAATGTTGGTTAGAATGTTCAATGTGCATTTCTTCTATTTTGTTGGAAACAGTTGCTGGTCTCTATCGGAATACAGTTTTTCTGAGTCAAAAAGTAAGGGCAACAGCAACTTTTACAAAGATATACATGAGAACAAGATAGCGTCTAATACCTTCAGTTCAAACACCTACATCTGTACTTTCAGTAGTATATGCGTTACTCTCCACCGAGAACAAGGTATGTCCAGGAACCGCCATCTCTGCTTCTGCCTGCTATGGCAATGCCACCGGTGACTATCTCACACACTGAACGCCATCACCACAGGCACAGAGAGGAGAAGGTTCTATTTTGTGTTATCAGTGCTTGAAATGTTCATGTTCTCTCTGTTTCAAAGAATGATTCCTTAGTACAGAGAATTGACAGGCTAGGCCTCTTTGAAAACACAGTATTTTCTGAGTTTCACAGTGCATTACAAAGAAACGAAATAGGGAACAAATGTGAACGGTGAAATATCACATATTTCCTTCAGTGTGTCGCCTGTAGCACACTACCCAGAAGACTCTAGCGTTGCTAGAAACAGTGTTTCCTCTTTAGTCTATTGTATGAACTCCAAATTTCTCTGAAGAAAACAATGCAGCAGGACAATAACGGCACTGCAAGGGCCTAATTCCATCTGTTGAAATCCTTTGGTAATATGTATATGTTGGGTAGAATGTTCAATGTGCATTTCTTCCTTCTATTTCGTTGGAAGCGGGTGCTGGCCTCTATCGGATCACAGTTTTTCTGAGTTTACAAGTAAGGGTAACAGGAACTTCTTTTAGAAAGACATACATGAGAACAAGTGATAGCGTCTAATACCTTCAGTTCAAGGACCTACATTTGTACTTTCAGTTCTTCCTTCTATTTCGTTGGAAGCGGGTGCTGGCCTCTATCGGAACACAGTTTTTCTGAGTTTACAAGTAAGGGTAACAGGAACTTCTTTTAGAAAGACATACATGAGAACAAGAGATAGCGTCTAATACCTTCAGTTCAAAGACCTACATCTGTACTTTCAGTAGTATATGCGTTACTCTCCACCGAGAACAAGGTATGTCCAGGAACCGCCATCTCTGCTTCTGCCTGCTATGGCAATGCCACCGGTCACTATCTCACACACTGAACGCCATCACCACAGGCACAGGGAGGAGAAGGTTCTATCTTGTGTTATAAGTGCTAGAAATGTTCATGTTCTCTCTGTTTCAAAGAATGATTCTTTAGTACAGAGAATTGACAGGCTAGGCCTCTTTGAAAACACAGTATTTTCTGAGTTTCACAGTGCATTACAAAGAAACGAAATAGGGAACAAATGTGAACGGTGAAATCTCACATATTTCCTTTAGTGTGTCACCTGTAGCACACTACCCAGAAGACTCTAGCGTTCCTGGAAACAGTGTTTCCTCTTTAGACTACTGTATGAACTCAAAAGTTCTCTGAAGCAAGCAATGCAGTAAAACAACAACGGCACAAAGAGGGCCTTATTCCATGTGTTGAAATCGTTTGATAATATGTAAATGTTGGTTAGAATGTTCAATGTTCATTTCTTCTATTTTGTTGGAAACAGTTGCTGGCCTCTATCGGAATACAGTTTTTCTGAGTCAAAAAGTAAGGGCAACAGGAACTTTCACAAAGACATAAATGAGAACAAGATAGCGTCTAATACTTTCAGTTCAAAGACCTACATCTGTACTTTCAGTAGTATATGCGCTACTCTCCACCGAGAACAAGGTATGTCCAGGAACCGCCATCTCTGCTTCTGCCTGCTATGGCAATGCCACAGGTGACTATCTCACACACTGAACGCCATCACCACAGGCACAGAGAGCAGAAAGTTCTATCTTGTGTTATCAGTGCTTGAAATGTTCATGTTCTCTCTGTTTCAAAGAATGATTCCTTAGTACAGAGAATTGACAGGCTAGGCCTCTTTGAAAACACAGTATTTTCTGAGTTTCACAGTGCATTACAAAGAAACGAAATAGGGAACAAATGTGAACGGTGAAATATCACATATTTCCTTCAGTGTGTCGCCTGTAGCACACTACCCAGAAGACTCTAGCGTTGTTAGAAACAGTGTTTCCTCTTTAGTCTATTGTATGAACTCCAAATTTCTCTGAAGCAAGCAATGCAGCAAAACAACAACGGCACAAAGAGGGCCTAATTCCATCTGTTGAAATCGTTTGATAATATGTAAATGTTGGTTAGAATGTTCAATGTGCATTTCTTCTATTTTGTTGGAAACAGTTGCTGGTCTCTATCGGAATACAGTTTTTCTGAGTCAAAAAGTAAGGGCAACAGCAACTTTTACAAAGATATACATGAGAACAAGATAGCGTCTAATACCTTCAGTTCAAACACCTACATCTGTACTTTCAGTAGTATATGCGTTACTCTCCACCGAGAACAAGGTATGTCCAGGAACCGCCATCTCTGCTTCTGCCTGCTATGGCAATGCCACCGGTGACTATCTCACACACTGAACGCCATCACCACAGGCACAGAGAGGAGAAGGTTCTATTTTGTGTTATCAGTGCTTGAAATGTTCATGTTCTCTCTGTTTCAAAGAATGATTCCTTAGTACAGAGAATTGACAGGCTAGGCCTCTTTGAAAACACAGTATTTTCTGAGTTTCACAGTGCATTACAAAGAAACGAAATAGGGAACAAATGTGAACGGTGAAATATCACATATTTCCTTTAGTCTGTCACCTGTAGCACACTACCCAGAAGACTCTAGCGTTCCTGGAAACAGTGTTTCCTCTTTAGTCTACTGTATGAACTCAAAAGTTCTCTGAAGCAAGCAATGCAGCAAAACAACAACGGCACAAAGAGGGCCTAATTCCATCTGTTGAAATCGTTTGATAATATGTAAATGTTGGTTAGAATGTTCAATGTGCATTTCTTCTATTTTGTTGGAAACAGTTGCTGGTCTCTATCGGAATACAGTTTTTCTGAGTCAAAAAGTAAGAGCAACAGCAACTTTTACAAAGACATACATGAGAACAAGATAGCGTCTAATACCTTCAGTTCAAAGACCTACATCTGTACTTTCAGTAGTATATGCGTTACTCTCCACCGAGAACAAGGTATGTCCAGGAACCGCCATCTCTGCTTCTGCCTGCTATGGCAATGCCACCGGTGACTATCTCACACACTGAACGCCATCACCACAGGCACAGAGAGGAGAAGGTTCTATTTTGTGTTATCAGTGCTTGAAATGTTCATGTTCTCTCTGTTTCAAAGAATGATTCCTTAGTACAGAGAATTGACAGGCTAGGCCTCTTTGAAAACACAGTATTTTCTGAGTTTCACAGTGCATTACAAAGAAACGAAATAGAAAACAAATGTGAACGGTGAAATATCACATATTTCCTTCAGTGTGTCGCCTGTAGCACACTACCCAGAAGACTCTAGCGTTGCTAGAAACAGTGTTTCCTCTTTAGTCTATTGTATGAACTCCAAATTTCTCTGAAGAAAACAATGCAGCAGGACAATAACGGCACTGCAAGGGCCTAATTCCATCTGTTGAAATCCTTTGGTAATATGTATATGTTGGGTAGAATGTTCAATGTGCATTTCTTCCTTCTATTTCGTTGGAAGCGGGTGCTGGCCTCTATCGGATCACAGTTTTTCTGAGTTTACAAGTAAGGGTAACAGGAACTTCTTTTAGAAAGACATACATGAGAACAAGTGATAGCGTCTAATACCTTCAGTTCAAGGACCTACATTTGTACTTTCAGTTCTTCCTTCTATTTCGTTGGAAGCGGGTGCTGTCCTCTATCGGAACACAGTTTTTCTGAGTTTACAAGTAAGGGTAACAGGAACTTCTTTTAGAAAGACATACATGAGAACAAGAGATAGCGTCTAATACCTTCAGTTCAAAGACCTACATCTGTACTTTCAGTAGTATATGCGTTACTCTCCACCGAGAACAAGGTATGTCCAGGAACCGTCATCTCTGCTTCTGCCTGCTATGGCAATGCCACTGGTGACTATCTCACACACTGAACGCCATCACCACAGGCACAGAGAGGAGAAGGTTCTATCTTGTGTTATAAGTGCTAGAAATGTTCATGTTCTCTCTGTTTCAAAGAATGATTCTTTAGTACAGAGAACTGACAGGCTAGGCCTCTTTCAAAACACAGTATTTTCTGAGTTTCACAGTGAATTACAAAGAAACGGAATAGGGAACAAATGTGAACGGTGAAATCTCACATATTTCCTTCATTGCGTCGCCTGTAGCACACTACCCAGAAGACTCTAGCGTTCCTGGAAACAGTGTTTCCTTTTTAGTCTACTGTATGAACTCGAAAGTTCTCTGAAACAAGCAATGCAGCAAAACAACAACGGCACAGAGACGCCTAATTCCATCTGTTGAAATCGTTTGATAATAAGTATATATTGGTTAGAATGTTCAATGCGCATTTCTTCTATTTTGTTGGAAACAGTTGCTGGCCTCTATCAGAACACAGTTTTTCTGAGTCAACAGGTTAGGGCAACAGGAACTTTTAGAAAGACATACATGAGAACAAATAGCGTCTAATACCTTCAGTTCAAAGACCTACATGTGTACTTGCAGTAGTATATGCGTTACTCTCCACTGAAAACAAGTATGTCCAGGAACCGCCATCTCTGCTTCTGCCTGCTATGGCAATGCCACCGGTGACTATCTCACACACTGAACGCCATCACCACAGGCACAGAGAGCAGAAAGTTCTATCTTGTGTTATAAGTGCTAGAAATGTTCATGTTCTCTCTGCTTCAAAGAATGATTCTTTAGTACAGAGGATTTATAGGCTAGGCCTCTTTGAATACACAATATTTTCTGAGTTTCACAGTGAATTACAAAGAAACAAAATAGGGAACAAATGTGAACGGTGAAATCTCACATATTTCCTTTAGTCTGTCACCTGTAGCACACTACCCAGAAGACTCTAGCGTTCCTGGAAACAGTGTTTCCTCTTTAGTCTACTGTATGAACTCAAAAGTTCTCTGAAGCAAGCAATGCAGCAAAACAACAACGGCACAAAGAGGGCCTAATTCCATCTGTTGAAATCGTTTGATAATATGTAAATGTTGGTTAGAATGTTCAATGTGCATTTCTTCTATTTTGTTGGAAACAGTTGCTGGTCTCTATCGGAATACAGTTTTTCTGAGTCAAAAAGTAAGGGCAACAGCAACTTTTACAAAGATATACATGAGAACAAGATAGCGTCTAATACCTTCAGTTCAAACACCTACATCTGTACTTTCAGTAGTATATGCGTTACTCTCCACCGAGAACAAGGTATGTCCAGGAACCGCCATCTCTGCTTCTGCCTGCTATGGCAATGCCACCGGTGACTATCTCACACACTGAACGCCATCACCACAGGCACAGAGAGGAGAAGGTTCTATTTTGTGTTATCAGTGCTTGAAATGTTCATGTTCTCTCTGTTTCAAAGAATGATTCCTTAGTACAGAGAATTGACAGGCTAGGCCTCTTTGAAAACACAGTATTTTCTGAGTTTCACAGTGCATTACAAAGAAACGAAATAGGGAACAAATGTGAACGGTGAAATATCACATATTTCCTTCAGTGTGTCGCCTGTAGCACACTACCCAGAAGACTCTAGCGTTGCTAGAAACAGTGTTTCCTCTTTAGTCTATTGTATGAACTCCAAATTTCTCTGAAGAAAACAATGCAGCAGGACAATAACGGCACTGCAAGGGCCTAATTCCATCTGTTGAAATCCTTTGGTAATATGTATATGTTGGGTAGAATGTTCAATGTGCATTTCTTCCTTCTATTTCGTTGGAAGCGGGTGCTGGCCTCTATCGGATCACAGTTTTTCTGAGTTTACAAGTAAGGGTAACAGGAACTTCTTTTAGAAAGACATACATGAGAACAAGTGATAGCGTCTAATACCTTCAGTTCAAGGACCTACATTTGTACTTTCAGTTCTTCCTTCTATTTCGTTGGAAGCGGGTGCTGGCCTCTATCGGAACACAGTTTTTCTGAGTTTACAAGTAAGGGTAACAGGAACTTCTTTTAGAAAGACATACATGAGAACAAGAGATAGCGTCTAATACCTTCAGTTCAAAGACCTACATCTGTACTTTCAGTAGTATATGCGTTACTCTCCACCGAGAACAAGGTATGTCCAGGAACCGCCATCTCTGCTTCTGCCTGCTATGGCAATGCCACCGGTCACTATCTCACACACTGAACGCCATCACCACAGGCACAGAGAGGAGAAGGTTCTATCTTGTGTTATAAGTGCTAGAAATGTTCATGTTCTCTCTGTTTCAAAGAATGATTCTTTAGTACAGAGAATTGACAGGCTAGGCCTCTTTGAAAACACAGTATTTTCTGAGTTTCACAGTGCATTACAAAGAAACGAAATAGGGAACAAATGTGAACGGTGAAATCTCACATATTTCCTTTAGTGTGTCACCTGTAGCACACTACCCAGAAGACTCTAGCGTTCCTGGAAACAGTGTTTCCTCTTTAGACTACTGTATGAACTCAAAAGTTCTCTGAAGCAAGCAATGCAGTAAAACAACAACGGCACAAAGAGGGCCTTATTCCATGTGTTGAAATCGTTTGATAATATGTAAATGTTGGTTAGAATGTTCAATGTTCATTTCTTCTATTTTGTTGGAAACAGTTGCTGGCCTCTATCGGAATACAGTTTTTCTGAGTCAAAAAGTAAGGGCAACAGGAACTTTCACAAAGACATAAATGAGAACAAGATAGCGTCTAATACTTTCAGTTCAAAGACCTACATCTGTACTTTCAGTAGTATATGCGCTACTCTCCACCGAGAACAAGGTATGTCCAGGAACCGCCATCTCTGCTTCTGCCTGCTATGGCAATGCCACAGGTGACTATCTCACACACTGAACGCCATCACCACAGGCACAGAGAGCAGAAAGTTCTATCTTGTGTTATAAGTGCTAGAAATGTTCATGTTCTCTCTGCTTCAAAGAATGATTCTTTAGTACAGAGGATTTATAGGCTAGGCCTCTTTGAATACACAATATTTTCTGAGTTTCACAGTGAATTACAAAGAAACGAAATAGGGAACAAATGTGAACGGTGAAATATCACATATTTCCTTCAGTGTGTCGCCTGTAGCACACTACCCAGAAGACTCTAGCGTTGTTAGAAACAGTGTTTCCTCTTTAGTCTATTGTATGAACTCCAAATTTCTCTGAAGCAAGCAATGCAGCAAAACAACAACGGCACAAAGAGGGCCTAATTCCATCTGTTGAAATCGTTTGATAATATGTAAATGTTGGTTAGAATGTTCAATGTGCATTTCTTCTATTTTGTTGGAAACAGTTGCTGGTCTCTATCGGAATACAGTTTTTCTGAGTCAAAAAGTAAGAGCAACAGCAACTTTTACAAAGACATACATGAGAACAAGATAGCGTCTAATACCTTCAGTTCAAAGACCTACATCTGTACTTTCAGTAGTATATGCGTTACTCTCCACCGAGAACAAGGTATGTCCAGGAACCGCCATCTCTGCTTCTGCCTGCTATGGCAATGCCACCGGTGACTATCTCACACACTGAACGCCATCACCACAGGCACAGAGAGGAGAAGGTTCTATTTTGTGTTATCAGTGCTTGAAATGTTCATGTTCTCTCTGTTTCAAAGAATGATTCCTTAGTACAGAGAATTGACAGGCTAGGCCTCTTTGAAAACACAGTATTTTCTGAGTTTCACAGTGAATTACAAAGAAACGGAATAGGGAACAAATGTGAACGGTGAAATCTCACATATTTCCTTCATTGCGTCGCCTGTAGCACACTACCCAGAAGACTCTAGCGTTCCTGGAAACAGTGTTTCCTTTTTAGTCTACTGTATGAACTCGAAAGTTCTCTGAAACAAGCAATGCAGCAAAACAACAACGGCACAGAGACGCCTAATTCCATCTGTTGAAATCGTTTGATAATAAGTATATATTGGTTAGAATGTTCAATGCGCATTTCTTCTATTTTGTTGGAAACAGTTGCTGGCCTCTATCAGAACACAGTTTTTCTGAGTCAACAGGTTAGGGCAACAGGAACTTTTAGAAAGACATACATGAGAACAAATAGCGTCTAATACCTTCAGTTCAAAGACCTACATGTGTACTTGCAGTAGTATATGCGTTACTCTCCACTGAAAACAAGTATGTCCAGGAACCGCCATCTCTGCTTCTGCCTGCTATGGCAATGCCACCGGTGACTATCTCACACACTGAACGCCATCACCACAGGCACAGAGAGCAGAAAGTTCTATCTTGTGTTATAAGTGCTAGAAATGTTCATGTTCTCTCTGCTTCAAAGAATGATTCTTTAGTACAGAGGATTTATAGGCTAGGCCTCTTTGAATACACAATATTTTCTGAGTTTCACAGTGAATTACAAAGAAACAAAATAGGGAACAAATGTGAACGGTGAAATCTCACATATTTCCTTTAGTCTGTCACCTGTAGCACACTACCCAGAAGACTCTAGCGTTCCTGGAAACAGTGTTTCCTCTTTAGTCTACTGTATGAACTCAAAAGTTCTCTGAAGCAAGCAATGCAGCAAAACAACAACGGCACAAAGAGGGCCTAATTCCATCTGTTGAAATCGTTTGATAATATGTAAATGTTGGTTAGAATGTTCAATGTGCATTTCTTCTATTTTGTTGGAAACAGTTGCTGGTCTCTATCGGAATACAGTTTTTCTGAGTCAAAAAGTAAGGGCAACAGCAACTTTTACAAAGATATACATGAGAACAAGATAGCGTCTAATACCTTCAGTTCAAAGACCTACATCTGTACTTTCAGTAGTATATGCGTTACTCTCCACCGAGAACAAGGTATGTCCAGGAACCGCCATCTCTGCTTCTGCCTGCTATGGCAATGCCACCGGTGACTATCTCACACACTGAACGCCATCACCACAGGCACAGAGAGGAGAAGGTTCTATTTTGTGTTATCAGTGCTTGAAATGTTCATGTTCTCTCTGTTTCAAAGAATGATTCCTTAGTACAGAGAATTGACAGGCTAGGCCTCTTTGAAAACACAGTATTTTCTGAGTTTCACAGTGCATTACAAAGAAACGAAATAGGGAACAAATGTGAACGGTGAAATATCACATATTTCCTTCAGTGTGTCGCCTGTAGCACACTACCCAGAAGACTCTAGCGTTGCTAGAAACAGTGTTTCCTCTTTAGTCTATTGTATGAACTCCAAATTTCTCTGAAGAAAACAATGCAGCAGGACAATAACGGCACTGCAAGGGCCTAATTCCATCTGTTGAAATCCTTTGGTAATATGTATATGTTGGGTAGAATGTTCAATGTGCATTTCTTCCTTCTATTTCGTTGGAAGCGGGTGCTGGCCTCTATCGGATCACAGTTTTTCTGAGTTTACAAGTAAGGGTAACAGGAACTTCTTTTAGAAAGACATACATGAGAACAAGTGATAGCGTCTAATACCTTCAGTTCAAGGACCTACATTTGTACTTTCAGTTCTTCCTTCTATTTCGTTGGAAGCGGGTGCTGTCCTCTATCGGAACACAGTTTTTCTGAGTTTACAAGTAAGGGTAACAGGAACTTCTTTTAGAAAGACATACATGAGAACAAGTGATAGCGTCTAATACCTTCAGTTCAAAGACCTACATCTGTACTTTCAGTAGTATATGCGTTACTCTCCACTGAAAACAAGTATGTCCAGGAACCGCCATCTCTGCTTCTGCCTGCTATGGCAATGCCACCGGTGACTATCTCACACACTGAACGCCATCACCACAGGCACAGAGAGCAGAAAGTTCTATCTTGTGTTATAAGTGCTAGAAATGTTCATGTTCTCTCTGCTTCAAAGAATGATTCTTTAGTACAGAGGATTTATAGGCTAGGCCTCTTTGAATACACAATATTTTCTGAGTTTCACAGTGAATTACAAAGAAACAAAATAGGGAACAAATGTGAACGGTGAAATCTCACATATTTCCTTTAGTCTGTCACCTGTAGCACACTACCCAGAAGACTCTAGCGTTCCTGGAAACAGTGTTTCCTCTTTAGTCTACTGTATGAACTCAAAAGTTCTCTGAAGCAAGCAATGCAGCAAAACAACAACGGCACAAAGAGGGCCTAATTCCATCTGTTGAAATCGTTTGATAATATGTAAATGTTGGTTAGAATGTTCAATGTGCATTTCTTCTATTTTGTTGGAAACAGTTGCTGGTCTCTATCGGAATACAGTTTTTCTGAGTCAAAAAGTAAGGGCAACAGCAACTTTTACAAAGATATACATGAGAACAAGATAGCGTCTAATACCTTCAGTTCAAACACCTACATCTGTACTTTCAGTAGTATATGCGTTACTCTCCACCGAGAACAAGGTATGTCCAGGAACCGCCATCTCTGCTTCTGCCTGCTATGGCAATGCCACCGGTGACTATCTCACACACTGAACGCCATCACCACAGGCACAGAGAGGAGAAGGTTCTATTTTGTGTTATCAGTGCTTGAAATGTTCATGTTCTCTCTGTTTCAAAGAATGATTCCTTAGTACAGAGAATTGACAGGCTAGGCCTCTTTGAAAACACAGTATTTTCTGAGTTTCACAGTGCATTACAAAGAAACGAAATAGGGAACAAATGTGAACGGTGAAATATCACATATTTCCTTCAGTGTGTCGCCTGTAGCACACTACCCAGAAGACTCTAGCGTTGCTAGAAACAGTGTTTCCTCTTTAGTCTATTGTATGAACTCCAAATTTCTCTGAAGAAAACAATGCAGCAGGACAATAACGGCACTGCAAGGGCCTAATTCCATCTGTTGAAATCCTTTGGTAATATGTATATGTTGGGTAGAATGTTCAATGTGCATTTCTTCCTTCTATTTCGTTGGAAGCGGGTGCTGGCCTCTATCGGATCACAGTTTTTCTGAGTTTACAAGTAAGGGTAACAGGAACTTCTTTTAGAAAGACATACATGAGAACAAGTGATAGCGTCTAATACCTTCAGTTCAAGGACCTACATTTGTACTTTCAGTTCTTCCTTCTATTTCGTTGGAAGCGGGTGCTGGCCTCTATCGGAACACAGTTTTTCTGAGTTTACAAGTAAGGGTAACAGGAACTTCTTTTAGAAAGACATACATGAGAACAAGAGATAGCGTCTAATACCTTCAGTTCAAAGACCTACATCTGTACTTTCAGTAGTATATGCGTTACTCTCCACCGAGAACAAGGTATGTCCAGGAACCGCCATCTCTGCTTCTGCCTGCTATGGCAATGCCACCGGTCACTATCTCACACACTGAACGCCATCACCACAGGCACAGAGAGGAGAAGGTTCTATCTTGTGTTATAAGTGCTAGAAATGTTCATGTTCTCTCTGTTTCAAAGAATGATTCTTTAGTACAGAGAATTGACAGGCTAGGCCTCTTTGAAAACACAGTATTTTCTGAGTTTCACAGTGCATTACAAAGAAACGAAATAGGGAACAAATGTGAACGGTGAAATCTCACATATTTCCTTTAGTGTGTCACCTGTAGCACACTACCCAGAAGACTCTAGCGTTCCTGGAAACAGTGTTTCCTCTTTAGACTACTGTATGAACTCAAAAGTTCTCTGAAGCAAGCAATGCAGTAAAACAACAACGGCACAAAGAGGGCCTTATTCCATGTGTTGAAATCGTTTGATAATATGTAAATGTTGGTTAGAATGTTCAATGTTCATTTCTTCTATTTTGTTGGAAACAGTTGCTGGCCTCTATCGGAATACAGTTTTTCTGAGTCAAAAAGTAAGGGCAACAGGAACTTTCACAAAGACATAAATGAGAACAAGATAGCGTCTAATACTTTCAGTTCAAAGACCTACATCTGTACTTTCAGTAGTATATGCGCTACTCTCCACCGAGAACAAGGTATGTCCAGGAACCGCCATCTCTGCTTCTGCCTGCTATGGCAATGCCACAGGTGACTATCTCACACACTGAACGCCATCACCACAGGCACAGAGAGCAGAAAGTTCTATCTTGTGTTATAAGTGCTAGAAATGTTCATGTTCTCTCTGCTTCAAAGAATGATTCTTTAGTACAGAGGATTTATAGGCTAGGCCTCTTTGAATACACAATATTTTCTGAGTTTCACAGTGAATTACAAAGAAACGAAATAGGGAACAAATGTGAACGGTGAAATATCACATATTTCCTTCAGTGTGTCGCCTGTAGCACACTACCCAGAAGACTCTAGCGTTGTTAGAAACAGTGTTTCCTCTTTAGTCTATTGTATGAACTCCAAATTTCTCTGAAGCAAGCAATGCAGCAAAACAACAACGGCACAAAGAGGGCCTAATTCCATCTGTTGAAATCGTTTGATAATATGTAAATGTTGGTTAGAATGTTCAATGTGCATTTCTTCTATTTTGTTGGAAACAGTTGCTGGTCTCTATCGGAATACAGTTTTTCTGAGTCAAAAAGTAAGAGCAACAGCAACTTTTACAAAGACATACATGAGAACAAGATAGCGTCTAATACCTTCAGTTCAAAGACCTACATCTGTACTTTCAGTAGTATATGCGTTACTCTCCACCGAGAACAAGGTATGTCCAGGAACCGCCATCTCTGCTTCTGCCTGCTATGGCAATGCCACCGGTGACTATCTCACACACTGAACGCCATCACCACAGGCACAGAGAGGAGAAGGTTCTATTTTGTGTTATCAGTGCTTGAAATGTTCATGTTCTCTCTGTTTCAAAGAATGATTCCTTAGTACAGAGAATTGACAGGCTAGGCCTCTTTGAAAACACAGTATTTTCTGAGTTTCACAGTGAATTACAAAGAAACGGAATAGGGAACAAATGTGAACGGTGAAATCTCACATATTTCCTTCATTGCGTCGCCTGTAGCACACTACCCAGAAGACTCTAGCGTTCCTGGAAACAGTGTTTCCTTTTTAGTCTACTGTATGAACTCGAAAGTTCTCTGAAACAAGCAATGCAGCAAAACAACAACGGCACAGAGACGCCTAATTCCATCTGTTGAAATCGTTTGATAATAAGTATATATTGGTTAGAATGTTCAATGCGCATTTCTTCTATTTTGTTGGAAACAGTTGCTGGCCTCTATCAGAACACAGTTTTTCTGAGTCAACAGGTTAGGGCAACAGGAACTTTTAGAAAGACATACATGAGAACAAATAGCGTCTAATACCTTCAGTTCAAAGACCTACATGTGTACTTGCAGTAGTATATGCGTTACTCTCCACTGAAAACAAGTATGTCCAGGAACCGCCATCTCTGCTTCTGCCTGCTATGGCAATGCCACCGGTGACTATCTCACACACTGAACGCCATCACCACAGGCACAGAGAGCAGAAAGTTCTATCTTGTGTTATAAGTGCTAGAAATGTTCATGTTCTCTCTGCTTCAAAGAATGATTCTTTAGTACAGAGGATTTATAGGCTAGGCCTCTTTGAATACACAATATTTTCTGAGTTTCACAGTGAATTACAAAGAAACAAAATAGGGAACAAATGTGAACGGTGAAATCTCACATATTTCCTTTAGTCTGTCACCTGTAGCACACTACCCAGAAGACTCTAGCGTTCCTGGAAACAGTGTTTCCTCTTTAGTCTACTGTATGAACTCAAAAGTTCTCTGAAGCAAGCAATGCAGCAAAACAACAACGGCACAAAGAGGGCCTAATTCCATCTGTTGAAATCGTTTGATAATATGTAAATGTTGGTTAGAATGTTCAATGTGCATTTCTTCTATTTTGTTGGAAACAGTTGCTGGTCTCTATCGGAATACAGTTTTTCTGAGTCAAAAAGTAAGGGCAACAGCAACTTTTACAAAGATATACATGAGAACAAGATAGCGTCTAATACCTTCAGTTCAAAGACCTACATCTGTACTTTCAGTAGTATATGCGTTACTCTCCACCGAGAACAAGGTATGTCCAGGAACCGCCATCTCTGCTTCTGCCTGCTATGGCAATGCCACCGGTGACTATCTCACACACTGAACGCCATCACCACAGGCACAGAGAGGAGAAGGTTCTATTTTGTGTTATCAGTGCTTGAAATGTTCATGTTCTCTCTGTTTCAAAGAATGATTCCTTAGTACAGAGAATTGACAGGCTAGGCCTCTTTGAAAACACAGTATTTTCTGAGTTTCACAGTGCATTACAAAGAAACGAAATAGGGAACAAATGTGAACGGTGAAATATCACATATTTCCTTCAGTGTGTCGCCTGTAGCACACTACCCAGAAGACTCTAGCGTTGCTAGAAACAGTGTTTCCTCTTTAGTCTATTGTATGAACTCCAAATTTCTCTGAAGAAAACAATGCAGCAGGACAATAACGGCACTGCAAGGGCCTAATTCCATCTGTTGAAATCCTTTGGTAATATGTATATGTTGGGTAGAATGTTCAATGTGCATTTCTTCCTTCTATTTCGTTGGAAGCGGGTGCTGGCCTCTATCGGATCACAGTTTTTCTGAGTTTACAAGTAAGGGTAACAGGAACTTCTTTTAGAAAGACATACATGAGAACAAGTGATAGCGTCTAATACCTTCAGTTCAAGGACCTACATTTGTACTTTCAGTTCTTCCTTCTATTTCGTTGGAAGCGGGTGCTGTCCTCTATCGGAACACAGTTTTTCTGAGTTTACAAGTAAGGGTAACAGGAACTTCTTTTAGAAAGACATACATGAGAACAAGTGATAGCGTCTAATACCTTCAGTTCAAAGACCTACATCTGTACTTTCAGTAGTATATGCGTTACTCTCCACTGAAAACAAGTATGTCCAGGAACCGCCATCTCTGCTTCTGCCTGCTATGGCAATGCCACCGGTGACTATCTCACACACTGAACGCCATCACCACAGGCACAGAGAGCAGAAAGTTCTATCTTGTGTTATAAGTGCTAGAAATGTTCATGTTCTCTCTGCTTCAAAGAATGATTCTTTAGTACAGAGGATTTATAGGCTAGGCCTCTTTGAATACACAATATTTTCTGAGTTTCACAGTGAATTACAAAGAAACAAAATAGGGAACAAATGTGAACGGTGAAATCTCACATATTTCCTTTAGTCTGTCACCTGTAGCACACTACCCAGAAGACTCTAGCGTTCCTGGAAACAGTGTTTCCTCTTTAGTCTACTGTATGAACTCAAAAGTTCTCTGAAGCAAGCAATGCAGCAAAACAACAACGGCACAAAGAGGGCCTAATTCCATCTGTTGAAATCGTTTGATAATATGTAAATGTTGGTTAGAATGTTCAATGTGCATTTCTTCTATTTTGTTGGAAACAGTTGCTGGTCTCTATCGGAATACAGTTTTTCTGAGTCAAAAAGTAAGGGCAACAGCAACTTTTACAAAGATATACATGAGAACAAGATAGCGTCTAATACCTTCAGTTCAAACACCTACATCTGTACTTTCAGTAGTATATGCGTTACTCTCCACCGAGAACAAGGTATGTCCAGGAACCGCCATCTCTGCTTCTGCCTGCTATGGCAATGCCACCGGTGACTATCTCACACACTGAACGCCATCACCACAGGCACAGAGAGGAGAAGGTTCTATTTTGTGTTATCAGTGCTTGAAATGTTCATGTTCTCTCTGTTTCAAAGAATGATTCCTTAGTACAGAGAATTGACAGGCTAGGCCTCTTTGAAAACACAGTATTTTCTGAGTTTCACAGTGCATTACAAAGAAACGAAATAGGGAACAAATGTGAACGGTGAAATATCACATATTTCCTTCAGTGTGTCGCCTGTAGCACACTACCCAGAAGACTCTAGCGTTGCTAGAAACAGTGTTTCCTCTTTAGTCTATTGTATGAACTCCAAATTTCTCTGAAGAAAACAATGCAGCAGGACAATAACGGCACTGCAAGGGCCTAATTCCATCTGTTGAAATCCTTTGGTAATATGTATATGTTGGGTAGAATGTTCAATGTGCATTTCTTCCTTCTATTTCGTTGGAAGCGGGTGCTGGCCTCTATCGGATCACAGTTTTTCTGAGTTTACAAGTAAGGGTAACAGGAACTTCTTTTAGAAAGACATACATGAGAACAAGTGATAGCGTCTAATACCTTCAGTTCAAGGACCTACATTTGTACTTTCAGTTCTTCCTTCTATTTCGTTGGAAGCGGGTGCTGGCCTCTATCGGAACACAGTTTTTCTGAGTTTACAAGTAAGGGTAACAGGAACTTCTTTTAGAAAGACATACATGAGAACAAGAGATAGCGTCTAATACCTTCAGTTCAAAGACCTACATCTGTACTTTCAGTAGTATATGCGTTACTCTCCACCGAGAACAAGGTATGTCCAGGAACCGCCATCTCTGCTTCTGCCTGCTATGGCAATGCCACCGGTCACTATCTCACACACTGAACGCCATCACCACAGGCACAGAGAGGAGAAGGTTCTATCTTGTGTTATAAGTGCTAGAAATGTTCATGTTCTCTCTGTTTCAAAGAATGATTCTTTAGTACAGAGAATTGACAGGCTAGGCCTCTTTGAAAACACAGTATTTTCTGAGTTTCACAGTGCATTACAAAGAAACGAAATAGGGAACAAATGTGAACGGTGAAATCTCACATATTTCCTTTAGTGTGTCACCTGTAGCACACTACCCAGAAGACTCTAGCGTTCCTGGAAACAGTGTTTCCTCTTTAGACTACTGTATGAACTCAAAAGTTCTCTGAAGCAAGCAATGCAGTAAAACAACAACGGCACAAAGAGGGCCTTATTCCATGTGTTGAAATCGTTTGATAATATGTAAATGTTGGTTAGAATGTTCAATGTTCATTTCTTCTATTTTGTTGGAAACAGTTGCTGGCCTCTATCGGAATACAGTTTTTCTGAGTCAAAAAGTAAGGGCAACAGGAACTTTCACAAAGACATAAATGAGAACAAGATAGCGTCTAATACTTTCAGTTCAAAGACCTACATCTGTACTTTCAGTAGTATATGCGCTACTCTCCACCGAGAACAAGGTATGTCCAGGAACCGCCATCTCTGCTTCTGCCTGCTATGGCAATGCCACAGGTGACTATCTCACACACTGAACGCCATCACCACAGGCACAGAGAGCAGAAAGTTCTATCTTGTGTTATAAGTGCTAGAAATGTTCATGTTCTCTCTGCTTCAAAGAATGATTCTTTAGTACAGAGGATTTATAGGCTAGGCCTCTTTGAATACACAATATTTTCTGAGTTTCACAGTGAATTACAAAGAAACGAAATAGGGAACAAATGTGAACGGTGAAATATCACATATTTCCTTCAGTGTGTCGCCTGTAGCACACTACCCAGAAGACTCTAGCGTTGTTAGAAACAGTGTTTCCTCTTTAGTCTATTGTATGAACTCCAAATTTCTCTGAAGCAAGCAATGCAGCAAAACAACAACGGCACAAAGAGGGCCTAATTCCATCTGTTGAAATCGTTTGATAATATGTAAATGTTGGTTAGAATGTTCAATGTGCATTTCTTCTATTTTGTTGGAAACAGTTGCTGGTCTCTATCGGAATACAGTTTTTCTGAGTCAAAAAGTAAGAGCAACAGCAACTTTTACAAAGACATACATGAGAACAAGATAGCGTCTAATACCTTCAGTTCAAAGACCTACATCTGTACTTTCAGTAGTATATGCGTTACTCTCCACCGAGAACAAGGTATGTCCAGGAACCGCCATCTCTGCTTCTGCCTGCTATGGCAATGCCACCGGTGACTATCTCACACACTGAACGCCATCACCACAGGCACAGAGAGGAGAAGGTTCTATTTTGTGTTATCAGTGCTTGAAATGTTCATGTTCTCTCTGTTTCAAAGAATGATTCCTTAGTACAGAGAATTGACAGGCTAGGCCTCTTTGAAAACACAGTATTTTCTGAGTTTCACAGTGAATTACAAAGAAACGGAATAGGGAACAAATGTGAACGGTGAAATCTCACATATTTCCTTCATTGCGTCGCCTGTAGCACACTACCCAGAAGACTCTAGCGTTCCTGGAAACAGTGTTTCCTTTTTAGTCTACTGTATGAACTCGAAAGTTCTCTGAAACAAGCAATGCAGCAAAACAACAACGGCACAGAGACGCCTAATTCCATCTGTTGAAATCGTTTGATAATAAGTATATATTGGTTAGAATGTTCAATGCGCATTTCTTCTATTTTGTTGGAAACAGTTGCTGGCCTCTATCAGAACACAGTTTTTCTGAGTCAACAGGTTAGGGCAACAGGAACTTTTAGAAAGACATACATGAGAACAAATAGCGTCTAATACCTTCAGTTCAAAGACCTACATGTGTACTTGCAGTAGTATATGCGTTACTCTCCACTGAAAACAAGTATGTCCAGGAACCGCCATCTCTGCTTCTGCCTGCTATGGCAATGCCACCGGTGACTATCTCACACACTGAACGCCATCACCACAGGCACAGAGAGCAGAAAGTTCTATCTTGTGTTATAAGTGCTAGAAATGTTCATGTTCTCTCTGCTTCAAAGAATGATTCTTTAGTACAGAGGATTTATAGGCTAGGCCTCTTTGAATACACAATATTTTCTGAGTTTCACAGTGAATTACAAAGAAACAAAATAGGGAACAAATGTGAACGGTGAAATCTCACATATTTCCTTTAGTCTGTCACCTGTAGCACACTACCCAGAAGACTCTAGCGTTCCTGGAAACAGTGTTTCCTCTTTAGTCTACTGTATGAACTCAAAAGTTCTCTGAAGCAAGCAATGCAGCAAAACAACAACGGCACAAAGAGGGCCTAATTCCATCTGTTGAAATCGTTTGATAATATGTAAATGTTGGTTAGAATGTTCAATGTGCATTTCTTCTATTTTGTTGGAAACAGTTGCTGGTCTCTATCGGAATACAGTTTTTCTGAGTCAAAAAGTAAGGGCAACAGCAACTTTTACAAAGATATACATGAGAACAAGATAGCGTCTAATACCTTCAGTTCAAAGACCTACATCTGTACTTTCAGTAGTATATGCGTTACTCTCCACCGAGAACAAGGTATGTCCAGGAACCGCCATCTCTGCTTCTGCCTGCTATGGCAATGCCACCGGTGACTATCTCACACACTGAACGCCATCACCACAGGCACAGAGAGGAGAAGGTTCTATTTTGTGTTATCAGTGCTTGAAATGTTCATGTTCTCTCTGTTTCAAAGAATGATTCCTTAGTACAGAGAATTGACAGGCTAGGCCTCTTTGAAAACACAGTATTTTCTGAGTTTCACAGTGCATTACAAAGAAACGAAATAGGGAACAAATGTGAACGGTGAAATATCACATATTTCCTTCAGTGTGTCGCCTGTAGCACACTACCCAGAAGACTCTAGCGTTGCTAGAAACAGTGTTTCCTCTTTAGTCTATTGTATGAACTCCAAATTTCTCTGAAGAAAACAATGCAGCAGGACAATAACGGCACTGCAAGGGCCTAATTCCATCTGTTGAAATCCTTTGGTAATATGTATATGTTGGGTAGAATGTTCAATGTGCATTTCTTCCTTCTATTTCGTTGGAAGCGGGTGCTGGCCTCTATCGGATCACAGTTTTTCTGAGTTTACAAGTAAGGGTAACAGGAACTTCTTTTAGAAAGACATACATGAGAACAAGTGATAGCGTCTAATACCTTCAGTTCAAGGACCTACATTTGTACTTTCAGTTCTTCCTTCTATTTCGTTGGAAGCGGGTGCTGTCCTCTATCGGAACACAGTTTTTCTGAGTTTACAAGTAAGGGTAACAGGAACTTCTTTTAGAAAGACATACATGAGAACAAGTGATAGCGTCTAATACCTTCAGTTCAAAGACCTACATCTGTACTTTCAGTAGTATATGCGTTACTCTCCACCGAGAACAAGGTATGTCCAGGAACCGCCATCTCTGCTTCTGCCTGCTATGGCAATGCCACCGGTCACTATCTCACACACTGAACGCCATCACCACAGGCACAGAGAGGAGAAGGTTCTATCTTGTGTTATAAGTGCTAGAAATGTTCATGTTCTCTCTGTTTCAAAGAATGATTCTTTAGTACAGAGAATTGACAGGCTAGGCCTCTTTGAAAACACAGTATTTTCTGAGTTTCACAGTGCATTACAAAGAAACGAAATAGGGAACAAATGTGAACGGTGAAATCTCACATATTTCCTTTAGTGTGTCACCTGTAGCACACTACCCAGAAGACTCTAGCGTTCCTGGAAACAGTGTTTCCTCTTTAGACTACTGTATGAACTCAAAAGTTCTCTGAAGCAAGCAATGCAGTAAAACAACAACGGCACAAAGAGGGCCTTATTCCATGTGTTGAAATCGTTTGATAATATGTAAATGTTGGTTAGAATGTTCAATGTTCATTTCTTCTATTTTGTTGGAAACAGTTGCTGGCCTCTATCGGAATACAGTTTTTCTGAGTCAAAAAGTAAGGGCAACAGGAACTTTTACAAAGACATACATGAGAACAAGATAGCGTCTAATACCTTCAGTTCAAAGACCTACATCTGTACTTTCAGTAGTATATGCGTTACTCTCCACCGAGAACAAGGTATGTCCAGGGACCGCCATCTCTGCTTCTGCCTGCTATGGCAATGCCACCGGTGACTATCTCACACACTGAACGCCATCACCACAGGCACAGAGAGGAGAAGGTTCTATTTTGTGTTATCAGTGCTTGAAATGTTCATGTTCTCTCTGTTTCAAAGAATGATTCCTTAGTACAGAGAATTGACAGGCTAGGCCTCTTTGAAAACACAGTATTTTCTGAGTTTCACAGTGCATTACAAAGAAACGAAATAGGGAACAAATGTGAACGGTGAAATATCACATATTTCCTTCAGTGTGTCGCCTGTAGCACACTACCCAGAAGACTCTAGCGTTGTTAGAAACAGTGTTTCCTCTTTAGTCTATTGTATGAACTCCAAATTTCTCTGAAGCAAGCAATGCAGCAAAACAACAACGGCACAAAGAGGGCCTAATTCCATCTGTTGAAATCGTTTGATAATATGTAAATGTTGGTTAGAATGTTCAATGTGCATTTCTTCTATTTTGTTGGAAACAGTTGCTGGCCTCTATCAGAACACAGTTTTTCTGAGTCAACAGGTTAGGGCAACAGGAACTTTTAGAAAGACATACATGAGAACAAATAGCGTCTAATACCTTCAGTTCAAAGACCTACATGTGTACTTGCAGTAGTATATGCGTTACTCTCCACTGAAAACAAGTATGTCCAGGAACCGCCATCTCTGCTTCTGCCTGCTATGGCAATGCCACCGGTGACTATCTCACACACTGAACGCCATCACCACAGGCACAGAGAGCAGAAAGTTCTATCTTGTGTTATAAGTGCTAGAAATGTTCATGTTCTCTCTGCTTCAAAGAATGATTCTTTAGTACAGAGGATTTATAGGCTAGGCCTCTTTGAATACACAATATTTTCTGAGTTTCACAGTGAATTACAAAGAAACAAAATAGGGAACAAATGTGAACGGTGAAATCTCACATATTTCCTTTAGTCTGTCACCTGTAGCACACTACCCAGAAGACTCTAGCGTTCCTGGAAACAGTGTTTCCTCTTTAGTCTACTGTATGAACTCAAAAGTTCTCTGAAGCAAGCAATGCAGCAAAACAACAACGGCACAAAGAGGGCCTAATTCCATCTGTTGAAATCGTTTGATAATATGTAAATGTTGGTTAGAATGTTCAATGTGCATTTCTTCTATTTTGTTGGAAACAGTTGCTGGTCTCTATCGGAATACAGTTTTTCTGAGTCAAAAAGTAAGGGCAACAGCAACTTTTACAAAGATATACATGAGAACAAGATAGCGTCTAATACCTTCAGTTCAAAGACCTACATCTGTACTTTCAGTAGTATATGCGTTACTCTCCACCGAGAACAAGGTATGTCCAGGAACCGCCATCTCTGCTTCTGCCTGCTATGGCAATGCCACCGGTGACTATCTCACACACTGAACGCCATCACCACAGGCACAGAGAGGAGAAGGTTCTATTTTGTGTTATCAGTGCTTGAAATGTTCATGTTCTCTCTGTTTCAAAGAATGATTCCTTAGTACAGAGAATTGACAGGCTAGGCCTCTTTGAAAACACAGTATTTTCTGAGTTTCACAGTGCATTACAAAGAAACGAAATAGGGAACAAATGTGAACGGTGAAATATCACATATTTCCTTCAGTGTGTCGCCTGTAGCACACTACCCAGAAGACTCTAGCGTTGCTAGAAACAGTGTTTCCTCTTTAGTCTATTGTATGAACTCCAAATTTCTCTGAAGAAAACAATGCAGCAGGACAATAACGGCACTGCAAGGGCCTAATTCCATCTGTTGAAATCCTTTGGTAATATGTATATGTTGGGTAGAATGTTCAATGTGCATTTCTTCCTTCTATTTCGTTGGAAGCGGGTGCTGGCCTCTATCGGATCACAGTTTTTCTGAGTTTACAAGTAAGGGTAACAGGAACTTCTTTTAGAAAGACATACATGAGAACAAGTGATAGCGTCTAATACCTTCAGTTCAAGGACCTACATTTGTACTTTCAGTTCTTCCTTCTATTTCGTTGGAAGCGGGTGCTGTCCTCTATCGGAACACAGTTTTTCTGAGTTTACAAGTAAGGGTAACAGGAACTTCTTTTAGAAAGACATACATGAGAACAAGTGATAGCGTCTAATACCTTCAGTTCAAAGACCTACATCTGTACTTTCAGTAGTATATGCGTTACTCTCCACCGAGAACAAGGTATGTCCAGGAACCGCCATCTCTGCTTCTGCCTGCTATGGCAATGCCACCGGTCACTATCTCACACACTGAACGCCATCACCACAGGCACAGAGAGGAGAAGGTTCTATCTTGTGTTATAAGTGCTAGAAATGTTCATGTTCTCTCTGTTTCAAAGAATGATTCTTTAGTACAGAGAATTGACAGGCTAGGCCTCTTTGAAAACACAGTATTTTCTGAGTTTCACAGTGCATTACAAAGAAACGAAATAGGGAACAAATGTGAACGGTGAAATCTCACATATTTCCTTTAGTGTGTCACCTGTAGCACACTACCCAGAAGACTCTAGCGTTCCTGGAAACAGTGTTTCCTCTTTAGACTACTGTATGAACTCAAAAGTTCTCTGAAGCAAGCAATGCAGTAAAACAACAACGGCACAAAGAGGGCCTTATTCCATGTGTTGAAATCGTTTGATAATATGTAAATGTTGGTTAGAATGTTCAATGTTCATTTCTTCTATTTTGTTGGAAACAGTTGCTGGCCTCTATCGGAATACAGTTTTTCTGAGTCAAAAAGTAAGGGCAACAGGAACTTTTACAAAGACATACATGAGAACAAGATAGCGTCTAATACCTTCAGTTCAAAGACCTACATCTGTACTTTCAGTAGTATATGCGTTACTCTCCACCGAGAACAAGGTATGTCCAGGGACCGCCATCTCTGCTTCTGCCTGCTATGGCAATGCCACCGGTGACTATCTCACACACTGAACGCCATCACCACAGGCACAGAGAGGAGAAGGTTCTATTTTGTGTTATCAGTGCTTGAAATGTTCATGTTCTCTCTGTTTCAAAGAATGATTCCTTAGTACAGAGAATTGACAGGCTAGGCCTCTTTGAAAACACAGTATTTTCTGAGTTTCACAGTGCATTACAAAGAAACGAAATAGGGAACAAATGTGAACGGTGAAATATCACATATTTCCTTCAGTGTGTCGCCTGTAGCACACTACCCAGAAGACTCTAGCGTTGTTAGAAACAGTGTTTCCTCTTTAGTCTATTGTATGAACTCCAAATTTCTCTGAAGCAAGCAATGCAGCAAAACAACAACGGCACAAAGAGGGCCTAATTCCATCTGTTGAAATCGTTTGATAATATGTAAATGTTGGTTAGAATGTTCAATGTGCATTTCTTCTATTTTGTTGGAAACAGTTGCTGGTCTCTATCGGAATACAGTTTTTCTGAGTCAAAAAGTAAGGGCAACAGCAACTTTTACAAAGATATACATGAGAACAAGATAGCGTCTAATACCTTCAGTTCAAACACCTACATCTGTACTTTCAGTAGTATATGCGTTACTCTCCACCGAGAACAAGGTATGTCCAGGAACCGCCATCTCTGCTTCTGCCTGCTATGGCAATGCCACCGGTGACTATCTCACACACTGAACGCCATCACCACAGGCACAGAGAGGAGAAGGTTCTATCTTGTGTTATAAGTGCTAGAAATGTTCATGTTCTCTCTGTTTCAAAGAATGATTCTTTAGTACAGAGAATTGACAGGCTAGGCCTCTTTGAAAACACAGTATTTTCTGAGTTTCACAGTGCATTACAAAGAAACGAAATAGGGAACAAATGTGAACGGTGAAATCTCACATATTTCCTTTAGTGTGTCACCTGTAGCACACTACCCAGAAGACTCTAGCGTTCCTGGAAACAGTGTTTCCTCTTTAGACTACTGTATGAACTCAAAAGTTCTCTGAAGCAAGCAATGCAGTAAAACAACAACGGCACAAAGAGGGCCTTATTCCATGTGTTGAAATCGTTTGATAATATGTAAATGTTGGTTAGAATGTTCAATGTTCATTTCTTCTATTTTGTTGGAAACAGTTGCTGGCCTCTATCGGAATACAGTTTTTCTGAGTCAAAAAGTAAGGGCAACAGGAACTTTCACAAAGACATAAATGAGAACAAGATAGCGTCTAATACTTTCAGTTCAAAGACCTACATCTGTACTTTCAGTAGTATATGCGCTACTCTCCACCGAGAACAAGGTATGTCCAGGAACCGCCATCTCTGCTTCTGCCTGCTATGGCAATGCCACAGGTGACTATCTCACACACTGAACGCCATCACCACAGGCACAGAGAGCAGAAAGTTCTATCTTGTGTTATAAGTGCTAGAAATGTTCATGTTCTCTCTGCTTCAAAGAATGATTCTTTAGTACAGAGGATTTATAGGCTAGGCCTCTTTGAATACACAATATTTTCTGAGTTTCACAGTGAATTACAAAGAAACGAAATAGGGAACAAATGTGAACGGTGAAATATCACATATTTCCTTCAGTGTGTCGCCTGTAGCACACTACCCAGAAGACTCTAGCGTTGTTAGAAACAGTGTTTCCTCTTTAGTCTATTGTATGAACTCCAAATTTCTCTGAAGCAAGCAATGCAGCAAAACAACAACGGCACAAAGAGGGCCTAATTCCATCTGTTGAAATCGTTTGATAATATGTAAATGTTGGTTAGAATGTTCAATGTGCATTTCTTCTATTTTGTTGGAAACAGTTGCTGGTCTCTATCGGAATACAGTTTTTCTGAGTCAAAAAGTAAGAGCAACAGCAACTTTTACAAAGACATACATGAGAACAAGATAGCGTCTAATACCTTCAGTTCAAAGACCTACATCTGTACTTTCAGTAGTATATGCGTTACTCTCCACCGAGAACAAGGTATGTCCAGGAACCGCCATCTCTGCTTCTGCCTGCTATGGCAATGCCACCGGTGACTATCTCACACACTGAACGCCATCACCACAGGCACAGAGAGGAGAAGGTTCTATTTTGTGTTATCAGTGCTTGAAATGTTCATGTTCTCTCTGTTTCAAAGAATGATTCCTTAGTACAGAGAATTGACAGGCTAGGCCTCTTTGAAAACACAGTATTTTCTGAGTTTCACAGTGAATTACAAAGAAACGGAATAGGGAACAAATGTGAACGGTGAAATCTCACATATTTCCTTCATTGCGTCGCCTGTAGCACACTACCCAGAAGACTCTAGCGTTCCTGGAAACAGTGTTTCCTTTTTAGTCTACTGTATGAACTCGAAAGTTCTCTGAAACAAGCAATGCAGCAAAACAACAACGGCACAGAGACGCCTAATTCCATCTGTTGAAATCGTTTGATAATAAGTATATATTGGTTAGAATGTTCAATGCGCATTTCTTCTATTTTGTTGGAAACAGTTGCTGGCCTCTATCAGAACACAGTTTTTCTGAGTCAACAGGTTAGGGCAACAGGAACTTTTAGAAAGACATACATGAGAACAAATAGCGTCTAATACCTTCAGTTCAAAGACCTACATGTGTACTTGCAGTAGTATATGCGTTACTCTCCACTGAAAACAAGTATGTCCAGGAACCGCCATCTCTGCTTCTGCCTGCTATGGCAATGCCACCGGTGACTATCTCACACACTGAACGCCATCACCACAGGCACAGAGAGCAGAAAGTTCTATCTTGTGTTATAAGTGCTAGAAATGTTCATGTTCTCTCTGCTTCAAAGAATGATTCTTTAGTACAGAGGATTTATAGGCTAGGCCTCTTTGAATACACAATATTTTCTGAGTTTCACAGTGAATTACAAAGAAACAAAATAGGGAACAAATGTGAACGGTGAAATCTCACATATTTCCTTTAGTCTGTCACCTGTAGCACACTACCCAGAAGACTCTAGCGTTCCTGGAAACAGTGTTTCCTCTTTAGTCTACTGTATGAACTCAAAAGTTCTCTGAAGCAAGCAATGCAGCAAAACAACAACGGCACAAAGAGGGCCTAATTCCATCTGTTGAAATCGTTTGATAATATGTAAATGTTGGTTAGAATGTTCAATGTGCATTTCTTCTATTTTGTTGGAAACAGTTGCTGGTCTCTATCGGAATACAGTTTTTCTGAGTCAAAAAGTAAGGGCAACAGCAACTTTTACAAAGATATACATGAGAACAAGATAGCGTCTAATACCTTCAGTTCAAAGACCTACATCTGTACTTTCAGTAGTATATGCGTTACTCTCCACCGAGAACAAGGTATGTCCAGGAACCGCCATCTCTGCTTCTGCCTGCTATGGCAATGCCACCGGTGACTATCTCACACACTGAACGCCATCACCACAGGCACAGAGAGGAGAAGGTTCTATTTTGTGTTATCAGTGCTTGAAATGTTCATGTTCTCTCTGTTTCAAAGAATGATTCCTTAGTACAGAGAATTGACAGGCTAGGCCTCTTTGAAAACACAGTATTTTCTGAGTTTCACAGTGCATTACAAAGAAACGAAATAGGGAACAAATGTGAACGGTGAAATATCACATATTTCCTTCAGTGTGTCGCCTGTAGCACACTACCCAGAAGACTCTAGCGTTGCTAGAAACAGTGTTTCCTCTTTAGTCTATTGTATGAACTCCAAATTTCTCTGAAGAAAACAATGCAGCAGGACAATAACGGCACTGCAAGGGCCTAATTCCATCTGTTGAAATCCTTTGGTAATATGTATATGTTGGGTAGAATGTTCAATGTGCATTTCTTCCTTCTATTTCGTTGGAAGCGGGTGCTGGCCTCTATCGGATCACAGTTTTTCTGAGTTTACAAGTAAGGGTAACAGGAACTTCTTTTAGAAAGACATACATGAGAACAAGTGATAGCGTCTAATACCTTCAGTTCAAGGACCTACATTTGTACTTTCAGTTCTTCCTTCTATTTCGTTGGAAGCGGGTGCTGTCCTCTATCGGAACACAGTTTTTCTGAGTTTACAAGTAAGGGTAACAGGAACTTCTTTTAGAAAGACATACATGAGAACAAGTGATAGCGTCTAATACCTTCAGTTCAAAGACCTACATCTGTACTTTCAGTAGTATATGCGTTACTCTCCACCGAGAACAAGGTATGTCCAGGAACCGCCATCTCTGCTTCTGCCTGCTATGGCAATGCCACCGGTCACTATCTCACACACTGAACGCCATCACCACAGGCACAGAGAGGAGAAGGTTCTATCTTGTGTTATAAGTGCTAGAAATGTTCATGTTCTCTCTGTTTCAAAGAATGATTCTTTAGTACAGAGAATTGACAGGCTAGGCCTCTTTGAAAACACAGTATTTTCTGAGTTTCACAGTGCATTACAAAGAAACGAAATAGGGAACAAATGTGAACGGTGAAATCTCACATATTTCCTTTAGTGTGTCACCTGTAGCACACTACCCAGAAGACTCTAGCGTTCCTGGAAACAGTGTTTCCTCTTTAGACTACTGTATGAACTCAAAAGTTCTCTGAAGCAAGCAATGCAGTAAAACAACAACGGCACAAAGAGGGCCTTATTCCATGTGTTGAAATCGTTTGATAATATGTAAATGTTGGTTAGAATGTTCAATGTTCATTTCTTCTATTTTGTTGGAAACAGTTGCTGGCCTCTATCGGAATACAGTTTTTCTGAGTCAAAAAGTAAGGGCAACAGGAACTTTTACAAAGACATACATGAGAACAAGATAGCGTCTAATACCTTCAGTTCAAAGACCTACATCTGTACTTTCAGTAGTATATGCGTTACTCTCCACCGAGAACAAGGTATGTCCAGGGACCGCCATCTCTGCTTCTGCCTGCTATGGCAATGCCACCGGTGACTATCTCACACACTGAACGCCATCACCACAGGCACAGAGAGGAGAAGGTTCTATTTTGTGTTATCAGTGCTTGAAATGTTCATGTTCTCTCTGTTTCAAAGAATGATTCCTTAGTACAGAGAATTGACAGGCTAGGCCTCTTTGAAAACACAGTATTTTCTGAGTTTCACAGTGCATTACAAAGAAACGAAATAGGGAACAAATGTGAACGGTGAAATATCACATATTTCCTTCAGTGTGTCGCCTGTAGCACACTACCCAGAAGACTCTAGCGTTGTTAGAAACAGTGTTTCCTCTTTAGTCTATTGTATGAACTCCAAATTTCTCTGAAGCAAGCAATGCAGCAAAACAACAACGGCACAAAGAGGGCCTAATTCCATCTGTTGAAATCGTTTGATAATATGTAAATGTTGGTTAGAATGTTCAATGTGCATTTCTTCTATTTTGTTGGAAACAGTTGCTGGTCTCTATCGGAATACAGTTTTTCTGAGTCAAAAAGTAAGGGCAACAGCAACTTTTACAAAGATATACATGAGAACAAGATAGCGTCTAATACCTTCAGTTCAAACACCTACATCTGTACTTTCAGTAGTATATGCGTTACTCTCCACCGAGAACAAGGTATGTCCAGGAACCGCCATCTCTGCTTCTGCCTGCTATGGCAATGCCACCGGTGACTATCTCACACACTGAACGCCATCACCACAGGCACAGAGAGGAGAAGGTTCTATTTTGTGTTATCAGTGCTTGAAATGTTCATGTTCTCTCTGTTTCAAAGAATGATTCCTTAGTACAGAGAATTGACAGGCTAGGCCTCTTTGAAAACACAGTATTTTCTGAGTTTCACAGTGCATTACAAAGAAACGAAATAGGGAACAAATGTGAACGGTGAAATCTCACATATTTCCTTTAGTCTGTCACCTGTAGCACACTACCCAGAAGACTCTAGCGTTCCTGGAAACAGTGTTTCCTCTTTAGTCTACTGTATGAACTCAAAAGTTCTCTTAAGCAAGCAATGCAGCAAAACAACAACGGCACAAAGAGGGCCTAATTCCATTTGTTGAAATCGTTTGATAATATGTAAATGTTGGTTAGAATGTTCAATGTGCATTTCTTCTATTTTGTTGGAAACAGTTGCTGGTCTCTATCGGAATACAGTTTTTCTGAGTCAAAAAGTAAGAGCAACAGCAACTTTTACAAAGACATACATGAGAACAAGATAGCGTCTAATACCTTCAGTTCAAAGACCTACATCTGTACTTTCAGTAGTATATGCGTTACTCTCCACCGAGAACAAGGTATGTCCAGGAACCGCCATCTCTGCTTCTGCCTGCTATGGCAATGCCACCGGTGACTATCTCACACACTGAACGCCATCACCACAGGCACAGAGAGGAGAAGGTTCTATTTTGTGTTATCAGTGCTTGAAATGTTCATGTTCTCTCTGTTTCAAAGAATGATTCCTTAGTACAGAGAATTGACAGGCTAGGCCTCTTTGAAAACACAGTATTTTCTGAGTTTCACAGTGCATTACAAAGAAACGAAATAGGGAACAAATGTGAACGGTGAAATATCACATATTTCCTTCAGTGTGTCGCCTGTAGCACACTACCCAGAAGACTCTAGCGTTGCTAGAAACAGTGTTTCCTCTTTAGTCTATTGTATGAACTTGAAAGTTCTCTGAAGCAAACAATGCAGCAGGACAACAACGGCACAGCAAGGGCCTAATTCCATCTGTTGAAATCCTTTGGTAATATGTATATGTTGGGTAGAATGTTCAATGTGCATTTCTTCCTTATATTTCGTTGGAAGCGGGTGCTGGCCTCTATCGGATCACAGTTTTTCTGAGTTTACAAGTAAGGGTAACAGGAACTTCTTTTAGAAAGACATACATGAGAACAAGTGATAGCGTCTAATACCTTCAGTTCAAGGACCTACATTTGTACTTTCAGTTCTTCCTTCTATTTCGTTGGAAGCGGGTGCTGTCCTCTATCGGAACACAGTTTTTCTGAGTTTACAAGTAAGGGTAACAGGAACTTCTTTTAGAAAGACATACATGAGAACAAGTGATAGCGTCTAATACCTTCAGTTCAAAGACCTACATCTGTACTTTCAGTAGTATATGCGTTACTCTCCACCGAGAACAAGGTATGTCCAGGAACCGTCATCTCTGCTTCTGCCTGCTATGGCAATGCCACTGGTGACTATCTCACACACTGAACGCCATCACCACAGGCACAGAGAGGAGAAGGTTCTATCTTGTGTTATAAGTGCTAGAAATGTTCATGTTCTCTCTGTTTCAAAGAATGATTCTTTAGTACAGAGAACTGACAGGCTAGGCCTCTTTCAAAACACAGTATTTTCTGAGTTTCACAGTGCATTACAAAGAAACGAAATAGGGAACAAATGTGAACGGTGAAATCTCACATATTTCCTTTAGTGTGTCACCTGTAGCACACTACCCAGAAGACTCTAGCGTTCCTGGAAACAGTGTTTCCTCTTTAGACTACTGTATGAACTCAAAAGTTCTCTGAAGCAAGCAATGCAGTAAAACAACAACGGCACAAAGAGGGCCTTATTCCATGTGTTGAAATCGTTTGATAATATGTAAATGTTGGTTAGAATGTTCAATGTTCATTTCTTCTATTTTGTTGGAAACAGTTGCTGGCCTCTATCGGAATACAGTTTTTCTGAGTCAAAAAGTAAGGGCAACAGGAACTTTTACAAAGACATACATGAGAACAAGATAGCGTCTAATACCTTCAGTTCAAAGACCTACATCTGTACTTTCAGTAGTATATGCGTTACTCTCCACCGAGAACAAGGTATGTCCAGGGACCGCCATCTCTGCTTCTGCCTGCTATGGCAATGCCACCGGTGACTATCTCACACACTGAACGCCATCACCACAGGCACAGAGAGGAGAAGGTTCTATTTTGTGTTATCAGTGCTTGAAATGTTCATGTTCTCTCTGTTTCAAAGAATGATTCCTTAGTACAGAGAATTGACAGGCTAGGCCTCTTTGAAAACACAGTATTTTCTGAGTTTCACAGTGCATTACAAAGAAACGAAATAGGGAACAAATGTGAACGGTGAAATATCACATATTTCCTTCAGTGTGTCGCCTGTAGCACACTACCCAGAAGACTCTAGCGTTGTTAGAAACAGTGTTTCCTCTTTAGTCTATTGTATGAACTCCAAATTTCTCTGAAGCAAGCAATGCAGCAAAACAACAACGGCACAAAGAGGGCCTAATTCCATCTGTTGAAATCGTTTGATAATATGTAAATGTTGGTTAGAATGTTCAATGTGCATTTCTTCTATTTTGTTGGAAACAGTTGCTGGTCTCTATCGGAATACAGTTTTTCTGAGTCAAAAAGTAAGGGCAACAGCAACTTTTACAAAGATATACATGAGAACAAGATAGCGTCTAATACCTTCAGTTCAAACACCTACATCTGTACTTTCAGTAGTATATGCGTTACTCTCCACCGAGAACAAGGTATGTCCAGGAACCGCCATCTCTGCTTCTGCCTGCTATGGCAATGCCACCGGTGACTATCTCACACACTGAACGCCATCACCACAGGCACAGAGAGGAGAAGGTTCTATTTTGTGTTATCAGTGCTTGAAATGTTCATGTTCTCTCTGTTTCAAAGAATGATTCCTTAGTACAGAGAATTGACAGGCTAGGCCTCTTTGAAAACACAGTATTTTCTGAGTTTCACAGTGCATTACAAAGAAACGAAATAGGGAACAAATGTGAACGGTGAAATCTCACATATTTCCTTTAGTCTGTCACCTGTAGCACACTACCCAGAAGACTCTAGCGTTCCTGGAAACAGTGTTTCCTCTTTAGTCTACTGTATGAACTCAAAAGTTCTCTTAAGCAAGCAATGCAGCAAAACAACAACGGCACAAAGAGGGCCTAATTCCATTTGTTGAAATCGTTTGATAATATGTAAATGTTGGTTAGAATGTTCAATGTGCATTTCTTCTATTTTGTTGGAAACAGTTGCTGGTCTCTATCGGAATACAGTTTTTCTGAGTCAAAAAGTAAGAGCAACAGCAACTTTTACAAAGACATACATGAGAACAAGATAGCGTCTAATACCTTCAGTTCAAAGACCTACATCTGTACTTTCAGTAGTATATGCGTTACTCTCCACCGAGAACAAGGTATGTCCAGGAACCGCCATCTCTGCTTCTGCCTGCTATGGCAATGCCACCGGTGACTATCTCACACACTGAACGCCATCACCACAGGCACAGAGAGGAGAAGGTTCTATTTTGTGTTATCAGTGCTTGAAATGTTCATGTTCTCTCTGTTTCAAAGAATGATTCCTTAGTACAGAGAATTGACAGGCTAGGCCTCTTTGAAAACACAGTATTTTCTGAGTTTCACAGTGCATTACAAAGAAACGAAATAGGGAACAAATGTGAACGGTGAAATATCACATATTTCCTTCAGTGTGTCGCCTGTAGCACACTACCCAGAAGACTCTAGCGTTGCTAGAAACAGTGTTTCCTCTTTAGTCTATTGTATGAACTTGAAAGTTCTCTGAAGCAAACAATGCAGCAGGACAACAACGGCACAGCAAGGGCCTAATTCCATCTGTTGAAATCCTTTGGTAATATGTATATGTTGGGTAGAATGTTCAATGTGCATTTCTTCCTTATATTTCGTTGGAAGCGGGTGCTGGCCTCTATCGGATCACAGTTTTTCTGAGTTTACAAGTAAGGGTAACAGGAACTTCTTTTAGAAAGACATACATGAGAACAAGTGATAGCGTCTAATACCTTCAGTTCAAGGACCTACATTTGTACTTTCAGTTCTTCCTTCTATTTCGTTGGAAGCGGGTGCTGTCCTCTATCGGAACACAGTTTTTCTGAGTTTACAAGTAAGGGTAACAGGAACTTCTTTTAGAAAGACATACATGAGAACAAGAGATAGCGTCTAATACCTTCAGTTCAAAGACCTACATCTGTACTTTCAGTAGTATATGCGTTACTCTCCACCGAGAACAAGGTATGTCCAGGAACCGCCATCTCTGCTTCTGCCTGCTATGGCAATGCCACCGGTCACTATCTCACACACTGAACGCCATCACCACAGGCACAGAGAGGAGAAGGTTCTATCTTGTGTTATAAGTGCTAGAAATGTTCATGTTCTCTCTGTTTCAAAGAATGATTCCTTAGTACAGAGAATTGACAGGCTAGGCCTCTTTGAAAACACAGTATTTTCTGAGTTTCACAGTGCATTACAAAGAAACGAAATAGGGAACAAATGTGAACGGTGAAATATCACATATTTCCTTCAGTGTGTCGCCTGTAGCACACTACCCAGAAGACTCTAGCGTTGTTAGAAACAGTGTTTCCTCTTTAGTCTATTGTATGAACTCCAAATTTCTCTGAAGCAAGCAATGCAGCAAAACAACAACGGCACAAAGAGGGCCTAATTCCATCTGTTGAAATCGTTTGATAATATGTAAATGTTGGTTAGAATGTTCAATGTGCATTTCTTCTATTTTGTTGGAAACAGTTGCTGGTCTCTATCGGAATACAGTTTTTCTGAGTCAAAAAGTAAGAGCAACAGCAACTTTTACAAAGACATACATGAGAACAAGATAGCGTCTAATACCTTCAGTTCAAAGACCTACATCTGTACTTTCAGTAGTATATGCGTTACTCTCCACCGAGAACAAGGTATGTCCAGGAACCGCCATCTCTGCTTCTGCCTGCTATGGCAATGCCACCGGTGACTATCTCACACACTGAACGCCATCACCACAGGCACAGAGAGGAGAAGGTTCTATTTTGTGTTATCAGTGCTTGAAATGTTCATGTTCTCTCTGTTTCAAAGAATGATTCCTTAGTACAGAGAATTGACAGGCTAGGCCTCTTTGAAAACACAGTATTTTCTGAGTTTCACAGTGAATTACAAAGAAACGGAATAGGGAACAAATGTGAACGGTGAAATCTCACATATTTCCTTCATTGCGTCGCCTGTAGCACACTACCCAGAAGACTCTAGCGTTCCTGGAAACAGTGTTTCCTTTTTAGTCTACTGTATGAACTCGAAAGTTCTCTGAAACAAGCAATGCAGCAAAACAACAACGGCACAGAGACGCCTAATTCCATCTGTTGAAATCGTTTGATAATAAGTATATATTGGTTAGAATGTTCAATGCGCATTTCTTCTATTTTGTTGGAAACAGTTGCTGGCCTCTATCAGAACACAGTTTTTCTGAGTCAACAGGTTAGGGCAACAGGAACTTTTAGAAAGACATACATGAGAACAAATAGCGTCTAATACCTTCAGTTCAAAGACCTACATGTGTACTTGCAGTAGTATATGCGTTACTCTCCACTGAAAACAAGTATGTCCAGGAACCGCCATCTCTGCTTCTGCCTGCTATGGCAATGCCACCGGTGACTATCTCACACACTGAACGCCATCACCACAGGCACAGAGAGCAGAAAGTTCTATCTTGTGTTATAAGTGCTAGAAATGTTCATGTTCTCTCTGCTTCAAAGAATGATTCTTTAGTACAGAGGATTTATAGGCTAGGCCTCTTTGAATACACAATATTTTCTGAGTTTCACAGTGAATTACAAAGAAACAAAATAGGGAACAAATGTGAACGGTGAAATCTCACATATTTCCTTTAGTCTGTCACCTGTAGCACACTACCCAGAAGACTCTAGCGTTCCTGGAAACAGTGTTTCCTCTTTAGTCTACTGTATGAACTCAAAAGTTCTCTGAAGCAAGCAATGCAGCAAAACAACAACGGCACAAAGAGGGCCTAATTCCATCTGTTGAAATCGTTTGATAATATGTAAATGTTGGTTAGAATGTTCAATGTGCATTTCTTCTATTTTGTTGGAAACAGTTGCTGGTCTCTATCGGAATACAGTTTTTCTGAGTCAAAAAGTAAGGGCAACAGCAACTTTTACAAAGATATACATGAGAACAAGATAGCGTCTAATACCTTCAGTTCAAAGACCTACATCTGTACTTTCAGTAGTATATGCGTTACTCTCCACCGAGAACAAGGTATGTCCAGGAACCGCCATCTCTGCTTCTGCCTGCTATGGCAATGCCACCGGTGACTATCTCACACACTGAACGCCATCACCACAGGCACAGAGAGGAGAAGGTTCTATTTTGTGTTATCAGTGCTTGAAATGTTCATGTTCTCTCTGTTTCAAAGAATGATTCCTTAGTACAGAGAATTGACAGGCTAGGCCTCTTTGAAAACACAGTATTTTCTGAGTTTCACAGTGCATTACAAAGAAACGAAATAGGGAACAAATGTGAACGGTGAAATATCACATATTTCCTTCAGTGTGTCGCCTGTAGCACACTACCCAGAAGACTCTAGCGTTGCTAGAAACAGTGTTTCCTCTTTAGTCTATTGTATGAACTCCAAATTTCTCTGAAGAAAACAATGCAGCAGGACAATAACGGCACTGCAAGGGCCTAATTCCATCTGTTGAAATCCTTTGGTAATATGTATATGTTGGGTAGAATGTTCAATGTGCATTTCTTCCTTCTATTTCGTTGGAAGCGGGTGCTGGCCTCTATCGGATCACAGTTTTTCTGAGTTTACAAGTAAGGGTAACAGGAACTTCTTTTAGAAAGACATACATGAGAACAAGTGATAGCGTCTAATACCTTCAGTTCAAGGACCTACATTTGTACTTTCAGTTCTTCCTTCTATTTCGTTGGAAGCGGGTGCTGTCCTCTATCGGAACACAGTTTTTCTGAGTTTACAAGTAAGGGTAACAGGAACTTCTTTTAGAAAGACATACATGAGAACAAGTGATAGCGTCTAATACCTTCAGTTCAAAGACCTACATCTGTACTTTCAGTAGTATATGCGTTACTCTCCACCGAGAACAAGGTATGTCCAGGAACCGCCATCTCTGCTTCTGCCTGCTATGGCAATGCCACCGGTCACTATCTCACACACTGAACGCCATCACCACAGGCACAGAGAGGAGAAGGTTCTATCTTGTGTTATAAGTGCTAGAAATGTTCATGTTCTCTCTGTTTCAAAGAATGATTCTTTAGTACAGAGAATTGACAGGCTAGGCCTCTTTGAAAACACAGTATTTTCTGAGTTTCACAGTGCATTACAAAGAAACGAAATAGGGAACAAATGTGAACGGTGAAATCTCACATATTTCCTTTAGTGTGTCACCTGTAGCACACTACCCAGAAGACTCTAGCGTTCCTGGAAACAGTGTTTCCTCTTTAGACTACTGTATGAACTCAAAAGTTCTCTGAAGCAAGCAATGCAGTAAAACAACAACGGCACAAAGAGGGCCTTATTCCATGTGTTGAAATCGTTTGATAATATGTAAATGTTGGTTAGAATGTTCAATGTTCATTTCTTCTATTTTGTTGGAAACAGTTGCTGGCCTCTATCGGAATACAGTTTTTCTGAGTCAAAAAGTAAGGGCAACAGGAACTTTTACAAAGACATACATGAGAACAAGATAGCGTCTAATACCTTCAGTTCAAAGACCTACATCTGTACTTTCAGTAGTATATGCGTTACTCTCCACCGAGAACAAGGTATGTCCAGGGACCGCCATCTCTGCTTCTGCCTGCTATGGCAATGCCACCGGTGACTATCTCACACACTGAACGCCATCACCACAGGCACAGAGAGGAGAAGGTTCTATTTTGTGTTATCAGTGCTTGAAATGTTCATGTTCTCTCTGTTTCAAAGAATGATTCCTTAGTACAGAGAATTGACAGGCTAGGCCTCTTTGAAAACACAGTATTTTCTGAGTTTCACAGTGCATTACAAAGAAACAAAATAGGGAACAAATGTGAACGGTGAAATATCACATATTTCCTTCAGTGTGTCGCCTGTAGCACACTACCCAGAAGACTCTAGCGTTGTTAGAAACAGTGTTTCCTCTTTAGTCTATTGTATGAACTCCAAATTTCTCTGAAGCAAGCAATGCAGCAAAACAACAACGGCACAAAGAGGGCCTAATTCCATCTGTTGAAATCGTTTGATAATATGTAAATGTTGGTTAGAATGTTCAATGTGCATTTCTTCTATTTTGTTGGAAACAGTTGCTGGTCTCTATCGGAATACAGTTTTTCTGAGTCAAAAAGTAAGGGCAACAGCAACTTTTACAAAGATATACATGAGAACAAGATAGCGTCTAATACCTTCAGTTCAAACACCTACATCTGTACTTTCAGTAGTATATGCGTTACTCTCCACCGAGAACAAGGTATGTCCAGGAACCGCCATCTCTGCTTCTGCCTGCTATGGCAATGCCACCGGTGACTATCTCACACACTGAACGCCATCACCACAGGCACAGAGAGGAGAAGGTTCTATTTTGTGTTATCAGTGCTTGAAATGTTCATGTTCTCTCTGTTTCAAAGAATGATTCCTTAGTACAGAGAATTGACAGGCTAGGCCTCTTTGAAAACACAGTATTTTCTGAGTTTCACAGTGCATTACAAAGAAACGAAATAGGGAACAAATGTGAACGGTGAAATCTCACATATTTCCTTTAGTCTGTCACCTGTAGCACACTACCCAGAAGACTCTAGCGTTCCTGGAAACAGTGTTTCCTCTTTAGTCTACTGTATGAACTCAAAAGTTCTCTTAAGCAAGCAATGCAGCAAAACAACAACGGCACAAAGAGGGCCTAATTCCATTTGTTGAAATCGTTTGATAATATGTAAATGTTGGTTAGAATGTTCAATGTGCATTTCTTCTATTTTGTTGGAAACAGTTGCTGGTCTCTATCGGAATACAGTTTTTCTGAGTCAAAAAGTAAGGGCAACAGCAACTTTTACAAAGACATACATGAGAACAAGATAGCGTCTAATACCTTCAGTTCAAAGACCTACATCTGTACTTTCAGTAGTATATGCGTTACTCTCCACCGAGAACAAGGTATGTCCAGGAACCGCCATCTCTGCTTCTGCCTGCTATGGCAATGCCACCGGTGACTATCTCACACACTGAACGCCATCACCACAGGCACAGAGAGGAGAAGGTTCTATTTTGTGTTATCAGTGCTTGAAATGTTCATGTTCTCTCTGTTTCAAAGAATGATTCCTTAGTACAGAGAATTGACAGGCTAGGCCTCTTTGAAAACACAGTATTTTCTGAGTTTCACAGTGCATTACAAAGAAACGAAATAGGGAACAAATGTGAACGGTGAAATATCACATATTTCCTTCAGTGTGTCGCCTGTAGCACACTACCCAGAAGACTCTAGCGTTGCTAGAAACAGTGTTTCCTCTTTAGTCTATTGTATGAACTTGAAAGTTCTCTGAAGCAAACAATGCAGCAGGACAACAACGGCACAGCAAGGGCCTAATTCCATCTGTTGAAATCCTTTGGTAATATGTATATGTTGGGTAGAATGTTCAATGTGCATTTCTTCCTTATATTTCGTTGGAAGCGGGTGCTGGCCTCTATCGGATCACAGTTTTTCTGAGTTTACAAGTAAGGGTAACAGGAACTTCTTTTAGAAAGACATACATGAGAACAAGTGATAGCGTCTAATACCTTCAGTTCAAGGACCTACATTTGTACTTTCAGTTCTTCCTTCTATTTCGTTGGAAGCGGGTGCTGTCCTCTATCGGAACACAGTTTTTCTGAGTTTACAAGTAAGGGTAACAGGAACTTCTTTTAGAAAGACATACATGAGAACAAGTGATAGCGTCTAATACCTTCAGTTCAAAGACCTACATCTGTACTTTCAGTAGTATATGCGTTACTCTCCACCGAGAACAAGGTATGTCCAGGAACCGTCATCTCTGCTTCTGCCTGCTATGGCAATGCCACTGGTGACTATCTCACACACTGAACGCCATCACCACAGGCACAGAGAGGAGAAGGTTCTATCTTGTGTTATAAGTGCTAGAAATGTTCATGTTCTCTCTGTTTCAAAGAATGATTCTTTAGTACAGAGAACTGACAGGCTAGGCCTCTTTCAAAACACAGTATTTTCTGAGTTTCACAGTGAATTACAAAGAAACGGAATAGGGAACAAATGTGAACGGTGAAATCTCACATATTTCCTTCATTGCGTCGCCTGTAGCACACTACCCAGAAGACTCTAGCGTTCCTGGAAACAGTGTTTCCTCTTTAGTCTACTGTATGAACTCAAAAGTTCTCTGAAGCAAGCAATGCAGCAAAACAACAACGGCACAAAGAGGGCCTAATTCCATCTGTTGAAATCGTTTGATAATATGTAAATGTTGGTTAGAATGTTCAATGTGCATTTCTTCTATTTTGTTGGAAACAGTTGCTGGTCTCTATCGGAATACAGTTTTTCTGAGTCAAAAAGTAAGAGCAACAGCAACTTTTACAAAGACATACATGAGAACAAGATAGCGTCTAATACCTTCAGTTCAAAGACCTACATCTGTACTTTCAGTAGTATATGCGTTACTCTCCACCGAGAACAAGGTATGTCCAGGAACCGCCATCTCTGCTTCTGCCTGCTATGGCAATGCCACCGGTGACTATCTCACACACTGAACGCCATCACCACAGGCACAGAGAGGAGAAGGTTCTATTTTGTGTTATCAGTGCTTGAAATGTTCATGTTCTCTCTGTTTCAAAGAATGATTCCTTAGTACAGAGAATTGACAGGCTAGGCCTCTTTGAAAACACAGTATTTTCTGAGTTTCACAGTGAATTACAAAGAAACGGAATAGGGAACAAATGTGAACGGTGAAATCTCACATATTTCCTTCATTGCGTCGCCTGTAGCACACTACCCAGAAGACTCTAGCGTTCCTGGAAACAGTGTTTCCTTTTTAGTCTACTGTATGAACTCGAAAGTTCTCTGAAACAAGCAATGCAGCAAAACAACAACGGCACAGAGACGCCTAATTCCATCTGTTGAAATCGTTTGATAATAAGTATATATTGGTTAGAATGTTCAATGCGCATTTCTTCTATTTTGTTGGAAACAGTTGCTGGCCTCTATCAGAACACAGTTTTTCTGAGTCAACAGGTTAGGGCAACAGGAACTTTTAGAAAGACATACATGAGAACAAATAGCGTCTAATACCTTCAGTTCAAAGACCTACATGTGTACTTGCAGTAGTATATGCGTTACTCTCCACTGAAAACAAGTATGTCCAGGAACCGCCATCTCTGCTTCTGCCTGCTATGGCAATGCCACCGGTGACTATCTCACACACTGAACGCCATCACCACAGGCACAGAGAGCAGAAAGTTCTATCTTGTGTTATAAGTGCTAGAAATGTTCATGTTCTCTCTGCTTCAAAGAATGATTCTTTAGTACAGAGGATTTATAGGCTAGGCCTCTTTGAATACACAATATTTTCTGAGTTTCACAGTGAATTACAAAGAAACAAAATAGGGAACAAATGTGAACGGTGAAATCTCACATATTTCCTTTAGTCTGTCACCTGTAGCACACTACCCAGAAGACTCTAGCGTTCCTGGAAACAGTGTTTCCTCTTTAGTCTACTGTATGAACTCAAAAGTTCTCTGAAGCAAGCAATGCAGCAAAACAACAACGGCACAAAGAGGGCCTAATTCCATCTGTTGAAATCGTTTGATAATATGTAAATGTTGGTTAGAATGTTCAATGTGCATTTCTTCTATTTTGTTGGAAACAGTTGCTGGTCTCTATCGGAATACAGTTTTTCTGAGTCAAAAAGTAAGGGCAACAGCAACTTTTACAAAGATATACATGAGAACAAGATAGCGTCTAATACCTTCAGTTCAAAGACCTACATCTGTACTTTCAGTAGTATATGCGTTACTCTCCACCGAGAACAAGGTATGTCCAGGAACCGCCATCTCTGCTTCTGCCTGCTATGGCAATGCCACCGGTGACTATCTCACACACTGAACGCCATCACCACAGGCACAGAGAGGAGAAGGTTCTATTTTGTGTTATCAGTGCTTGAAATGTTCATGTTCTCTCTGTTTCAAAGAATGATTCCTTAGTACAGAGAATTGACAGGCTAGGCCTCTTTGAAAACACAGTATTTTCTGAGTTTCACAGTGCATTACAAAGAAACGAAATAGGGAACAAATGTGAACGGTGAAATATCACATATTTCCTTCAGTGTGTCGCCTGTAGCACACTACCCAGAAGACTCTAGCGTTGCTAGAAACAGTGTTTCCTCTTTAGTCTATTGTATGAACTCCAAATTTCTCTGAAGAAAACAATGCAGCAGGACAATAACGGCACTGCAAGGGCCTAATTCCATCTGTTGAAATCCTTTGGTAATATGTATATGTTGGGTAGAATGTTCAATGTGCATTTCTTCCTTCTATTTCGTTGGAAGCGGGTGCTGGCCTCTATCGGATCACAGTTTTTCTGAGTTTACAAGTAAGGGTAACAGGAACTTCTTTTAGAAAGACATACATGAGAACAAGTGATAGCGTCTAATACCTTCAGTTCAAGGACCTACATTTGTACTTTCAGTTCTTCCTTCTATTTCGTTGGAAGCGGGTGCTGTCCTCTATCGGAACACAGTTTTTCTGAGTTTACAAGTAAGGGTAACAGGAACTTCTTTTAGAAAGACATACATGAGAACAAGTGATAGCGTCTAATACCTTCAGTTCAAAGACCTACATCTGTACTTTCAGTAGTATATGCGTTACTCTCCACCGAGAACAAGGTATGTCCAGGAACCGCCATCTCTGCTTCTGCCTGCTATGGCAATGCCACCGGTCACTATCTCACACACTGAACGCCATCACCACAGGCACAGAGAGGAGAAGGTTCTATCTTGTGTTATAAGTGCTAGAAATGTTCATGTTCTCTCTGTTTCAAAGAATGATTCTTTAGTACAGAGAATTGACAGGCTAGGCCTCTTTGAAAACACAGTATTTTCTGAGTTTCACAGTGCATTACAAAGAAACGAAATAGGGAACAAATGTGAACGGTGAAATCTCACATATTTCCTTTAGTGTGTCACCTGTAGCACACTACCCAGAAGACTCTAGCGTTCCTGGAAACAGTGTTTCCTCTTTAGACTACTGTATGAACTCAAAAGTTCTCTGAAGCAAGCAATGCAGTAAAACAACAACGGCACAAAGAGGGCCTTATTCCATGTGTTGAAATCGTTTGATAATATGTAAATGTTGGTTAGAATGTTCAATGTTCATTTCTTCTATTTTGTTGGAAACAGTTGCTGGCCTCTATCGGAATACAGTTTTTCTGAGTCAAAAAGTAAGGGCAACAGGAACTTTTACAAAGACATACATGAGAACAAGATAGCGTCTAATACCTTCAGTTCAAAGACCTACATCTGTACTTTCAGTAGTATATGCGTTACTCTCCACCGAGAACAAGGTATGTCCAGGGACCGCCATCTCTGCTTCTGCCTGCTATGGCAATGCCACCGGTGACTATCTCACACACTGAACGCCATCACCACAGGCACAGAGAGGAGAAGGTTCTATTTTGTGTTATCAGTGCTTGAAATGTTCATGTTCTCTCTGTTTCAAAGAATGATTCCTTAGTACAGAGAATTGACAGGCTAGGCCTCTTTGAAAACACAGTATTTTCTGAGTTTCACAGTGCATTACAAAGAAACAAAATAGGGAACAAATGTGAACGGTGAAATATCACATATTTCCTTCAGTGTGTCGCCTGTAGCACACTACCCAGAAGACTCTAGCGTTGTTAGAAACAGTGTTTCCTCTTTAGTCTATTGTATGAACTCCAAATTTCTCTGAAGCAAGCAATGCAGCAAAACAACAACGGCACAAAGAGGGCCTAATTCCATCTGTTGAAATCGTTTGATAATATGTAAATGTTGGTTAGAATGTTCAATGTGCATTTCTTCTATTTTGTTGGAAACAGTTGCTGGTCTCTATCGGAATACAGTTTTTCTGAGTCAAAAAGTAAGGGCAACAGCAACTTTTACAAAGATATACATGAGAACAAGATAGCGTCTAATACCTTCAGTTCAAACACCTACATCTGTACTTTCAGTAGTATATGCGTTACTCTCCACCGAGAACAAGGTATGTCCAGGAACCGCCATCTCTGCTTCTGCCTGCTATGGCAATGCCACCGGTGACTATCTCACACACTGAACGCCATCACCACAGGCACAGAGAGGAGAAGGTTCTATTTTGTGTTATCAGTGCTTGAAATGTTCATGTTCTCTCTGTTTCAAAGAATGATTCCTTAGTACAGAGAATTGACAGGCTAGGCCTCTTTGAAAACACAGTATTTTCTGAGTTTCACAGTGCATTACAAAGAAACGAAATAGGGAACAAATGTGAACGGTGAAATCTCACATATTTCCTTTAGTCTGTCACCTGTAGCACACTACCCAGAAGACTCTAGCGTTCCTGGAAACAGTGTTTCCTCTTTAGTCTACTGTATGAACTCAAAAGTTCTCTTAAGCAAGCAATGCAGCAAAACAACAACGGCACAAAGAGGGCCTAATTCCATTTGTTGAAATCGTTTGATAATATGTAAATGTTGGTTAGAATGTTCAATGTGCATTTCTTCTATTTTGTTGGAAACAGTTGCTGGTCTCTATCGGAATACAGTTTTTCTGAGTCAAAAAGTAAGGGCAACAGCAACTTTTACAAAGACATACATGAGAACAAGATAGCGTCTAATACCTTCAGTTCAAAGACCTACATCTGTACTTTCAGTAGTATATGCGTTACTCTCCACCGAGAACAAGGTATGTCCAGGAACCGCCATCTCTGCTTCTGCCTGCTATGGCAATGCCACCGGTGACTATCTCACACACTGAACGCCATCACCACAGGCACAGAGAGGAGAAGGTTCTATTTTGTGTTATCAGTGCTTGAAATGTTCATGTTCTCTCTGTTTCAAAGAATGATTCCTTAGTACAGAGAATTGACAGGCTAGGCCTCTTTGAAAACACAGTATTTTCTGAGTTTCACAGTGCATTACAAAGAAACGAAATAGGGAACAAATGTGAACGGTGAAATATCACATATTTCCTTCAGTGTGTCGCCTGTAGCACACTACCCAGAAGACTCTAGCGTTGCTAGAAACAGTGTTTCCTCTTTAGTCTATTGTATGAACTTGAAAGTTCTCTGAAGCAAACAATGCAGCAGGACAACAACGGCACAGCAAGGGCCTAATTCCATCTGTTGAAATCCTTTGGTAATATGTATATGTTGGGTAGAATGTTCAATGTGCATTTCTTCCTTATATTTCGTTGGAAGCGGGTGCTGGCCTCTATCGGATCACAGTTTTTCTGAGTTTACAAGTAAGGGTAACAGGAACTTCTTTTAGAAAGACATACATGAGAACAAGTGATAGCGTCTAATACCTTCAGTTCAAGGACCTACATTTGTACTTTCAGTTCTTCCTTCTATTTCGTTGGAAGCGGGTGCTGTCCTCTATCGGAACACAGTTTTTCTGAGTTTACAAGTAAGGGTAACAGGAACTTCTTTTAGAAAGACATACATGAGAACAAGTGATAGCGTCTAATACCTTCAGTTCAAAGACCTACATCTGTACTTTCAGTAGTATATGCGTTACTCTCCACCGAGAACAAGGTATGTCCAGGAACCGTCATCTCTGCTTCTGCCTGCTATGGCAATGCCACTGGTGACTATCTCACACACTGAACGCCATCACCACAGGCACAGAGAGGAGAAGGTTCTATCTTGTGTTATAAGTGCTAGAAATGTTCATGTTCTCTCTGTTTCAAAGAATGATTCTTTAGTACAGAGAACTGACAGGCTAGGCCTCTTTCAAAACACAGTATTTTCTGAGTTTCACAGTGAATTACAAAGAAACGGAATAGGGAACAAATGTGAACGGTGAAATCTCACATATTTCCTTCATTGCGTCGCCTGTAGCACACTACCCAGAAGACTCTAGCGTTCCTGGAAACAGTGTTTCCTTTTTAGTCTACTGTATGAACTCGAAAGTTCTCTGAAACAAGCAATGCAGCAAAACAACAACGGCACAGAGACGCCTAATTCCATCTGTTGAAATCGTTTGATAATAAGTATATATTGGTTAGAATGTTCAATGCGCATTTCTTCTATTTTGTTGGAAACAGTTGCTGGCCTCTATCAGAACACAGTTTTTCTGAGTCAACAGGTTAGGGCAACAGGAACTTTTAGAAAGACATACATGAGAACAAATAGCGTCTAATACCTTCAGTTCAAAGACCTACATGTGTACTTGCAGTAGTATATGCGTTACTCTCCACTGAAAACAAGTATGTCCAGGAACCGCCATCTCTGCTTCTGCCTGCTATGGCAATGCCACCGGTGACTATCTCACACACTGAACGCCATCACCACAGGCACAGAGAGCAGAAAGTTCTATCTTGTGTTATAAGTGCTAGAAATGTTCATGTTCTCTCTGCTTCAAAGAATGATTCTTTAGTACAGAGGATTTATAGGCTAGGCCTCTTTGAATACACAATATTTTCTGAGTTTCACAGTGAATTACAAAGAAACAAAATAGGGAACAAATGTGAACGGTGAAATCTCACATATTTCCTTTAGTCTGTCACCTGTAGCACACTACCCAGAAGACTCTAGCGTTCCTGGAAACAGTGTTTCCTCTTTAGTCTACTGTATGAACTCAAAAGTTCTCTGAAGCAAGCAATGCAGCAAAACAACAACGGCACAAAGAGGGCCTAATTCCATCTGTTGAAATCGTTTGATAATATGTAAATGTTGGTTAGAATGTTCAATGTGCATTTCTTCTATTTTGTTGGAAACAGTTGCTGGTCTCTATCGGAATACAGTTTTTCTGAGTCAAAAAGTAAGGGCAACAGCAACTTTTACAAAGATATACATGAGAACAAGATAGCGTCTAATACCTTCAGTTCAAACACCTACATCTGTACTTTCAGTAGTATATGCGTTACTCTCCACCGAGAACAAGGTATGTCCAGGAACCGCCATCTCTGCTTCTGCCTGCTATGGCAATGCCACCGGTGACTATCTCACACACTGAACGCCATCACCACAGGCACAGAGAGGAGAAGGTTCTATTTTGTGTTATCAGTGCTTGAAATGTTCATGTTCTCTCTGTTTCAAAGAATGATTCCTTAGTACAGAGAATTGACAGGCTAGGCCTCTTTGAAAACACAGTATTTTCTGAGTTTCACAGTGCATTACAAAGAAACGAAATAGGGAACAAATGTGAACGGTGAAATATCACATATTTCCTTCAGTGTGTCGCCTGTAGCACACTACCCAGAAGACTCTAGCGTTGCTAGAAACAGTGTTTCCTCTTTAGTCTATTGTATGAACTCCAAATTTCTCTGAAGAAAACAATGCAGCAGGACAATAACGGCACTGCAAGGGCCTAATTCCATCTGTTGAAATCCTTTGGTAATATGTATATGTTGGGTAGAATGTTCAATGTGCATTTCTTCCTTCTATTTCGTTGGAAGCGGGTGCTGGCCTCTATCGGATCACAGTTTTTCTGAGTTTACAAGTAAGGGTAACAGGAACTTCTTTTAGAAAGACATACATGAGAACAAGTGATAGCGTCTAATACCTTCAGTTCAAGGACCTACATTTGTACTTTCAGTTCTTCCTTCTATTTCGTTGGAAGCGGGTGCTGGCCTCTATCGGAACACAGTTTTTCTGAGTTTACAAGTAAGGGTAACAGGAACTTCTTTTAGAAAGACATACATGAGAACAAGAGATAGCGTCTAATACCTTCAGTTCAAAGACCTACATCTGTACTTTCAGTAGTATATGCGTTACTCTCCACCGAGAACAAGGTATGTCCAGGAACCGCCATCTCTGCTTCTGCCTGCTATGGCAATGCCACCGGTCACTATCTCACACACTGAACGCCATCACCACAGGCACAGGGAGGAGAAGGTTCTATCTTGTGTTATAAGTGCTAGAAATGTTCATGTTCTCTCTGTTTCAAAGAATGATTCTTTAGTACAGAGAATTGACAGGCTAGGCCTCTTTGAAAACACAGTATTTTCTGAGTTTCACAGTGCATTACAAAGAAACGAAATAGGGAACAAATGTGAACGGTGAAATCTCACATATTTCCTTTAGTGTGTCACCTGTAGCACACTACCCAGAAGACTCTAGCGTTCCTGGAAACAGTGTTTCCTCTTTAGACTACTGTATGAACTCAAAAGTTCTCTGAAGCAAGCAATGCAGTAAAACAACAACGGCACAAAGAGGGCCTTATTCCATGTGTTGAAATCGTTTGATAATATGTAAATGTTGGTTAGAATGTTCAATGTTCATTTCTTCTATTTTGTTGGAAACAGTTGCTGGCCTCTATCGGAATACAGTTTTTCTGAGTCAAAAAGTAAGGGCAACAGGAACTTTCACAAAGACATAAATGAGAACAAGATAGCGTCTAATACTTTCAGTTCAAAGACCTACATCTGTACTTTCAGTAGTATATGCGCTACTCTCCACCGAGAACAAGGTATGTCCAGGAACCGCCATCTCTGCTTCTGCCTGCTATGGCAATGCCACAGGTGACTATCTCACACACTGAACGCCATCACCACAGGCACAGAGAGCAGAAAGTTCTATCTTGTGTTATCAGTGCTTGAAATGTTCATGTTCTCTCTGTTTCAAAGAATGATTCCTTAGTACAGAGAATTGACAGGCTAGGCCTCTTTGAAAACACAGTATTTTCTGAGTTTCACAGTGCATTACAAAGAAACGAAATAGGGAACAAATGTGAACGGTGAAATATCACATATTTCCTTCAGTGTGTCGCCTGTAGCACACTACCCAGAAGACTCTAGCGTTGTTAGAAACAGTGTTTCCTCTTTAGTCTATTGTATGAACTCCAAATTTCTCTGAAGCAAGCAATGCAGCAAAACAACAACGGCACAAAGAGGGCCTAATTCCATCTGTTGAAATCGTTTGATAATATGTAAATGTTGGTTAGAATGTTCAATGTGCATTTCTTCTATTTTGTTGGAAACAGTTGCTGGTCTCTATCGGAATACAGTTTTTCTGAGTCAAAAAGTAAGGGCAACAGCAACTTTTACAAAGATATACATGAGAACAAGATAGCGTCTAATACCTTCAGTTCAAACACCTACATCTGTACTTTCAGTAGTATATGCGTTACTCTCCACCGAGAACAAGGTATGTCCAGGAACCGCCATCTCTGCTTCTGCCTGCTATGGCAATGCCACCGGTGACTATCTCACACACTGAACGCCATCACCACAGGCACAGAGAGGAGAAGGTTCTATTTTGTGTTATCAGTGCTTGAAATGTTCATGTTCTCTCTGTTTCAAAGAATGATTCCTTAGTACAGAGAATTGACAGGCTAGGCCTCTTTGAAAACACAGTATTTTCTGAGTTTCACAGTGCATTACAAAGAAACGAAATAGGGAACAAATGTGAACGGTGAAATATCACATATTTCCTTCAGTGTGTCGCCTGTAGCACACTACCCAGAAGACTCTAGCGTTGTTAGAAACAGTGTTTCCTCTTTAGTCTATTGTATGAACTCCAAATTTCTCTGAAGCAAGCAATGCAGCAAAACAACAACGGCACAAAGAGGGCCTAATTCCATCTGTTGAAATCGTTTGATAATATGTAAATGTTGGTTAGAATGTTCAATGTGCATTTCTTCTATTTTGTTGGAAACAGTTGCTGGTCTCTATCGGAATACAGTTTTTCTGAGTCAAAAAGTAAGGGCAACAGCAACTTTTACAAAGATATACATGAGAACAAGATAGCGTCTAATACCTTCAGTTCAAACACCTACATCTGTACTTTCAGTAGTATATGCGTTACTCTCCACCGAGAACAAGGTATGTCCAGGAACCGCCATCTCTGCTTCTGCCTGCTATGGCAATGCCACCGGTGACTATCTCACACACTGAACGCCATCACCACAGGCACAGAGAGGAGAAGGTTCTATTTTGTGTTATCAGTGCTTGAAATGTTCATGTTCTCTCTGTTTCAAAGAATGATTCCTTAGTACAGAGAATTGACAGGCTAGGCCTCTTTGAAAACACAGTATTTTCTGAGTTTCACAGTGCATTACAAAGAAACGAAATAGGGAACAAATGTGAACGGTGAAATCTCACATATTTCCTTTAGTCTGTCACCTGTAGCACACTACCCAGAAGACTCTAGCGTTCCTGGAAACAGTGTTTCCTCTTTAGTCTACTGTATGAACTCAAAAGTTCTCTTAAGCAAGCAATGCAGCAAAACAACAACGGCACAAAGAGGGCCTAATTCCATTTGTTGAAATCGTTTGATAATATGTAAATGTTGGTTAGAATGTTCAATGTGCATTTCTTCTATTTTGTTGGAAACAGTTGCTGGTCTCTATCGGAATACAGTTTTTCTGAGTCAAAAAGTAAGAGCAACAGCAACTTTTACAAAGACATACATGAGAACAAGATAGCGTCTAATACCTTCAGTTCAAAGACCTACATCTGTACTTTCAGTAGTATATGCGTTACTCTCCACCGAGAACAAGGTATGTCCAGGAACCGCCATCTCTGCTTCTGCCTGCTATGGCAATGCCACCGGTGACTATCTCACACACTGAACGCCATCACCACAGGCACAGAGAGGAGAAGGTTCTATTTTGTGTTATCAGTGCTTGAAATGTTCATGTTCTCTCTGTTTCAAAGAATGATTCCTTAGTACAGAGAATTGACAGGCTAGGCCTCTTTGAAAACACAGTATTTTCTGAGTTTCACAGTGCATTACAAAGAAACGAAATAGGGAACAAATGTGAACGGTGAAATATCACATATTTCCTTCAGTGTGTCGCCTGTAGCACACTACCCAGAAGACTCTAGCGTTGCTAGAAACAGTGTTTCCTCTTTAGTCTATTGTATGAACTTGAAAGTTCTCTGAAGCAAACAATGCAGCAGGACAACAACGGCACAGCAAGGGCCTAATTCCATCTGTTGAAATCCTTTGGTAATATGTATATGTTGGGTAGAATGTTCAATGTGCATTTCTTCCTTATATTTCGTTGGAAGCGGGTGCTGGCCTCTATCGGATCACAGTTTTTCTGAGTTTACAAGTAAGGGTAACAGGAACTTCTTTTAGAAAGACATACATGAGAACAAGTGATAGCGTCTAATACCTTCAGTTCAAGGACCTACATTTGTACTTTCAGTTCTTCCTTCTATTTCGTTGGAAGCGGGTGCTGTCCTCTATCGGAACACAGTTTTTCTGAGTTTACAAGTAAGGGTAACAGGAACTTCTTTTAGAAAGACATACATGAGAACAAGTGATAGCGTCTAATACCTTCAGTTCAAAGACCTACATCTGTACTTTCAGTAGTATATGCGTTACTCTCCACCGAGAACAAGGTATGTCCAGGAACCGTCATCTCTGCTTCTGCCTGCTATGGCAATGCCACTGGTGACTATCTCACACACTGAACGCCATCACCACAGGCACAGAGAGGAGAAGGTTCTATCTTGTGTTATAAGTGCTAGAAATGTTCATGTTCTCTCTGTTTCAAAGAATGATTCTTTAGTACAGAGAACTGACAGGCTAGGCCTCTTTCAAAACACAGTATTTTCTGAGTTTCACAGTGAATTACAAAGAAACGGAATAGGGAACAAATGTGAACGGTGAAATCTCACATATTTCCTTCATTGCGTCGCCTGTAGCACACTACCCAGAAGACTCTAGCGTTCCTGGAAACAGTGTTTCCTTTTTAGTCTACTGTATGAACTCGAAAGTTCTCTGAAACAAGCAATGCAGCAAAACAACAACGGCACAGAGACGCCTAATTCCATCTGTTGAAATCGTTTGATAATAAGTATATATTGGTTAGAATGTTCAATGCGCATTTCTTCTATTTTGTTGGAAACAGTTGCTGGCCTCTATCAGAACACAGTTTTTCTGAGTCAACAGGTTAGGGCAACAGGAACTTTTAGAAAGACATACATGAGAACAAATAGCGTCTAATACCTTCAGTTCAAAGACCTACATGTGTACTTGCAGTAGTATATGCGTTACTCTCCACTGAAAACAAGTATGTCCAGGAACCGCCATCTCTGCTTCTGCCTGCTATGGCAATGCCACCGGTGACTATCTCACACACTGAACGCCATCACCACAGGCACAGAGAGCAGAAAGTTCTATCTTGTGTTATAAGTGCTAGAAATGTTCATGTTCTCTCTGCTTCAAAGAATGATTCTTTAGTACAGAGGATTTATAGGCTAGGCCTCTTTGAATACACAATATTTTCTGAGTTTCACAGTGAATTACAAAGAAACAAAATAGGGAACAAATGTGAACGGTGAAATCTCACATATTTCCTTTAGTCTGTCACCTGTAGCACACTACCCAGAAGACTCTAGCGTTCCTGGAAACAGTGTTTCCTCTTTAGTCTACTGTATGAACTCAAAAGTTCTCTGAAGCAAGCAATGCAGCAAAACAACAACGGCACAAAGAGGGCCTAATTCCATCTGTTGAAATCGTTTGATAATATGTAAATGTTGGTTAGAATGTTCAATGTGCATTTCTTCTATTTTGTTGGAAACAGTTGCTGGTCTCTATCGGAATACAGTTTTTCTGAGTCAAAAAGTAAGGGCAACAGCAACTTTTACAAAGATATACATGAGAACAAGATAGCGTCTAATACCTTCAGTTCAAACACCTACATCTGTACTTTCAGTAGTATATGCGTTACTCTCCACCGAGAACAAGGTATGTCCAGGAACCGCCATCTCTGCTTCTGCCTGCTATGGCAATGCCACCGGTGACTATCTCACACACTGAACGCCATCACCACAGGCACAGAGAGGAGAAGGTTCTATTTTGTGTTATCAGTGCTTGAAATGTTCATGTTCTCTCTGTTTCAAAGAATGATTCCTTAGTACAGAGAATTGACAGGCTAGGCCTCTTTGAAAACACAGTATTTTCTGAGTTTCACAGTGCATTACAAAGAAACGAAATAGGGAACAAATGTGAACGGTGAAATATCACATATTTCCTTCAGTGTGTCGCCTGTAGCACACTACCCAGAAGACTCTAGCGTTGCTAGAAACAGTGTTTCCTCTTTAGTCTATTGTATGAACTCCAAATTTCTCTGAAGAAAACAATGCAGCAGGACAATAACGGCACTGCAAGGGCCTAATTCCATCTGTTGAAATCCTTTGGTAATATGTATATGTTGGGTAGAATGTTCAATGTGCATTTCTTCCTTCTATTTCGTTGGAAGCGGGTGCTGGCCTCTATCGGATCACAGTTTTTCTGAGTTTACAAGTAAGGGTAACAGGAACTTCTTTTAGAAAGACATACATGAGAACAAGTGATAGCGTCTAATACCTTCAGTTCAAGGACCTACATTTGTACTTTCAGTTCTTCCTTCTATTTCGTTGGAAGCGGGTGCTGGCCTCTATCGGAACACAGTTTTTCTGAGTTTACAAGTAAGGGTAACAGGAACTTCTTTTAGAAAGACATACATGAGAACAAGAGATAGCGTCTAATACCTTCAGTTCAAAGACCTACATCTGTACTTTCAGTAGTATATGCGTTACTCTCCACCGAGAACAAGGTATGTCCAGGAACCGCCATCTCTGCTTCTGCCTGCTATGGCAATGCCACCGGTCACTATCTCACACACTGAACGCCATCACCACAGGCACAGGGAGGAGAAGGTTCTATCTTGTGTTATAAGTGCTAGAAATGTTCATGTTCTCTCTGTTTCAAAGAATGATTCTTTAGTACAGAGAATTGACAGGCTAGGCCTCTTTGAAAACACAGTATTTTCTGAGTTTCACAGTGCATTACAAAGAAACGAAATAGGGAACAAATGTGAACGGTGAAATCTCACATATTTCCTTTAGTGTGTCACCTGTAGCACACTACCCAGAAGACTCTAGCGTTCCTGGAAACAGTGTTTCCTCTTTAGACTACTGTATGAACTCAAAAGTTCTCTGAAGCAAGCAATGCAGTAAAACAACAACGGCACAAAGAGGGCCTTATTCCATGTGTTGAAATCGTTTGATAATATGTAAATGTTGGTTAGAATGTTCAATGTTCATTTCTTCTATTTTGTTGGAAACAGTTGCTGGCCTCTATCGGAATACAGTTTTTCTGAGTCAAAAAGTAAGGGCAACAGGAACTTTCACAAAGACATAAATGAGAACAAGATAGCGTCTAATACTTTCAGTTCAAAGACCTACATCTGTACTTTCAGTAGTATATGCGCTACTCTCCACCGAGAACAAGGTATGTCCAGGAACCGCCATCTCTGCTTCTGCCTGCTATGGCAATGCCACAGGTGACTATCTCACACACTGAACGCCATCACCACAGGCACAGAGAGCAGAAAGTTCTATCTTGTGTTATCAGTGCTTGAAATGTTCATGTTCTCTCTGTTTCAAAGAATGATTCCTTAGTACAGAGAATTGACAGGCTAGGCCTCTTTGAAAACACAGTATTTTCTGAGTTTCACAGTGCATTACAAAGAAACGAAATAGGGAACAAATGTGAACGGTGAAATATCACATATTTCCTTCAGTGTGTCGCCTGTAGCACACTACCCAGAAGACTCTAGCGTTGTTAGAAACAGTGTTTCCTCTTTAGTCTATTGTATGAACTCCAAATTTCTCTGAAGCAAGCAATGCAGCAAAACAACAACGGCACAAAGAGGGCCTAATTCCATCTGTTGAAATCGTTTGATAATATGTAAATGTTGGTTAGAATGTTCAATGTGCATTTCTTCTATTTTGTTGGAAACAGTTGCTGGTCTCTATCGGAATACAGTTTTTCTGAGTCAAAAAGTAAGGGCAACAGCAACTTTTACAAAGATATACATGAGAACAAGATAGCGTCTAATACCTTCAGTTCAAACACCTACATCTGTACTTTCAGTAGTATATGCGTTACTCTCCACCGAGAACAAGGTATGTCCAGGAACCGCCATCTCTGCTTCTGCCTGCTATGGCAATGCCACCGGTGACTATCTCACACACTGAACGCCATCACCACAGGCACAGAGAGGAGAAGGTTCTATTTTGTGTTATCAGTGCTTGAAATGTTCATGTTCTCTCTGTTTCAAAGAATGATTCCTTAGTACAGAGAATTGACAGGCTAGGCCTCTTTGAAAACACAGTATTTTCTGAGTTTCACAGTGCATTACAAAGAAACGAAATAGGGAACAAATGTGAACGGTGAAATATCACATATTTCCTTCAGTGTGTCGCCTGTAGCACACTACCCAGAAGACTCTAGCGTTGTTAGAAACAGTGTTTCCTCTTTAGTCTATTGTATGAACTCCAAATTTCTCTGAAGCAAGCAATGCAGCAAAACAACAACGGCACAAAGAGGGCCTAATTCCATCTGTTGAAATCGTTTGATAATATGTAAATGTTGGTTAGAATGTTCAATGTGCATTTCTTCTATTTTGTTGGAAACAGTTGCTGGTCTCTATCGGAATACAGTTTTTCTGAGTCAAAAAGTAAGGGCAACAGCAACTTTTACAAAGATATACATGAGAACAAGATAGCGTCTAATACCTTCAGTTCAAACACCTACATCTGTACTTTCAGTAGTATATGCGTTACTCTCCACCGAGAACAAGGTATGTCCAGGAACCGCCATCTCTGCTTCTGCCTGCTATGGCAATGCCACCGGTGACTATCTCACACACTGAACGCCATCACCACAGGCACAGAGAGGAGAAGGTTCTATTTTGTGTTATCAGTGCTTGAAATGTTCATGTTCTCTCTGTTTCAAAGAATGATTCCTTAGTACAGAGAATTGACAGGCTAGGCCTCTTTGAAAACACAGTATTTTCTGAGTTTCACAGTGCATTACAAAGAAACGAAATAGGGAACAAATGTGAACGGTGAAATCTCACATATTTCCTTTAGTCTGTCACCTGTAGCACACTACCCAGAAGACTCTAGCGTTCCTGGAAACAGTGTTTCCTCTTTAGTCTACTGTATGAACTCAAAAGTTCTCTTAAGCAAGCAATGCAGCAAAACAACAACGGCACAAAGAGGGCCTAATTCCATTTGTTGAAATCGTTTGATAATATGTAAATGTTGGTTAGAATGTTCAATGTGCATTTCTTCTATTTTGTTGGAAACAGTTGCTGGTCTCTATCGGAATACAGTTTTTCTGAGTCAAAAAGTAAGAGCAACAGCAACTTTTACAAAGACATACATGAGAACAAGATAGCGTCTAATACCTTCAGTTCAAAGACCTACATCTGTACTTTCAGTAGTATATGCGTTACTCTCCACCGAGAACAAGGTATGTCCAGGAACCGCCATCTCTGCTTCTGCCTGCTATGGCAATGCCACCGGTGACTATCTCACACACTGAACGCCATCACCACAGGCACAGAGAGGAGAAGGTTCTATTTTGTGTTATCAGTGCTTGAAATGTTCATGTTCTCTCTGTTTCAAAGAATGATTCCTTAGTACAGAGAATTGACAGGCTAGGCCTCTTTGAAAACACAGTATTTTCTGAGTTTCACAGTGCATTACAAAGAAACGAAATAGGGAACAAATGTGAACGGTGAAATATCACATATTTCCTTCAGTGTGTCGCCTGTAGCACACTACCCAGAAGACTCTAGCGTTGCTAGAAACAGTGTTTCCTCTTTAGTCTATTGTATGAACTTGAAAGTTCTCTGAAGCAAACAATGCAGCAGGACAACAACGGCACAGCAAGGGCCTAATTCCATCTGTTGAAATCCTTTGGTAATATGTATATGTTGGGTAGAATGTTCAATGTGCATTTCTTCCTTATATTTCGTTGGAAGCGGGTGCTGGCCTCTATCGGATCACAGTTTTTCTGAGTTTACAAGTAAGGGTAACAGGAACTTCTTTTAGAAAGACATACATGAGAACAAGTGATAGCGTCTAATACCTTCAGTTCAAGGACCTACATTTGTACTTTCAGTTCTTCCTTCTATTTCGTTGGAAGCGGGTGCTGTCCTCTATCGGAACACAGTTTTTCTGAGTTTACAAGTAAGGGTAACAGGAACTTCTTTTAGAAAGACATACATGAGAACAAGTGATAGCGTCTAATACCTTCAGTTCAAAGACCTACATCTGTACTTTCAGTAGTATATGCGTTACTCTCCACCGAGAACAAGGTATGTCCAGGAACCGTCATCTCTGCTTCTGCCTGCTATGGCAATGCCACTGGTGACTATCTCACACACTGAACGCCATCACCACAGGCACAGAGAGGAGAAGGTTCTATCTTGTGTTATAAGTGCTAGAAATGTTCATGTTCTCTCTGTTTCAAAGAATGATTCTTTAGTACAGAGAACTGACAGGCTAGGCCTCTTTCAAAACACAGTATTTTCTGAGTTTCACAGTGAATTACAAAGAAACGGAATAGGGAACAAATGTGAACGGTGAAATCTCACATATTTCCTTCATTGCGTCGCCTGTAGCACACTACCCAGAAGACTCTAGCGTTCCTGGAAACAGTGTTTCCTTTTTAGTCTACTGTATGAACTCGAAAGTTCTCTGAAACAAGCAATGCAGCAAAACAACAACGGCACAGAGACGCCTAATTCCATCTGTTGAAATCGTTTGATAATAAGTATATATTGGTTAGAATGTTCAATGCGCATTTCTTCTATTTTGTTGGAAACAGTTGCTGGCCTCTATCAGAACACAGTTTTTCTGAGTCAACAGGTTAGGGCAACAGGAACTTTTAGAAAGACATACATGAGAACAAATAGCGTCTAATACCTTCAGTTCAAAGACCTACATGTGTACTTGCAGTAGTATATGCGTTACTCTCCACTGAAAACAAGTATGTCCAGGAACCGCCATCTCTGCTTCTGCCTGCTATGGCAATGCCACCGGTGACTATCTCACACACTGAACGCCATCACCACAGGCACAGAGAGCAGAAAGTTCTATCTTGTGTTATAAGTGCTAGAAATGTTCATGTTCTCTCTGCTTCAAAGAATGATTCTTTAGTACAGAGGATTTATAGGCTAGGCCTCTTTGAATACACAATATTTTCTGAGTTTCACAGTGAATTACAAAGAAACAAAATAGGGAACAAATGTGAACGGTGAAATCTCACATATTTCCTTTAGTCTGTCACCTGTAGCACACTACCCAGAAGACTCTAGCGTTGTTAGAAACAGTGTTTCCTCTTTAGTCTATTGTATGAACTCCAAATTTCTCTGAAGCAAGCAATGCAGCAAAACAACAACGGCACAAAGAGGGCCTAATTCCATCTGTTGAAATCGTTTGATAATATGTAAATGTTGGTTAGAATGTTCAATGTGCATTTCTTCTATTTTGTTGGAAACAGTTGCTGGTCTCTATCGGAATACAGTTTTTCTGAGTCAAAAAGTAAGGGCAACAGCAACTTTTACAAAGATATACATGAGAACAAGATAGCGTCTAATACCTTCAGTTCAAACACCTACATCTGTACTTTCAGTAGTATATGCGTTACTCTCCACCGAGAACAAGGTATGTCCAGGAACCGCCATCTCTGCTTCTGCCTGCTATGGCAATGCCACCGGTGACTATCTCACACACTGAACGCCATCACCACAGGCACAGAGAGGAGAAGGTTCTATTTTGTGTTATCAGTGCTTGAAATGTTCATGTTCTCTCTGTTTCAAAGAATGATTCCTTAGTACAGAGAATTGACAGGCTAGGCCTCTTTGAAAACACAGTATTTTCTGAGTTTCACAGTGCATTACAAAGAAACGAAATAGGGAACAAATGTGAACGGTGAAATATCACATATTTCCTTCAGTGTGTCGCCTGTAGCACACTACCCAGAAGACTCTAGCGTTGTTAGAAACAGTGTTTCCTCTTTAGTCTATTGTATGAACTCCAAATTTCTCTGAAGCAAGCAATGCAGCAAAACAACAACGGCACAAAGAGGGCCTAATTCCATCTGTTGAAATCGTTTGATAATATGTAAATGTTGGTTAGAATGTTCAATGTGCATTTCTTCTATTTTGTTGGAAACAGTTGCTGGTCTCTATCGGAATACAGTTTTTCTGAGTCAAAAAGTAAGGGCAACAGCAACTTTTACAAAGATATACATGAGAACAAGATAGCGTCTAATACCTTCAGTTCAAACACCTACATCTGTACTTTCAGTAGTATATGCGTTACTCTCCACCGAGAACAAGGTATGTCCAGGAACCGCCATCTCTGCTTCTGCCTGCTATGGCAATGCCACCGGTGACTATCTCACACACTGAACGCCATCACCACAGGCACAGAGAGGAGAAGGTTCTATTTTGTGTTATCAGTGCTTGAAATGTTCATGTTCTCTCTGTTTCAAAGAATGATTCCTTAGTACAGAGAATTGACAGGCTAGGCCTCTTTGAAAACACAGTATTTTCTGAGTTTCACAGTGCATTACAAAGAAACGAAATAGGGAACAAATGTGAACGGTGAAATATCACATATTTCCTTTAGTCTGTCACCTGTAGCACACTACCCAGAAGACTCTAGCGTTCCTGGAAACAGTGTTTCCTCTTTAGTCTACTGTATGAACTCAAAAGTTCTCTTAAGCAAGCAATGCAGCAAAACAACAACGGCACAAAGAGGGCCTAATTCCATTTGTTGAAATCGTTTGATAATATGTAAATGTTGGTTAGAATGTTCAATGTGCATTTCTTCTATTTTGTTGGAAACAGTTGCTGGTCTCTATCGGAATACAGTTTTTCTGAGTCAAAAAGTAAGAGCAACAGCAACTTTTACAAAGACATACATGAGAACAAGATAGCGTCTAATACCTTCAGTTCAAAGACCTACATCTGTACTTTCAGTAGTATATGCGTTACTCTCCACCGAGAACAAGGTATGTCCAGGAACCGCCATCTCTGCTTCTGCCTGCTATGGCAATGCCACCGGTGACTATCTCACACACTGAACGCCATCACCACAGGCACAGAGAGGAGAAGGTTCTATTTTGTGTTATCAGTGCTTGAAATGTTCATGTTCTCTCTGTTTCAAAGAATGATTCCTTAGTACAGAGAATTGACAGGCTAGGCCTCTTTGAAAACACAGTATTTTCTGAGTTTCACAGTGCATTACAAAGAAACGAAATAGGGAACAAATGTGAACGGTGAAATCTCACATATTTCCTTTAGTGTGTCACCTGTAGCACACTACCCAGAAGACTCTAGCGTTCCTGGAAACAGTGTTTCCTCTTTAGACTACTGTATGAACTCAAAAGTTCTCTGAAGCAAGCAATGCAGTAAAACAACAACGGCACAAAGAGGGCCTTATTCCATGTGTTGAAATCGTTTGATAATATGTAAATGTTGGTTAGAATGTTCAATGTTCATTTCTTCTATTTTGTTGGAAACAGTTGCTGGCCTCTATCGGAATACAGTTTTTCTGAGTCAAAAAGTAAGGGCAACAGGAACTTTCACAAAGACATAAATGAGAACAAGATAGCGTCTAATACTTTCAGTTCAAAGACCTACATCTGTACTTTCAGTAGTATATGCGCTACTCTCCACCGAGAACAAGGTATGTCCAGGAACCGCCATCTCTGCTTCTGCCTGCTATGGCAATGCCACAGGTGACTATCTCACACACTGAACGCCATCACCACAGGCACAGAGAGCAGAAAGTTCTATCTTGTGTTATCAGTGCTTGAAATGTTCATGTTCTCTCTGTTTCAAAGAATGATTCCTTAGTACAGAGAATTGACAGGCTAGGCCTCTTTGAAAACACAGTATTTTCTGAGTTTCACAGTGCATTACAAAGAAACGAAATAGGGAACAAATGTGAACGGTGAAATATCACATATTTCCTTCAGTGTGTCGCCTGTAGCACACTACCCAGAAGACTCTAGCGTTGTTAGAAACAGTGTTTCCTCTTTAGTCTATTGTATGAACTCCAAATTTCTCTGAAGCAAGCAATGCAGCAAAACAACAACGGCACAAAGAGGGCCTAATTCCATCTGTTGAAATCGTTTGATAATATGTAAATGTTGGTTAGAATGTTCAATGTGCATTTCTTCTATTTTGTTGGAAACAGTTGCTGGTCTCTATCGGAATACAGTTTTTCTGAGTCAAAAAGTAAGGGCAACAGCAACTTTTACAAAGATATACATGAGAACAAGATAGCGTCTAATACCTTCAGTTCAAACACCTACATCTGTACTTTCAGTAGTATATGCGTTACTCTCCACCGAGAACAAGGTATGTCCAGGAACCGCCATCTCTGCTTCTGCCTGCTATGGCAATGCCACCGGTGACTATCTCACACACTGAACGCCATCACCACAGGCACAGAGAGGAGAAGGTTCTATTTTGTGTTATCAGTGCTTGAAATGTTCATGTTCTCTCTGTTTCAAAGAATGATTCCTTAGTACAGAGAATTGACAGGCTAGGCCTCTTTGAAAACACAGTATTTTCTGAGTTTCACAGTGCATTACAAAGAAACGAAATAGGGAACAAATGTGAACGGTGAAATATCACATATTTCCTTCAGTGTGTCGCCTGTAGCACACTACCCAGAAGACTCTAGCGTTGTTAGAAACAGTGTTTCCTCTTTAGTCTATTGTATGAACTCCAAATTTCTCTGAAGCAAGCAATGCAGCAAAACAACAACGGCACAAAGAGGGCCTAATTCCATCTGTTGAAATCGTTTGATAATATGTAAATGTTGGTTAGAATGTTCAATGTGCATTTCTTCTATTTTGTTGGAAACAGTTGCTGGTCTCTATCGGAATACAGTTTTTCTGAGTCAAAAAGTAAGGGCAACAGCAACTTTTACAAAGATATACATGAGAACAAGATAGCGTCTAATACCTTCAGTTCAAACACCTACATCTGTACTTTCAGTAGTATATGCGTTACTCTCCACCGAGAACAAGGTATGTCCAGGAACCGCCATCTCTGCTTCTGCCTGCTATGGCAATGCCACCGGTGACTATCTCACACACTGAACGCCATCACCACAGGCACAGAGAGGAGAAGGTTCTATTTTGTGTTATCAGTGCTTGAAATGTTCATGTTCTCTCTGTTTCAAAGAATGATTCCTTAGTACAGAGAATTGACAGGCTAGGCCTCTTTGAAAACACAGTATTTTCTGAGTTTCACAGTGCATTACAAAGAAACGAAATAGGGAACAAATGTGAACGGTGAAATCTCACATATTTCCTTTAGTCTGTCACCTGTAGCACACTACCCAGAAGACTCTAGCGTTCCTGGAAACAGTGTTTCCTCTTTAGTCTACTGTATGAACTCAAAAGTTCTCTTAAGCAAGCAATGCAGCAAAACAACAACGGCACAAAGAGGGCCTAATTCCATTTGTTGAAATCGTTTGATAATATGTAAATGTTGGTTAGAATGTTCAATGTGCATTTCTTCTATTTTGTTGGAAACAGTTGCTGGTCTCTATCGGAATACAGTTTTTCTGAGTCAAAAAGTAAGAGCAACAGCAACTTTTACAAAGACATACATGAGAACAAGATAGCGTCTAATACCTTCAGTTCAAAGACCTACATCTGTACTTTCAGTAGTATATGCGTTACTCTCCACCGAGAACAAGGTATGTCCAGGAACCGCCATCTCTGCTTCTGCCTGCTATGGCAATGCCACCGGTGACTATCTCACACACTGAACGCCATCACCACAGGCACAGAGAGGAGAAGGTTCTATTTTGTGTTATCAGTGCTTGAAATGTTCATGTTCTCTCTGTTTCAAAGAATGATTCCTTAGTACAGAGAATTGACAGGCTAGGCCTCTTTGAAAACACAGTATTTTCTGAGTTTCACAGTGCATTACAAAGAAACGAAATAGGGAACAAATGTGAACGGTGAAATATCACATATTTCCTTCAGTGTGTCGCCTGTAGCACACTACCCAGAAGACTCTAGCGTTGCTAGAAACAGTGTTTCCTCTTTAGTCTATTGTATGAACTTGAAAGTTCTCTGAAGCAAACAATGCAGCAGGACAACAACGGCACAGCAAGGGCCTAATTCCATCTGTTGAAATCCTTTGGTAATATGTATATGTTGGGTAGAATGTTCAATGTGCATTTCTTCCTTATATTTCGTTGGAAGCGGGTGCTGGCCTCTATCGGATCACAGTTTTTCTGAGTTTACAAGTAAGGGTAACAGGAACTTCTTTTAGAAAGACATACATGAGAACAAGTGATAGCGTCTAATACCTTCAGTTCAAGGACCTACATTTGTACTTTCAGTTCTTCCTTCTATTTCGTTGGAAGCGGGTGCTGTCCTCTATCGGAACACAGTTTTTCTGAGTTTACAAGTAAGGGTAACAGGAACTTCTTTTAGAAAGACATACATGAGAACAAGTGATAGCGTCTAATACCTTCAGTTCAAAGACCTACATCTGTACTTTCAGTAGTATATGCGTTACTCTCCACCGAGAACAAGGTATGTCCAGGAACCGTCATCTCTGCTTCTGCCTGCTATGGCAATGCCACTGGTGACTATCTCACACACTGAACGCCATCACCACAGGCACAGAGAGGAGAAGGTTCTATCTTGTGTTATAAGTGCTAGAAATGTTCATGTTCTCTCTGTTTCAAAGAATGATTCTTTAGTACAGAGAACTGACAGGCTAGGCCTCTTTCAAAACACAGTATTTTCTGAGTTTCACAGTGAATTACAAAGAAACGGAATAGGGAACAAATGTGAACGGTGAAATCTCACATATTTCCTTCATTGCGTCGCCTGTAGCACACTACCCAGAAGACTCTAGCGTTCCTGGAAACAGTGTTTCCTTTTTAGTCTACTGTATGAACTCGAAAGTTCTCTGAAACAAGCAATGCAGCAAAACAACAACGGCACAGAGACGCCTAATTCCATCTGTTGAAATCGTTTGATAATAAGTATATATTGGTTAGAATGTTCAATGCGCATTTCTTCTATTTTGTTGGAAACAGTTGCTGGCCTCTATCAGAACACAGTTTTTCTGAGTCAACAGGTTAGGGCAACAGGAACTTTTAGAAAGACATACATGAGAACAAATAGCGTCTAATACCTTCAGTTCAAAGACCTACATGTGTACTTGCAGTAGTATATGCGTTACTCTCCACTGAAAACAAGTATGTCCAGGAACCGCCATCTCTGCTTCTGCCTGCTATGGCAATGCCACCGGTGACTATCTCACACACTGAACGCCATCACCACAGGCACAGAGAGCAGAAAGTTCTATCTTGTGTTATAAGTGCTAGAAATGTTCATGTTCTCTCTGCTTCAAAGAATGATTCTTTAGTACAGAGGATTTATAGGCTAGGCCTCTTTGAATACACAATATTTTCTGAGTTTCACAGTGAATTACAAAGAAACAAAATAGGGAACAAATGTGAACGGTGAAATCTCACATATTTCCTTTAGTCTGTCACCTGTAGCACACTACCCAGAAGACTCTAGCGTTCCTGGAAACAGTGTTTCCTCTTTAGTCTACTGTATGAACTCAAAAGTTCTCTGAAGCAAGCAATGCAGCAAAACAACAACGGCACAAAGAGGGCCTAATTCCATCTGTTGAAATCGTTTGATAATATGTAAATGTTGGTTAGAATGTTCAATGTGCATTTCTTCTATTTTGTTGGAAACAGTTGCTGGTCTCTATCGGAATACAGTTTTTCTGAGTCAAAAAGTAAGGGCAACAGCAACTTTTACAAAGATATACATGAGAACAAGATAGCGTCTAATACCTTCAGTTCAAACACCTACATCTGTACTTTCAGTAGTATATGCGTTACTCTCCACCGAGAACAAGGTATGTCCAGGAACCGCCATCTCTGCTTCTGCCTGCTATGGCAATGCCACCGGTGACTATCTCACACACTGAACGCCATCACCACAGGCACAGAGAGGAGAAGGTTCTATTTTGTGTTATCAGTGCTTGAAATGTTCATGTTCTCTCTGTTTCAAAGAATGATTCCTTAGTACAGAGAATTGACAGGCTAGGCCTCTTTGAAAACACAGTATTTTCTGAGTTTCACAGTGCATTACAAAGAAACGAAATAGGGAACAAATGTGAACGGTGAAATATCACATATTTCCTTCAGTGTGTCGCCTGTAGCACACTACCCAGAAGACTCTAGCGTTGCTAGAAACAGTGTTTCCTCTTTAGTCTATTGTATGAACTCCAAATTTCTCTGAAGAAAACAATGCAGCAGGACAATAACGGCACTGCAAGGGCCTAATTCCATCTGTTGAAATCCTTTGGTAATATGTATATGTTGGGTAGAATGTTCAATGTGCATTTCTTCCTTCTATTTCGTTGGAAGCGGGTGCTGGCCTCTATCGGATCACAGTTTTTCTGAGTTTACAAGTAAGGGTAACAGGAACTTCTTTTAGAAAGACATACATGAGAACAAGTGATAGCGTCTAATACCTTCAGTTCAAGGACCTACATTTGTACTTTCAGTTCTTCCTTCTATTTCGTTGGAAGCGGGTGCTGGCCTCTATCGGAACACAGTTTTTCTGAGTTTACAAGTAAGGGTAACAGGAACTTCTTTTAGAAAGACATACATGAGAACAAGAGATAGCGTCTAATACCTTCAGTTCAAAGACCTACATCTGTACTTTCAGTAGTATATGCGTTACTCTCCACCGAGAACAAGGTATGTCCAGGAACCGCCATCTCTGCTTCTGCCTGCTATGGCAATGCCACCGGTCACTATCTCACACACTGAACGCCATCACCACAGGCACAGAGAGGAGAAGGTTCTATCTTGTGTTATAAGTGCTAGAAATGTTCATGTTCTCTCTGTTTCAAAGAATGATTCTTTAGTACAGAGAATTGACAGGCTAGGCCTCTTTGAAAACAGTATTTTCTGAGTTTCACAGTGCATTACAAAGAAACGAAATAGGGAACAAATGTGAACGGTGAAATCTCACATATTTCCTTTAGTGTGTCACCTGTAGCACACTACCCAGAAGACTCTAGCGTTCCTGGAAACAGTGTTTCCTCTTTAGACTACTGTATGAACTCAAAAGTTCTCTGAAGCAAGCAATGCAGTAAAACAACAACGGCACAAAGAGGGCCTTATTCCATGTGTTGAAATCGTTTGATAATATGTAAATGTTGGTTAGAATGTTCAATGTTCATTTCTTCTATTTTGTTGGAAACAGTTGCTGGCCTCTATCGGAATACAGTTTTTCTGAGTCAAAAAGTAAGGGCAACAGGAACTTTCACAAAGACATAAATGAGAACAAGATAGCGTCTAATACTTTCAGTTCAAAGACCTACATCTGTACTTTCAGTAGTATATGCGCTACTCTCCACCGAGAACAAGGTATGTCCAGGAACCGCCATCTCTGCTTCTGCCTGCTATGGCAATGCCACAGGTGACTATCTCACACACTGAACGCCATCACCACAGGCACAGAGAGCAGAAAGTTCTATCTTGTGTTATCAGTGCTTGAAATGTTCATGTTCTCTCTGTTTCAAAGAATGATTCCTTAGTACAGAGAATTGACAGGCTAGGCCTCTTTGAAAACACAGTATTTTCTGAGTTTCACAGTGCATTACAAAGAAACGAAATAGGGAACAAATGTGAACGGTGAAATATCACATATTTCCTTCAGTGTGTCGCCTGTAGCACACTACCCAGAAGACTCTAGCGTTGTTAGAAACAGTGTTTCCTCTTTAGTCTATTGTATGAACTCCAAATTTCTCTGAAGCAAGCAATGCAGCAAAACAACAACGGCACAAAGAGGGCCTAATTCCATCTGTTGAAATCGTTTGATAATATGTAAATGTTGGTTAGAATGTTCAATGTGCATTTCTTCTATTTTGTTGGAAACAGTTGCTGGTCTCTATCGGAATACAGTTTTTCTGAGTCAAAAAGTAAGGGCAACAGCAACTTTTACAAAGATATACATGAGAACAAGATAGCGTCTAATACCTTCAGTTCAAACACCTACATCTGTACTTTCAGTAGTATATGCGTTACTCTCCACCGAGAACAAGGTATGTCCAGGAACCGCCATCTCTGCTTCTGCCTGCTATGGCAATGCCACCGGTGACTATCTCACACACTGAACGCCATCACCACAGGCACAGAGAGGAGAAGGTTCTATTTTGTGTTATCAGTGCTTGAAATGTTCATGTTCTCTCTGTTTCAAAGAATGATTCCTTAGTACAGAGAATTGACAGGCTAGGCCTCTTTGAAAACACAGTATTTTCTGAGTTTCACAGTGCATTACAAAGAAACGAAATAGGGAACAAATGTGAACGGTGAAATATCACATATTTCCTTTAGTCTGTCACCTGTAGCACACTACCCAGAAGACTCTAGCGTTCCTGGAAACAGTGTTTCCTCTTTAGTCTACTGTATGAACTCAAAAGTTCTCTGAAGCAAGCAATGCAGCAAAACAACAACGGCACAAAGAGGGCCTAATTCCATCTGTTGAAATCGTTTGATAATATGTAAATGTTGGTTAGAATGTTCAATGTGCATTTCTTCTATTTTGTTGGAAACAGTTGCTGGTCTCTATCGGAATACAGTTTTTCTGAGTCAAAAAGTAAGAGCAACAGCAACTTTTACAAAGACATACATGAGAACAAGATAGCGTCTAATACCTTCAGTTCAAAGACCTACATCTGTACTTTCAGTAGTATATGCGTTACTCTCCACCGAGAACAAGGTATGTCCAGGAACCGCCATCTCTGCTTCTGCCTGCTATGGCAATGCCACCGGTGACTATCTCACACACTGAACGCCATCACCACAGGCACAGAGAGGAGAAGGTTCTATTTTGTGTTATCAGTGCTTGAAATGTTCATGTTCTCTCTGTTTCAAAGAATGATTCCTTAGTACAGAGAATTGACAGGCTAGGCCTCTTTGAAAACACAGTATTTTCTGAGTTTCACAGTGCATTACAAAGAAACGAAATAGGGAACAAATGTGAACGGTGAAATATCACATATTTCCTTCAGTGTGTCGCCTGTAGCACACTACCCAGAAGACTCTAGCGTTGCTAGAAACAGTGTTTCCTCTTTAGTCTATTGTATGAACTTGAAAGTTCTCTGAAGCAAACAATGCAGCAGGACAACAACGGCACAGCAAGGGCCTAATTCCATCTGTTGAAATCCTTTGGTAATATGTATATGTTGGGTAGAATGTTCAATGTGCATTTCTTCCTTATATTTCGTTGGAAGCGGGTGCTGGCCTCTATCGGATCACAGTTTTTCTGAGTTTACAAGTAAGGGTAACAGGAACTTCTTTTAGAAAGACATACATGAGAACAAGTGATAGCGTCTAATACCTTCAGTTCAAGGACCTACATTTGTACTTTCAGTTCTTCCTTCTATTTCGTTGGAAGCGGGTGCTGTCCTCTATCGGAACACAGTTTTTCTGAGTTTACAAGTAAGGGTAACAGGAACTTCTTTTAGAAAGACATACATGAGAACAAGTGATAGCGTCTAATACCTTCAGTTCAAAGACCTACATCTGTACTTTCAGTAGTATATGCGTTACTCTCCACCGAGAACAAGGTATGTCCAGGAACCGTCATCTCTGCTTCTGCCTGCTATGGCAATGCCACTGGTGACTATCTCACACACTGAACGCCATCACCACAGGCACAGAGAGGAGAAGGTTCTATCTTGTGTTATAAGTGCTAGAAATGTTCATGTTCTCTCTGTTTCAAAGAATGATTCTTTAGTACAGAGAACTGACAGGCTAGGCCTCTTTCAAAACACAGTATTTTCTGAGTTTCACAGTGAATTACAAAGAAACGGAATAGGGAACAAATGTGAACGGTGAAATCTCACATATTTCCTTCATTGCGTCGCCTGTAGCACACTACCCAGAAGACTCTAGCGTTCCTGGAAACAGTGTTTCCTTTTTAGTCTACTGTATGAACTCGAAAGTTCTCTGAAACAAGCAATGCAGCAAAACAACAACGGCACAGAGACGCCTAATTCCATCTGTTGAAATCGTTTGATAATAAGTATATATTGGTTAGAATGTTCAATGCGCATTTCTTCTATTTTGTTGGAAACAGTTGCTGGCCTCTATCAGAACACAGTTTTTCTGAGTCAACAGGTTAGGGCAACAGGAACTTTTAGAAAGACATACATGAGAACAAATAGCGTCTAATACCTTCAGTTCAAAGACCTACATGTGTACTTGCAGTAGTATATGCGTTACTCTCCACTGAAAACAAGTATGTCCAGGAACCGCCATCTCTGCTTCTGCCTGCTATGGCAATGCCACCGGTGACTATCTCACACACTGAACGCCATCACCACAGGCACAGAGAGCAGAAAGTTCTATCTTGTGTTATAAGTGCTAGAAATGTTCATGTTCTCTCTGCTTCAAAGAATGATTCTTTAGTACAGAGGATTTATAGGCTAGGCCTCTTTGAATACACAATATTTTCTGAGTTTCACAGTGAATTACAAAGAAACAAAATAGGGAACAAATGTGAACGGTGAAATCTCACATATTTCCTTTAGTCTGTCACCTGTAGCACACTACCCAGAAGACTCTAGCGTTCCTGGAAACAGTGTTTCCTCTTTAGTCTACTGTATGAACTCAAAAGTTCTCTGAAGCAAGCAATGCAGCAAAACAACAACGGCACAAAGAGGGCCTAATTCCATCTGTTGAAATCGTTTGATAATATGTAAATGTTGGTTAGAATGTTCAATGTGCATTTCTTCTATTTTGTTGGAAACAGTTGCTGGTCTCTATCGGAATACAGTTTTTCTGAGTCAAAAAGTAAGGGCAACAGCAACTTTTACAAAGATATACATGAGAACAAGATAGCGTCTAATACCTTCAGTTCAAAGACCTACATCTGTACTTTCAGTAGTATATGCGTTACTCTCCACCGAGAACAAGGTATGTCCAGGAACCGCCATCTCTGCTTCTGCCTGCTATGGCAATGCCACCGGTGACTATCTCACACACTGAACGCCATCACCACAGGCACAGAGAGGAGAAGGTTCTATTTTGTGTTATCAGTGCTTGAAATGTTCATGTTCTCTCTGTTTCAAAGAATGATTCCTTAGTACAGAGAATTGACAGGCTAGGCCTCTTTGAAAACACAGTATTTTCTGAGTTTCACAGTGCATTACAAAGAAACGAAATAGAAAACAAATGTGAACGGTGAAATATCACATATTTCCTTCAGTGTGTCGCCTGTAGCACACTACCCAGAAGACTCTAGCGTTGCTAGAAACAGTGTTTCCTCTTTAGTCTATTGTATGAACTCCAAATTTCTCTGAAGAAAACAATGCAGCAGGACAATAACGGCACTGCAAGGGCCTAATTCCATCTGTTGAAATCCTTTGGTAATATGTATATGTTGGGTAGAATGTTCAATGTGCATTTCTTCCTTCTATTTCGTTGGAAGCGGGTGCTGGCCTCTATCGGATCACAGTTTTTCTGAGTTTACAAGTAAGGGTAACAGGAACTTCTTTTAGAAAGACATACATGAGAACAAGTGATAGCGTCTAATACCTTCAGTTCAAGGACCTACATTTGTACTTTCAGTTCTTCCTTCTATTTCGTTGGAAGCGGGTGCTGTCCTCTATCGGAACACAGTTTTTCTGAGTTTACAAGTAAGGGTAACAGGAACTTCTTTTAGAAAGACATACATGAGAACAAGAGATAGCGTCTAATACCTTCAGTTCAAAGACCTACATCTGTACTTTCAGTAGTATATGCGTTACTCTCCACCGAGAACAAGGTATGTCCAGGAACCGCCATCTCTGCTTCTGCCTGCTATGGCAATGCCACCGGTCACTATCTCACACACTGAACGCCATCACCACAGGCACAGAGAGGAGAAGGTTCTATCTTGTGTTATAAGTGCTAGAAATGTTCATGTTCTCTCTGTTTCAAAGAATGATTCTTTAGTACAGAGAATTGACAGGCTAGGCCTCTTTGAAAACACAGTATTTTCTGAGTTTCACAGTGCATTACAAAGAAACGAAATAGGGAACAAATGTGAACGGTGAAATCTCACATATTTCCTTTAGTGTGTCACCTGTAGCACACTACCCAGAAGACTCTAGCGTTCCTGGAAACAGTGTTTCCTCTTTAGACTACTGTATGAACTCAAAAGTTCTCTGAAGCAAGCAATGCAGTAAAACAACAACGGCACAAAGAGGGCCTTATTCCATGTGTTGAAATCGTTTGATAATATGTAAATGTTGGTTAGAATGTTCAATGTTCATTTCTTCTATTTTGTTGGAAACAGTTGCTGGCCTCTATCGGAATACAGTTTTTCTGAGTCAAAAAGTAAGGGCAACAGGAACTTTCACAAAGACATAAATGAGAACAAGATAGCGTCTAATACTTTCAGTTCAAAGACCTACATCTGTACTTTCAGTAGTATATGCGCTACTCTCCACCGAGAACAAGGTATGTCCAGGAACCGCCATCTCTGCTTCTGCCTGCTATGGCAATGCCACAGGTGACTATCTCACACACTGAACGCCATCACCACAGGCACAGAGAGCAGAAAGTTCTATCTTGTGTTATAAGTGCTAGAAATGTTCATGTTCTCTCTGCTTCAAAGAATGATTCTTTAGTACAGAGGATTTATAGGCTAGGCCTCTTTGAATACACAATATTTTCTGAGTTTCACAGTGAATTACAAAGAAACAAAATAGGGAACAAATGTGAACGGTGAAATCTCACATATTTCCTTTAGTCTGTCACCTGTAGCACACTACCCAGAAGACTCTAGCGTTCCTGGAAACAGTGTTTCCTCTTTAGTCTACTGTATGAACTCAAAAGTTCTCTGAAGCAAGCAATGCAGCAAAACAACAACGGCACAAAGAGGGCCTAATTCCATCTGTTGAAATCGTTTGATAATATGTAAATGTTGGTTAGAATGTTCAATGTGCATTTCTTCTATTTTGTTGGAAACAGTTGCTGGTCTCTATCGGAATACAGTTTTTCTGAGTCAAAAAGTAAGAGCAACAGCAACTTTTACAAAGACATACATGAGAACAAGATAGCGTCTAATACCTTCAGTTCAAAGACCTACATCTGTACTTTCAGTAGTATATGCGTTACTCTCCACCGAGAACAAGGTATGTCCAGGGACCGCCATCTCTGCTTCTGCCTGCTATGGCAATGCCACCGGTGACTATCTCACACACTGAACGCCATCACCACAGGCACAGAGAGGAGAAGGTTCTATTTTGTGTTATCAGTGCTTGAAATGTTCATGTTCTCTCTGTTTCAAAGAATGATTCCTTAGTACAGAGAATTGACAGGCTAGGCCTCTTTGAAAACACAGTATTTTCTGAGTTTCACAGTGCATTACAAAGAAACGAAATAGGGAACAAATGTGAACGGTGAAATATCACATATTTCCTTCAGTGTGTCGCCTGTAGCACACTACCCAGAAGACTCTAGCGTTGTTAGAAACAGTGTTTCCTCTTTAGTCTATTGTATGAACTCCAAATTTCTCTGAAGCAAGCAATGCAGCAAAACAACAACGGCACAAAGAGGGCCTAATTCCATCTGTTGAAATCGTTTGATAATATGTAAATGTTGGTTAGAATGTTCAATGTGCATTTCTTCTATTTTGTTGGAAACAGTTGCTGGTCTCTATCGGAATACAGTTTTTCTGAGTCAAAAAGTAAGAGCAACAGCAACTTTTACAAAGACATACATGAGAACAAGATAGCGTCTAATACCTTCAGTTCAAAGACCTACATCTGTACTTTCAGTAGTATATGCGTTACTCTCCACCGAGAACAAGGTATGTCCAGGAACCGCCATCTCTGCTTCTGCCTGCTATGGCAATGCCACCGGTGACTATCTCACACACTGAACGCCATCACCACAGGCACAGAGAGGAGAAGGTTCTATTTTGTGTTATCAGTGCTTGAAATGTTCATGTTCTCTCTGTTTCAAAGAATGATTCCTTAGTACAGAGAATTGACAGGCTAGGCCTCTTTGAAAACACAGTATTTTCTGAGTTTCACAGTGCATTACAAAGAAACGAAATAGGGAACAAATGTGAACGGTGAAATATCACATATTTCCTTCAGTGTGTCGCCTGTAGCACACTACCCAGAAGACTCTAGCGTTGCTAGAAACAGTGTTTCCTCTTTAGTCTATTGTATGAACTTGAAAGTTCTCTGAAGCAAACAATGCAGCAGGACAACAACGGCACAGCAAGGGCCTAATTCCATCTGTTGAAATCCTTTGGTAATATGTATATGTTGGGTAGAATGTTCAATGTGCATTTCTTCCTTATATTTCGTTGGAAGCGGGTGCTGGCCTCTATCGGATCACAGTTTTTCTGAGTTTACAAGTAAGGGTAACAGGAACTTCTTTTAGAAAGACATACATGAGAACAAGTGATAGCGTCTAATACCTTCAGTTCAAGGACCTACATTTGTACTTTCAGTTCTTCCTTCTATTTCGTTGGAAGCGGGTGCTGTCCTCTATCGGAACACAGTTTTTCTGAGTTTACAAGTAAGGGTAACAGGAACTTCTTTTAGAAAGACATACATGAGAACAAGTGATAGCGTCTAATACCTTCAGTTCAAAGACCTACATCTGTACTTTCAGTAGTATATGCGTTACTCTCCACCGAGAACAAGGTATGTCCAGGAACCGTCATCTCTGCTTCTGCCTGCTATGGCAATGCCACTGGTGACTATCTCACACACTGAACGCCATCACCACAGGCACAGAGAGGAGAAGGTTCTATCTTGTGTTATAAGTGCTAGAAATGTTCATGTTCTCTCTGTTTCAAAGAATGATTCTTTAGTACAGAGAACTGACAGGCTAGGCCTCTTTCAAAACACAGTATTTTCTGAGTTTCACAGTGAATTACAAAGAAACGGAATAGGGAACAAATGTGAACGGTGAAATCTCACATATTTCCTTCATTGCGTCGCCTGTAGCACACTACCCAGAAGACTCTAGCGTTCCTGGAAACAGTGTTTCCTTTTTAGTCTACTGTATGAACTCGAAAGTTCTCTGAAACAAGCAATGCAGCAAAACAACAACGGCACAGAGACGCCTAATTCCATCTGTTGAAATCGTTTGATAATAAGTATATATTGGTTAGAATGTTCAATGCGCATTTCTTCTATTTTGTTGGAAACAGTTGCTGGCCTCTATCAGAACACAGTTTTTCTGAGTCAACAGGTTAGGGCAACAGGAACTTTTAGAAAGACATACATGAGAACAAATAGCGTCTAATACCTTCAGTTCAAAGACCTACATGTGTACTTGCAGTAGTATATGCGTTACTCTCCACTGAAAACAAGTATGTCCAGGAACCGCCATCTCTGCTTCTGCCTGCTATGGCAATGCCACCGGTGACTATCTCACACACTGAACGCCATCACCACAGGCACAGAGAGCAGAAAGTTCTATCTTGTGTTATAAGTGCTAGAAATGTTCATGTTCTCTCTGCTTCAAAGAATGATTCTTTAGTACAGAGGATTTATAGGCTAGGCCTCTTTGAATACACAATATTTTCTGAGTTTCACAGTGAATTACAAAGAAACAAAATAGGGAACAAATGTGAACGGTGAAATCTCACATATTTCCTTTAGTCTGTCACCTGTAGCACACTACCCAGAAGACTCTAGCGTTCCTGGAAACAGTGTTTCCTCTTTAGTCTACTGTATGAACTCAAAAGTTCTCTGAAGCAAGCAATGCAGCAAAACAACAACGGCACAAAGAGGGCCTAATTCCATCTGTTGAAATCGTTTGATAATATGTAAATGTTGGTTAGAATGTTCAATGTGCATTTCTTCTATTTTGTTGGAAACAGTTGCTGGTCTCTATCGGAATACAGTTTTTCTGAGTCAAAAAGTAAGAGCAACAGCAACTTTTACAAAGACATACATGAGAACAAGATAGCGTCTAATACCTTCAGTTCAAAGACCTACATCTGTACTTTCAGTAGTATATGCGTTACTCTCCACCGAGAACAAGGTATGTCCAGGGACCGCCATCTCTGCTTCTGCCTGCTATGGCAATGCCACCGGTGACTATCTCACACACTGAACGCCATCACCACAGGCACAGAGAGGAGAAGGTTCTATTTTGTGTTATCAGTGCTTGAAATGTTCATGTTCTCTCTGTTTCAAAGAATGATTCCTTAGTACAGAGAATTGACAGGCTAGGCCTCTTTGAAAACACAGTATTTTCTGAGTTTCACAGTGCATTACAAAGAAACGAAATAGGGAACAAATGTGAACGGTGAAATATCACATATTTCCTTCAGTGTGTCGCCTGTAGCACACTACCCAGAAGACTCTAGCGTTGTTAGAAACAGTGTTTCCTCTTTAGTCTATTGTATGAACTCCAAATTTCTCTGAAGCAAGCAATGCAGCAAAACAACAACGGCACAAAGAGGGCCTAATTCCATCTGTTGAAATCGTTTGATAATATGTAAATGTTGGTTAGAATGTTCAATGTGCATTTCTTCTATTTTGTTGGAAACAGTTGCTGGTCTCTATCGGAATACAGTTTTTCTGAGTCAAAAAGTAAGAGCAACAGCAACTTTTACAAAGACATACATGAGAACAAGATAGCGTCTAATACCTTCAGTTCAAAGACCTACATCTGTACTTTCAGTAGTATATGCGTTACTCTCCACCGAGAACAAGGTATGTCCAGGAACCGCCATCTCTGCTTCTGCCTGCTATGGCAATGCCACCGGTGACTATCTCACACACTGAACGCCATCACCACAGGCACAGAGAGGAGAAGGTTCTATTTTGTGTTATCAGTGCTTGAAATGTTCATGTTCTCTCTGTTTCAAAGAATGATTCCTTAGTACAGAGAATTGACAGGCTAGGCCTCTTTGAAAACACAGTATTTTCTGAGTTTCACAGTGCATTACAAAGAAACGAAATAGGGAACAAATGTGAACGGTGAAATATCACATATTTCCTTCAGTGTGTCGCCTGTAGCACACTACCCAGAAGACTCTAGCGTTGCTAGAAACAGTGTTTCCTCTTTAGTCTATTGTATGAACTTGAAAGTTCTCTGAAGCAAACAATGCAGCAGGACAACAACGGCACAGCAAGGGCCTAATTCCATCTGTTGAAATCCTTTGGTAATATGTATATGTTGGGTAGAATGTTCAATGTGCATTTCTTCCTTATATTTCGTTGGAAGCGGGTGCTGGCCTCTATCGGATCACAGTTTTTCTGAGTTTACAAGTAAGGGTAACAGGAACTTCTTTTAGAAAGACATACATGAGAACAAGTGATAGCGTCTAATACCTTCAGTTCAAGGACCTACATTTGTACTTTCAGTTCTTCCTTCTATTTCGTTGGAAGCGGGTGCTGTCCTCTATCGGAACACAGTTTTTCTGAGTTTACAAGTAAGGGTAACAGGAACTTCTTTTAGAAAGACATACATGAGAACAAGTGATAGCGTCTAATACCTTCAGTTCAAAGACCTACATCTGTACTTTCAGTAGTATATGCGTTACTCTCCACCGAGAACAAGGTATGTCCAGGAACCGTCATCTCTGCTTCTGCCTGCTATGGCAATGCCACTGGTGACTATCTCACACACTGAACGCCATCACCACAGGCACAGAGAGGAGAAGGTTCTATCTTGTGTTATAAGTGCTAGAAATGTTCATGTTCTCTCTGTTTCAAAGAATGATTCTTTAGTACAGAGAACTGACAGGCTAGGCCTCTTTCAAAACACAGTATTTTCTGAGTTTCACAGTGAATTACAAAGAAACGGAATAGGGAACAAATGTGAACGGTGAAATCTCACATATTTCCTTCATTGCGTCGCCTGTAGCACACTACCCAGAAGACTCTAGCGTTCCTGGAAACAGTGTTTCCTTTTTAGTCTACTGTATGAACTCGAAAGTTCTCTGAAACAAGCAATGCAGCAAAACAACAACGGCACAGAGACGCCTAATTCCATCTGTTGAAATCGTTTGATAATAAGTATATATTGGTTAGAATGTTCAATGCGCATTTCTTCTATTTTGTTGGAAACAGTTGCTGGCCTCTATCAGAACACAGTTTTTCTGAGTCAACAGGTTAGGGCAACAGGAACTTTTAGAAAGACATACATGAGAACAAATAGCGTCTAATACCTTCAGTTCAAAGACCTACATGTGTACTTGCAGTAGTATATGCGTTACTCTCCACTGAAAACAAGTATGTCCAGGAACCGCCATCTCTGCTTCTGCCTGCTATGGCAATGCCACCGGTGACTATCTCACACACTGAACGCCATCACCACAGGCACAGAGAGCAGAAAGTTCTATCTTGTGTTATAAGTGCTAGAAATGTTCATGTTCTCTCTGCTTCAAAGAATGATTCTTTAGTACAGAGGATTTATAGGCTAGGCCTCTTTGAATACACAATATTTTCTGAGTTTCACAGTGAATTACAAAGAAACAAAATAGGGAACAAATGTGAACGGTGAAATCTCACATATTTCCTTTAGTCTGTCACCTGTAGCACACTACCCAGAAGACTCTAGCGTTCCTGGAAACAGTGTTTCCTCTTTAGTCTACTGTATGAACTCAAAAGTTCTCTGAAGCAAGCAATGCAGCAAAACAACAACGGCACAAAGAGGGCCTAATTCCATCTGTTGAAATCGTTTGATAATATGTAAATGTTGGTTAGAATGTTCAATGTGCATTTCTTCTATTTTGTTGGAAACAGTTGCTGGTCTCTATCGGAATACAGTTTTTCTGAGTCAAAAAGTAAGGGCAACAGCAACTTTTACAAAGATATACATGAGAACAAGATAGCGTCTAATACCTTCAGTTCAAAGACCTACATCTGTACTTTCAGTAGTATATGCGTTACTCTCCACCGAGAACAAGGTATGTCCAGGAACCGCCATCTCTGCTTCTGCCTGCTATGGCAATGCCACCGGTGACTATCTCACACACTGAACGCCATCACCACAGGCACAGAGAGGAGAAGGTTCTATTTTGTGTTATCAGTGCTTGAAATGTTCATGTTCTCTCTGTTTCAAAGAATGATTCCTTAGTACAGAGAATTGACAGGCTAGGCCTCTTTGAAAACACAGTATTTTCTGAGTTTCACAGTGCATTACAAAGAAACGAAATAGAAAACAAATGTGAACGGTGAAATATCACATATTTCCTTCAGTGTGTCGCCTGTAGCACACTACCCAGAAGACTCTAGCGTTGCTAGAAACAGTGTTTCCTCTTTAGTCTATTGTATGAACTCCAAATTTCTCTGAAGAAAACAATGCAGCAGGACAATAACGGCACTGCAAGGGCCTAATTCCATCTGTTGAAATCCTTTGGTAATATGTATATGTTGGGTAGAATGTTCAATGTGCATTTCTTCCTTCTATTTCGTTGGAAGCGGGTGCTGGCCTCTATCGGATCACAGTTTTTCTGAGTTTACAAGTAAGGGTAACAGGAACTTCTTTTAGAAAGACATACATGAGAACAAGTGATAGCGTCTAATACCTTCAGTTCAAGGACCTACATTTGTACTTTCAGTTCTTCCTTCTATTTCGTTGGAAGCGGGTGCTGTCCTCTATCGGAACACAGTTTTTCTGAGTTTACAAGTAAGGGTAACAGGAACTTCTTTTAGAAAGACATACATGAGAACAAGAGATAGCGTCTAATACCTTCAGTTCAAAGACCTACATCTGTACTTTCAGTAGTATATGCGTTACTCTCCACCGAGAACAAGGTATGTCCAGGAACCGCCATCTCTGCTTCTGCCTGCTATGGCAATGCCACCGGTCACTATCTCACACACTGAACGCCATCACCACAGGCACAGAGAGGAGAAGGTTCTATTTTGTGTTATCAGTGCTTGAAATGTTCATGTTCTCTCTGTTTCAAAGAATGATTCCTTAGTACAGAGAATTGACAGGCTAGGCCTCTTTGAAAACACAGTATTTTCTGAGTTTCACAGTGCATTACAAAGAAACGAAATAGGGAACAAATGTGAACGGTGAAATATCACATATTTCCTTTAGTCTGTCACCTGTAGCACACTACCCAGAAGACTCTAGCGTTCCTGGAAACAGTGTTTCCTCTTTAGTCTACTGTATGAACTCAAAAGTTCTCTGAAGCAAGCAATGCAGCAAAACAACAACGGCACAAAGAGGGCCTAATTCCATCTGTTGAAATCGTTTGATAATATGTAAATGTTGGTTAGAATGTTCAATGTGCATTTCTTCTATTTTGTTGGAAACAGTTGCTGGTCTCTATCGGAATACAGTTTTTCTGAGTCAAAAAGTAAGAGCAACAGCAACTTTTACAAAGACATACATGAGAACAAGATAGCGTCTAATACCTTCAGTTCAAAGACCTACATCTGTACTTTCAGTAGTATATGCGTTACTCTCCACCGAGAACAAGGTATGTCCAGGAACCGCCATCTCTGCTTCTGCCTGCTATGGCAATGCCACCGGTGACTATCTCACACACTGAACGCCATCACCACAGGCACAGAGAGGAGAAGGTTCTATTTTGTGTTATCAGTGCTTGAAATGTTCATGTTCTCTCTGTTTCAAAGAATGATTCCTTAGTACAGAGAATTGACAGGCTAGGCCTCTTTGAAAACACAGTATTTTCTGAGTTTCACAGTGCATTACAAAGAAACGAAATAGGGAACAAATGTGAACGGTGAAATATCACATATTTCCTTCAGTGTGTCGCCTGTAGCACACTACCCAGAAGACTCTAGCGTTGCTAGAAACAGTGTTTCCTCTTTAGTCTATTGTATGAACTTGAAAGTTCTCTGAAGCAAACAATGCAGCAGGACAACAACGGCACAGCAAGGGCCTAATTCCATCTGTTGAAATCCTTTGGTAATATGTATATGTTGGGTAGAATGTTCAATGTGCATTTCTTCCTTATATTTCGTTGGAAGCGGGTGCTGGCCTCTATCGGATCACAGTTTTTCTGAGTTTACAAGTAAGGGTAACAGGAACTTCTTTTAGAAAGACATACATGAGAACAAGTGATAGCGTCTAATACCTTCAGTTCAAGGACCTACATTTGTACTTTCAGTTCTTCCTTCTATTTCGTTGGAAGCGGGTGCTGTCCTCTATCGGAACACAGTTTTTCTGAGTTTACAAGTAAGGGTAACAGGAACTTCTTTTAGAAAGACATACATGAGAACAAGAGATAGCGTCTAATACCTTCAGTTCAAAGACCTACATCTGTACTTTCAGTAGTATATGCGTTACTCTCCACCGAGAACAAGGTATGTCCAGGAACCGCCATCTCTGCTTCTGCCTGCTATGGCAATGCCACCGGTGACTATCTCACACACTGAACGCCATCACCACAGGCACAGAGAGGAGAAGGTTCTATTTTGTGTTATCAGTGCTTGAAATGTTCATGTTCTCTCTGTTTCAAAGAATGATTCCTTAGTACAGAGAATTGACAGGCTAGGCCTCTTTGAAAACACAGTATTTTCTGAGTTTCACAGTGCATTACAAAGAAACGAAATAGGGAACAAATGTGAACGGTGAAATATCACATATTTCCTTCAGTGTGTCGCCTGTAGCACACTACCCAGAAGACTCTAGCGTTGCTAGAAACAGTGTTTCCTCTTTAGTCTATTGTATGAACTTGAAAGTTCTCTGAAGCAAACAATGCAGCAGGACAACAACGGCACAGCAAGGGCCTAATTCCATCTGTTGAAATCCTTTGGTAATATGTATATGTTGGGTAGAATGTTCAATGTGCATTTCTTCCTTATATTTCGTTGGAAGCGGGTGCTGGCCTCTATCGGATCACAGTTTTTCTGAGTTTACAAGTAAGGGTAACAGGAACTTCTTTTAGAAAGACATACATGAGAACAAGTGATAGCGTCTAATACCTTCAGTTCAAGGACCTACATTTGTACTTTCAGTTCTTCCTTCTATTTCGTTGGAAGCGGGTGCTGTCCTCTATCGGAACACAGTTTTTCTGAGTTTACAAGTAAGGGTAACAGGAACTTCTTTTAGAAAGACATACATGAGAACAAGTGATAGCGTCTAATACCTTCAGTTCAAAGACCTACATCTGTACTTTCAGTAGTATATGCGTTACTCTCCACCGAGAACAAGGTATGTCCAGGAACCGTCATCTCTGCTTCTGCCTGCTATGGCAATGCCACTGGTGACTATCTCACACACTGAACGCCATCACCACAGGCACAGAGAGGAGAAGGTTCTATCTTGTGTTATAAGTGCTAGAAATGTTCATGTTCTCTCTGTTTCAAAGAATGATTCTTTAGTACAGAGAACTGACAGGCTAGGCCTCTTTGAAAACACAGTATTTTCTGAGTTTCACAGTGAATTACAAAGAAACGGAATAGGGAACAAATGTGAACGGTGAAATCTCACATATTTCCTTCATTGCGTCGCCTGTAGCACACTACCCAGAAGACTCTAGCGTTCCTGGAAACAGTGTTTCCTTTTTAGTCTACTGTATGAACTCGAAAGTTCTCTGAAACAAGCAATGCAGCAAAACAACAACGGCACAGAGACGCCTAATTCCATCTGTTGAAATCGTTTGATAATAAGTATATATTGGTTAGAATGTTCAATGCGCATTTCTTCTATTTTGTTGGAAACAGTTGCTGGCCTCTATCAGAACACAGTTTTTCTGAGTCAACAGGTTAGGGCAACAGGAACTTTTAGAAAGACATACATGAGAACAAATAGCGTCTAATACCTTCAGTTCAAAGACCTACATGTGTACTTGCAGTAGTATATGCGTTACTCTCCACTGAAAACAAGTATGTCCAGGAACCGCCATCTCTGCTTCTGCCTGCTATGGCAATGCCACCGGTGACTATCTCACACACTGAACGCCATCACCACAGGCACAGAGAGCAGAAAGTTCTATCTTGTGTTATAAGTGCTAGAAATGTTCATGTTCTCTCTGCTTCAAAGAATGATTCTTTAGTACAGAGGATTTATAGGCTAGGCCTCTTTGAATACACAATATTTTCTGAGTTTCACAGTGAATTACAAAGAAACAAAATAGGGAACAAATGTGAACGGTGAAATCTCACATATTTCCTTTAGTCTGTCACCTGTAGCACACTACCCAGAAGACTCTAGCGTTCCTGGAAACAGTGTTTCCTCTTTAGTCTACTGTATGAACTCAAAAGTTCTCTGAAGCAAGCAATGCAGCAAAACAACAACGGCACAAAGAGGGCCTAATTCCATCTGTTGAAATCGTTTGATAATATGTAAATGTTGGTTAGAATGTTCAATGTGCATTTCTTCTATTTTGTTGGAAACAGTTGCTGGTCTCTATCGGAATACAGTTTTTCTGAGTCAAAAAGTAAGAGCAACAGCAACTTTTACAAAGACATACATGAGAACAAGATAGCGTCTAATACCTTCAGTTCAAAGACCTACATCTGTACTTTCAGTAGTATATGCGTTACTCTCCACCGAGAACAAGGTATGTCCAGGAACCGCCATCTCTGCTTCTGCCTGCTATGGCAATGCCACCGGTGACTATCTCACACACTGAACGCCATCACCACAGGCACAGAGAGGAGAAGGTTCTATTTTGTGTTATCAGTGCTTGAAATGTTCATGTTCTCTCTGTTTCAAAGAATGATTCCTTAGTACAGAGAATTGACAGGCTAGGCCTCTTTGAAAACACAGTATTTTCTGAGTTTCACAGTGCATTACAAAGAAACGAAATAGGGAACAAATGTGAACGGTGAAATATCACATATTTCCTTCAGTGTGTCGCCTGTAGCACACTACCCAGAAGACTCTAGCGTTGCTAGAAACAGTGTTTCCTCTTTAGTCTATTGTATGAACTTGAAAGTTCTCTGAAGCAAACAATGCAGCAGGACAACAACGGCACAGCAAGGGCCTAATTCCATCTGTTGAAATCCTTTGGTAATATGTATATGTTGGGTAGAATGTTCAATGTGCATTTCTTCCTTATATTTCGTTGGAAGCGGGTGCTGGCCTCTATCGGATCACAGTTTTTCTGAGTTTACAAGTAAGGGTAACAGGAACTTCTTTTAGAAAGACATACATGAGAACAAGTGATAGCGTCTAATACCTTCAGTTCAAGGACCTACATTTGTACTTTCAGTTCTTCCTTCTATTTCGTTGGAAGCGGGTGCTGTCCTCTATCGGAACACAGTTTTTCTGAGTTTACAAGTAAGGGTAACAGGAACTTCTTTTAGAAAGACATACATGAGAACAAGTGATAGCGTCTAATACCTTCAGTTCAAAGACCTACATCTGTACTTTCAGTAGTATATGCGTTACTCTCCACCGAGAACAAGGTATGTCCAGGAACCGTCATCTCTGCTTCTGCCTGCTATGGCAATGCCACTGGTGACTATCTCACACACTGAACGCCATCACCACAGGCACAGAGAGGAGAAGGTTCTATCTTGTGTTATAAGTGCTAGAAATGTTCATGTTCTCTCTGTTTCAAAGAATGATTCTTTAGTACAGAGAACTGACAGGCTAGGCCTCTTTGAAAACACAGTATTTTCTGAGTTTCACAGTGAATTACAAAGAAACGGAATAGGGAACAAATGTGAACGGTGAAATCTCACATATTTCCTTCATTGCGTCGCCTGTAGCACACTACCCAGAAGACTCTAGCGTTCCTGGAAACAGTGTTTCCTTTTTAGTCTACTGTATGAACTCGAAAGTTCTCTGAAACAAGCAATGCAGCAAAACAACAACGGCACAGAGACGCCTAATTCCATCTGTTGAAATCGTTTGATAATAAGTATATATTGGTTAGAATGTTCAATGCGCATTTCTTCTATTTTGTTGGAAACAGTTGCTGGCCTCTATCAGAACACAGTTTTTCTGAGTCAACAGGTTAGGGCAACAGGAACTTTTAGAAAGACATACATGAGAACAAATAGCGTCTAATACCTTCAGTTCAAAGACCTACATGTGTACTTGCAGTAGTATATGCGTTACTCTCCACTGAAAACAAGTATGTCCAGGAACCGCCATCTCTGCTTCTGCCTGCTATGGCAATGCCACCGGTGACTATCTCACACACTGAACGCCATCACCACAGGCACAGAGAGCAGAAAGTTCTATCTTGTGTTATAAGTGCTAGAAATGTTCATGTTCTCTCTGCTTCAAAGAATGATTCTTTAGTACAGAGGATTTATAGGCTAGGCCTCTTTGAATACACAATATTTTCTGAGTTTCACAGTGAATTACAAAGAAACAAAATAGGGAACAAATGTGAACGGTGAAATCTCACATATTTCCTTTAGTCTGTCACCTGTAGCACACTACCCAGAAGACTCTAGCGTTCCTGGAAACAGTGTTTCCTCTTTAGTCTACTGTATGAACTCAAAAGTTCTCTGAAGCAAGCAATGCAGCAAAACAACAACGGCACAAAGAGGGCCTAATTCCATCTGTTGAAATCGTTTGATAATATGTAAATGTTGGTTAGAATGTTCAATGTGCATTTCTTCTATTTTGTTGGAAACAGTTGCTGGTCTCTATCGGAATACAGTTTTTCTGAGTCAAAAAGTAAGGGCAACAGCAACTTTTACAAAGATATACATGAGAACAAGATAGCGTCTAATACCTTCAGTTCAAAGACCTACATCTGTACTTTCAGTAGTATATGCGTTACTCTCCACCGAGAACAAGGTATGTCCAGGAACCGCCATCTCTGCTTCTGCCTGCTATGGCAATGCCACCGGTGACTATCTCACACACTGAACGCCATCACCACAGGCACAGAGAGGAGAAGGTTCTATTTTGTGTTATCAGTGCTTGAAATGTTCATGTTCTCTCTGTTTCAAAGAATGATTCCTTAGTACAGAGAATTGACAGGCTAGGCCTCTTTGAAAACACAGTATTTTCTGAGTTTCACAGTGCATTACAAAGAAACGAAATAGAAAACAAATGTGAACGGTGAAATATCACATATTTCCTTCAGTGTGTCGCCTGTAGCACACTACCCAGAAGACTCTAGCGTTGCTAGAAACAGTGTTTCCTCTTTAGTCTATTGTATGAACTCCAAATTTCTCTGAAGAAAACAATGCAGCAGGACAATAACGGCACTGCAAGGGCCTAATTCCATCTGTTGAAATCCTTTGGTAATATGTATATGTTGGGTAGAATGTTCAATGTGCATTTCTTCCTTCTATTTCGTTGGAAGCGGGTGCTGGCCTCTATCGGATCACAGTTTTTCTGAGTTTACAAGTAAGGGTAACAGGAACTTCTTTTAGAAAGACATACATGAGAACAAGTGATAGCGTCTAATACCTTCAGTTCAAGGACCTACATTTGTACTTTCAGTTCTTCCTTCTATTTCGTTGGAAGCGGGTGCTGTCCTCTATCGGAACACAGTTTTTCTGAGTTTACAAGTAAGGGTAACAGGAACTTCTTTTAGAAAGACATACATGAGAACAAGAGATAGCGTCTAATACCTTCAGTTCAAAGACCTACATCTGTACTTTCAGTAGTATATGCGTTACTCTCCACCGAGAACAAGGTATGTCCAGGAACCGCCATCTCTGCTTCTGCCTGCTATGGCAATGCCACCGGTCACTATCTCACACACTGAACGCCATCACCACAGGCACAGAGAGGAGAAGGTTCTATCTTGTGTTATAAGTGCTAGAAATGTTCATGTTCTCTCTGTTTCAAAGAATGATTCTTTAGTACAGAGAATTGACAGGCTAGGCCTCTTTGAAAACACAGTATTTTCTGAGTTTCACAGTGCATTACAAAGAAACGAAATAGGGAACAAATGTGAACGGTGAAATCTCACATATTTCCTTTAGTGTGTCACCTGTAGCACACTACCCAGAAGACTCTAGCGTTCCTGGAAACAGTGTTTCCTCTTTAGACTACTGTATGAACTCAAAAGTTCTCTGAAGCAAGCAATGCAGTAAAACAACAACGGCACAAAGAGGGCCTTATTCCATGTGTTGAAATCGTTTGATAATATGTAAATGTTGGTTAGAATGTTCAATGTTCATTTCTTCTATTTTGTTGGAAACAGTTGCTGGCCTCTATCGGAATACAGTTTTTCTGAGTCAAAAAGTAAGGGCAACAGGAACTTTCACAAAGACATAAATGAGAACAAGATAGCGTCTAATACTTTCAGTTCAAAGACCTACATCTGTACTTTCAGTAGTATATGCGCTACTCTCCACCGAGAACAAGGTATGTCCAGGAACCGCCATCTCTGCTTCTGCCTGCTATGGCAATGCCACAGGTGACTATCTCACACACTGAACGCCATCACCACAGGCACAGAGAGCAGAAAGTTCTATCTTGTGTTATAAGTGCTAGAAATGTTCATGTTCTCTCTGCTTCAAAGAATGATTCTTTAGTACAGAGGATTTATAGGCTAGGCCTCTTTGAATACACAATATTTTCTGAGTTTCACAGTGAATTACAAAGAAACAAAATAGGGAACAAATGTGAACGGTGAAATCTCACATATTTCCTTTAGTCTGTCACCTGTAGCACACTACCCAGAAGACTCTAGCGTTCCTGGAAACAGTGTTTCCTCTTTAGTCTACTGTATGAACTCAAAAGTTCTCTGAAGCAAGCAATGCAGCAAAACAACAACGGCACAAAGAGGGCCTAATTCCATCTGTTGAAATCGTTTGATAATATGTAAATGTTGGTTAGAATGTTCAATGTGCATTTCTTCTATTTTGTTGGAAACAGTTGCTGGTCTCTATCGGAATACAGTTTTTCTGAGTCAAAAAGTAAGAGCAACAGCAACTTTTACAAAGACATACATGAGAACAAGATAGCGTCTAATACCTTCAGTTCAAAGACCTACATCTGTACTTTCAGTAGTATATGCGTTACTCTCCACCGAGAACAAGGTATGTCCAGGGACCGCCATCTCTGCTTCTGCCTGCTATGGCAATGCCACCGGTGACTATCTCACACACTGAACGCCATCACCACAGGCACAGAGAGGAGAAGGTTCTATTTTGTGTTATCAGTGCTTGAAATGTTCATGTTCTCTCTGTTTCAAAGAATGATTCCTTAGTACAGAGAATTGACAGGCTAGGCCTCTTTGAAAACACAGTATTTTCTGAGTTTCACAGTGCATTACAAAGAAACGAAATAGGGAACAAATGTGAACGGTGAAATATCACATATTTCCTTCAGTGTGTCGCCTGTAGCACACTACCCAGAAGACTCTAGCGTTGTTAGAAACAGTGTTTCCTCTTTAGTCTATTGTATGAACTCCAAATTTCTCTGAAGCAAGCAATGCAGCAAAACAACAACGGCACAAAGAGGGCCTAATTCCATCTGTTGAAATCGTTTGATAATATGTAAATGTTGGTTAGAATGTTCAATGTGCATTTCTTCTATTTTGTTGGAAACAGTTGCTGGTCTCTATCGGAATACAGTTTTTCTGAGTCAAAAAGTAAGAGCAACAGCAACTTTTACAAAGACATACATGAGAACAAGATAGCGTCTAATACCTTCAGTTCAAAGACCTACATCTGTACTTTCAGTAGTATATGCGTTACTCTCCACCGAGAACAAGGTATGTCCAGGAACCGCCATCTCTGCTTCTGCCTGCTATGGCAATGCCACCGGTGACTATCTCACACACTGAACGCCATCACCACAGGCACAGAGAGGAGAAGGTTCTATTTTGTGTTATCAGTGCTTGAAATGTTCATGTTCTCTCTGTTTCAAAGAATGATTCCTTAGTACAGAGAATTGACAGGCTAGGCCTCTTTGAAAACACAGTATTTTCTGAGTTTCACAGTGCATTACAAAGAAACGAAATAGGGAACAAATGTGAACGGTGAAATATCACATATTTCCTTCAGTGTGTCGCCTGTAGCACACTACCCAGAAGACTCTAGCGTTGCTAGAAACAGTGTTTCCTCTTTAGTCTATTGTATGAACTTGAAAGTTCTCTGAAGCAAACAATGCAGCAGGACAACAACGGCACAGCAAGGGCCTAATTCCATCTGTTGAAATCCTTTGGTAATATGTATATGTTGGGTAGAATGTTCAATGTGCATTTCTTCCTTATATTTCGTTGGAAGCGGGTGCTGGCCTCTATCGGATCACAGTTTTTCTGAGTTTACAAGTAAGGGTAACAGGAACTTCTTTTAGAAAGACATACATGAGAACAAGTGATAGCGTCTAATACCTTCAGTTCAAGGACCTACATTTGTACTTTCAGTTCTTCCTTCTATTTCGTTGGAAGCGGGTGCTGTCCTCTATCGGAACACAGTTTTTCTGAGTTTACAAGTAAGGGTAACAGGAACTTCTTTTAGAAAGACATACATGAGAACAAGTGATAGCGTCTAATACCTTCAGTTCAAAGACCTACATCTGTACTTTCAGTAGTATATGCGTTACTCTCCACCGAGAACAAGGTATGTCCAGGAACCGTCATCTCTGCTTCTGCCTGCTATGGCAATGCCACTGGTGACTATCTCACACACTGAACGCCATCACCACAGGCACAGAGAGGAGAAGGTTCTATCTTGTGTTATAAGTGCTAGAAATGTTCATGTTCTCTCTGTTTCAAAGAATGATTCTTTAGTACAGAGAACTGACAGGCTAGGCCTCTTTCAAAACACAGTATTTTCTGAGTTTCACAGTGAATTACAAAGAAACGGAATAGGGAACAAATGTGAACGGTGAAATCTCACATATTTCCTTCATTGCGTCGCCTGTAGCACACTACCCAGAAGACTCTAGCGTTCCTGGAAACAGTGTTTCCTTTTTAGTCTACTGTATGAACTCGAAAGTTCTCTGAAACAAGCAATGCAGCAAAACAACAACGGCACAGAGACGCCTAATTCCATCTGTTGAAATCGTTTGATAATAAGTATATATTGGTTAGAATGTTCAATGCGCATTTCTTCTATTTTGTTGGAAACAGTTGCTGGCCTCTATCAGAACACAGTTTTTCTGAGTCAACAGGTTAGGGCAACAGGAACTTTTAGAAAGACATACATGAGAACAAATAGCGTCTAATACCTTCAGTTCAAAGACCTACATGTGTACTTGCAGTAGTATATGCGTTACTCTCCACTGAAAACAAGTATGTCCAGGAACCGCCATCTCTGCTTCTGCCTGCTATGGCAATGCCACCGGTGACTATCTCACACACTGAACGCCATCACCACAGGCACAGAGAGCAGAAAGTTCTATCTTGTGTTATAAGTGCTAGAAATGTTCATGTTCTCTCTGCTTCAAAGAATGATTCTTTAGTACAGAGGATTTATAGGCTAGGCCTCTTTGAATACACAATATTTTCTGAGTTTCACAGTGAATTACAAAGAAACAAAATAGGGAACAAATGTGAACGGTGAAATCTCACATATTTCCTTTAGTCTGTCACCTGTAGCACACTACCCAGAAGACTCTAGCGTTCCTGGAAACAGTGTTTCCTCTTTAGTCTACTGTATGAACTCAAAAGTTCTCTGAAGCAAGCAATGCAGCAAAACAACAACGGCACAAAGAGGGCCTAATTCCATCTGTTGAAATCGTTTGATAATATGTAAATGTTGGTTAGAATGTTCAATGTGCATTTCTTCTATTTTGTTGGAAACAGTTGCTGGTCTCTATCAAAATACAGTTTTTCTGAGTCAAAAAGTAAGGGCAACAGCAACTTTTACAAAGATATACATGAGAACAAGATAGCGTCTAATACCTTCAGTTCAAAGACCTACATCTGTACTTTCAGTAGTATATGCGTTACTCTCCACCGAGAACAAGGTATGTCCAGGAACCGCCATCTCTGCTTCTGCCTGCTATGGCAATGCCACCGGTGACTATCTCACACACTGAACGCCATCACCACAGGCACAGAGAGGAGAAGGTTCTATTTTGTGTTATCAGTGCTTGAAATGTTCATGTTCTCTCTGTTTCAAAGAATGATTCCTTAGTACAGAGAATTGACAGGCTAGGCCTCTTTGAAAACACAGTATTTTCTGAGTTTCACAGTGCATTACAAAGAAACGAAATAGAAAACAAATGTGAACGGTGAAATATCACATATTTCCTTCAGTGTGTCGCCTGTAGCACACTACCCAGAAGACTCTAGCGTTGCTAGAAACAGTGTTTCCTCTTTAGTCTATTGTATGAACTCCAAATTTCTCTGAAGAAAACAATGCAGCAGGACAATAACGGCACTGCAAGGGCCTAATTCCATCTGTTGAAATCCTTTGGTAATATGTATATGTTGGGTAGAATGTTCAATGTGCATTTCTTCCTTCTATTTCGTTGGAAGCGGGTGCTGGCCTCTATCGGATCACAGTTTTTCTGAGTTTACAAGTAAGGGTAACAGGAACTTCTTTTAGAAAGACATACATGAGAACAAGTGATAGCGTCTAATACCTTCAGTTCAAGGACCTACATTTGTACTTTCAGTTCTTCCTTCTATTTCGTTGGAAGCGGGTGCTGGCCTCTATCGGAACACAGTTTTTCTGAGTTTACAAGTAAGGGTAACAGGAACTTCTTTTAGAAAGACATACATGAGAACAAGAGATAGCGTCTAATACCTTCAGTTCAAAGACCTACATCTGTACTTTCAGTAGTATATGCGTTACTCTCCACCGAGAACAAGGTATGTCCAGGAACCGCCATCTCTGCTTCTGCCTGCTATGGCAATGCCACCGGTCACTATCTCACACACTGAACGCCATCACCACAGGCACAGAGAGGAGAAGGTTCTATCTTGTGTTATAAGTGCTAGAAATGTTCATGTTCTCTCTGTTTCAAAGAATGATTCTTTAGTACAGAGAATTGACAGGCTAGGCCTCTTTGAAAACACAGTATTTTCTGAGTTTCACAGTGCATTACAAAGAAACGAAATAGGGAACAAATGTGAACGGTGAAATCTCACATATTTCCTTTAGTGTGTCACCTGTAGCACACTACCCAGAAGACTCTAGCGTTCCTGGAAACAGTGTTTCCTCTTTAGACTACTGTATGAACTCAAAAGTTCTCTGAAGCAAGCAATGCAGTAAAACAACAACGGCACAAAGAGGGCCTTATTCCATGTGTTGAAATCGTTTGATAATATGTAAATGTTGGTTAGAATGTTCAATGTTCATTTCTTCTATTTTGTTGGAAACAGTTGCTGGCCTCTATCGGAATACAGTTTTTCTGAGTCAAAAAGTAAGGGCAACAGGAACTTTCACAAAGACATAAATGAGAACAAGATAGCGTCTAATACTTTCAGTTCAAAGACCTACATCTGTACTTTCAGTAGTATATGCGCTACTCTCCACCGAGAACAAGGTATGTCCAGGAACCGCCATCTCTGCTTCTGCCTGCTATGGCAATGCCACAGGTGACTATCTCACACACTGAACGCCATCACCACAGGCACAGAGAGCAGAAAGTTCTATCTTGTGTTATAAGTGCTAGAAATGTTCATGTTCTCTCTGCTTCAAAGAATGATTCTTTAGTACAGAGGATTTATAGGCTAGGCCTCTTTGAATACACAATATTTTCTGAGTTTCACAGTGAATTACAAAGAAACAAAATAGGGAACAAATGTGAACGGTGAAATCTCACATATTTCCTTTAGTCTGTCACCTGTAGCACACTACCCAGAAGACTCTAGCGTTCCTGGAAACAGTGTTTCCTCTTTAGTCTACTGTATGAACTCAAAAGTTCTCTGAAGCAAGCAATGCAGCAAAACAACAACGGCACAAAGAGGGCCTAATTCCATCTGTTGAAATCGTTTGATAATATGTAAATGTTGGTTAGAATGTTCAATGTGCATTTCTTCTATTTTGTTGGAAACAGTTGCTGGTCTCTATCGGAATACAGTTTTTCTGAGTCAAAAAGTAAGAGCAACAGCAACTTTTACAAAGACATACATGAGAACAAGATAGCGTCTAATACCTTCAGTTCAAAGACCTACATCTGTACTTTCAGTAGTATATGCGTTACTCTCCACCGAGAACAAGGTATGTCCAGGGACCGCCATCTCTGCTTCTGCCTGCTATGGCAATGCCACCGGTGACTATCTCACACACTGAACGCCATCACCACAGGCACAGAGAGGAGAAGGTTCTATTTTGTGTTATCAGTGCTTGAAATGTTCATGTTCTCTCTGTTTCAAAGAATGATTCCTTAGTACAGAGAATTGACAGGCTAGGCCTCTTTGAAAACACAGTATTTTCTGAGTTTCACAGTGCATTACAAAGAAACGAAATAGGGAACAAATGTGAACGGTGAAATCTCACATATTTCCTTTAGTCTGTCGCCTGTAGCACACTACCCAGAAGACTCTAGCGTTCCTGGAAACAGTGTTTCCTCTTTAGTCTACTGTATGAACTCAAAAGTTCTCTGAAGCAAGCAATGCAGCAAAACAACAACGGCACAAAGAGGGCCTAATTCCATCTGTTGAAATCGTTTGATAATATGTAAATGTTGGTTAGAATGTTCAATGTGCATTTCTTCTATTTTGTTGGAAACAGTTGCTGGTCTCTATCGGAATACAGTTTTTCTGAGTCAAAAAGTAAGAGCAACAGCAACTTTTACAAAGACATACATGAGAACAAGATAGCGTCTAATACCTTCAGTTCAAAGACCTACATCTGTACTTTCAGTAGTATATGCGTTACTCTCCACCGAGAACAAGGTATGTCCAGGGACCGCCATCTCTGCTTCTGCCTGCTATGGCAATGCCACCGGTGACTATCTCACACACTGAACGCCATCACCACAGGCACAGAGAGGAGAAGGTTCTATTTTGTGTTATCAGTGCTTGAAATGTTCATGTTCTCTCTGTTTCAAAGAATGATTCCTTAGTACAGAGAATTGACAGGCTAGGCCTCTTTGAAAACACAGTATTTTCTGAGTTTCACAGTGCATTACAAAGAAACGAAATAGGGAACAAATGTGAACGGTGAAATATCACATATTTCCTTCAGTGTGTCGCCTGTAGCACACTACCCAGAAGACTCTAGCGTTGTTAGAAACAGTGTTTCCTCTTTAGTCTATTGTATGAACTCCAAATTTCTCTGAAGCAAGCAATGCAGCAAAACAACAACGGCACAAAGAGGGCCTAATTCCATCTGTTGAAATCGTTTGATAATATGTAAATGTTGGTTAGAATGTTCAATGTGCATTTCTTCTATTTTGTTGGAAACAGTTGCTGGTCTCTATCGGAATACAGTTTTTCTGAGTCAAAAAGTAAGAGCAACAGCAACTTTTACAAAGACATACATGAGAACAAGATAGCGTCTAATACCTTCAGTTCAAAGACCTACATCTGTACTTTCAGTAGTATATGCGTTACTCTCCACCGAGAACAAGGTATGTCCAGGAACCGCCATCTCTGCTTCTGCCTGCTATGGCAATGCCACCGGTGACTATCTCACACACTGAACGCCATCACCACAGGCACAGAGAGGAGAAGGTTCTATTTTGTGTTATCAGTGCTTGAAATGTTCATGTTCTCTCTGTTTCAAAGAATGATTCCTTAGTACAGAGAATTGACAGGCTAGGCCTCTTTGAAAACACAGTATTTTCTGAGTTTCACAGTGCATTACAAAGAAACGAAATAGGGAACAAATGTGAACGGTGAAATATCACATATTTCCTTCAGTGTGTCGCCTGTAGCACACTACCCAGAAGACTCTAGCGTTGCTAGAAACAGTGTTTCCTCTTTAGTCTATTGTATGAACTTGAAAGTTCTCTGAAGCAAACAATGCAGCAGGACAACAACGGCACAGCAAGGGCCTAATTCCATCTGTTGAAATCCTTTGGTAATATGTATATGTTGGGTAGAATGTTCAATGTGCATTTCTTCCTTATATTTCGTTGGAAGCGGGTGCTGGCCTCTATCGGATCACAGTTTTTCTGAGTTTACAAGTAAGGGTAACAGGAACTTCTTTTAGAAAGACATACATGAGAACAAGTGATAGCGTCTAATACCTTCAGTTCAAGGACCTACATTTGTACTTTCAGTTCTTCCTTCTATTTCGTTGGAAGCGGGTGCTGTCCTCTATCGGAACACAGTTTTTCTGAGTTTACAAGTAAGGGTAACAGGAACTTCTTATAGAAAGACATACATGAGAACAAGTGATAGCGTCTAATACCTTCAGTTCAAAGACCTACATCTGTACTTTCAGTAGTATATGCGTTACTCTCCACCGAGAACAAGGTATGTCCAGGAACCGTCATCTCTGCTTCTGCCTGCTATGGCAATGCCACTGGTGACTATCTCACACACTGAACGCCATCACCACAGGCACAGAGAGGAGAAGGTTCTATCTTGTGTTATAAGTGCTAGAAATGTTCATGTTCTCTCTGTTTCAAAGAATGATTCTTTAGTACAGAGAACTGACAGGCTAGGCCTCTTTCAAAACACAGTATTTTCTGAGTTTCACAGTGAATTACAAAGAAACGGAATAGGGAACAAATGTGAACGGTGAAATCTCACATATTTCCTTCATTGCGTCGCCTGTAGCACACTACCCAGAAGACTCTAGCGTTCCTGGAAACAGTGTTTCCTTTTTAGTCTACTGTATGAACTCGAAAGTTCTCTGAAACAAGCAATGCAGCAAAACAACAACGGCACAGAGACGCCTAATTCCATCTGTTGAAATCGTTTGATAATAAGTATATATTGGTTAGAATGTTCAATGCGCATTTCTTCTATTTTGTTGGAAACAGTTGCTGGCCTCTATCAGAACACAGTTTTTCTGAGTCAACAGGTTAGGGCAACAGGAACTTTTAGAAAGACATACATGAGAACAAATAGCGTCTAATACCTTCAGTTCAAAGACCTACATGTGTACTTGCAGTAGTATATGCGTTACTCTCCACTGAAAACAAGTATGTCCAGGAACCGCCATCTCTGCTTCTGCCTGCTATGGCAATGCCACCGGTGACTATCTCACACACTGAACGCCATCACCACAGGCACAGAGAGCAGAAAGTTCTATCTTGTGTTATAAGTGCTAGAAATGTTCATGTTCTCTCTGCTTCAAAGAATGATTCTTTAGTACAGAGGATTTATAGGCTAGGCCTCTTTGAATACACAATATTTTCTGAGTTTCACAGTGAATTACAAAGAAACAAAATAGGGAACAAATGTGAACGGTGAAATCTCACATATTTCCTTTAGTCTGTCACCTGTAGCACACTACCCAGAAGACTCTAGCGTTCCTGGAAACAGTGTTTCCTCTTTAGTCTACTGTATGAACTCAAAAGTTCTCTGAAGCAAGCAATGCAGCAAAACAACAACGGCACAAAGAGGGCCTAATTCCATCTGTTGAAATCGTTTGATAATATGTAAATGTTGGTTAGAATGTTCAATGTGCATTTCTTCTATTTTGTTGGAAACAGTTGCTGGTCTCTATCGGAATACAGTTTTTCTGAGTCAAAAAGTAAGGGCAACAGCAACTTTTACAAAGATATACATGAGAACAAGATAGCGTCTAATACCTTCAGTTCAAAGACCTACATCTGTACTTTCAGTAGTATATGCGTTACTCTCCACCGAGAACAAGGTATGTCCAGGAACCGCCATCTCTGCTTCTGCCTGCTATGGCAATGCCACCGGTGACTATCTCACACACTGAACGCCATCACCACAGGCACAGAGAGGAGAAGGTTCTATTTTGTGTTATCAGTGCTTGAAATGTTCATGTTCTCTCTGTTTCAAAGAATGATTCCTTAGTACAGAGAATTGACAGGCTAGGCCTCTTTGAAAACACAGTATTTTCTGAGTTTCACAGTGCATTACAAAGAAACGAAATAGGGAACAAATGTGAACGGTGAAATATCACATATTTCCTTCAGTGTGTCGCCTGTAGCACACTACCCAGAAGACTCTAGCGTTGCTAGAAACAGTGTTTCCTCTTTAGTCTATTGTATGAACTCCAAATTTCTCTGAAGAAAACAATGCAGCAGGACAATAACGGCACTGCAAGGGCCTAATTCCATCTGTTGAAATCCTTTGGTAATATGTATATGTTGGGTAGAATGTTCAATGTGCATTTCTTCCTTCTATTTCGTTGGAAGCGGGTGCTGGCCTCTATCGGATCACAGTTTTTCTGAGTTTACAAGTAAGGGTAACAGGAACTTCTTTTAGAAAGACATACATGAGAACAAGTGATAGCGTCTAATACCTTCAGTTCAAGGACCTACATTTGTACTTTCAGTTCTTCCTTCTATTTCGTTGGAAGCGGGTGCTGGCCTCTATCGGAACACAGTTTTTCTGAGTTTACAAGTAAGGGTAACAGGAACTTCTTTTAGAAAGACATACATGAGAACAAGAGATAGCGTCTAATACCTTCAGTTCAAAGACCTACATCTGTACTTTCAGTAGTATATGCGTTACTCTCCACCGAGAACAAGGTATGTCCAGGAACCGCCATCTCTGCTTCTGCCTGCTATGGCAATGCCACCGGTCACTATCTCACACACTGAACGCCATCACCACAGGCACAGAGAGGAGAAGGTTCTATCTTGTGTTATAAGTGCTAGAAATGTTCATGTTCTCTCTGTTTCAAAGAATGATTCTTTAGTACAGAGAATTGACAGGCTAGGCCTCTTTGAAAACACAGTATTTTCTGAGTTTCACAGTGCATTACAAAGAAACGAAATAGGGAACAAATGTGAACGGTGAAATCTCACATATTTCCTTTAGTGTGTCACCTGTAGCACACTACCCAGAAGACTCTAGCGTTCCTGGAAACAGTGTTTCCTCTTTAGACTACTGTATGAACTCAAAAGTTCTCTGAAGCAAGCAATGCAGTAAAACAACAACGGCACAAAGAGGGCCTTATTCCATGTGTTGAAATCGTTTGATAATATGTAAATGTTGGTTAGAATGTTCAATGTTCATTTCTTCTATTTTGTTGGAAACAGTTGCTGGCCTCTATCGGAATACAGTTTTTCTGAGTCAAAAAGTAAGGGCAACAGGAACTTTCACAAAGACATAAATGAGAACAAGATAGCGTCTAATACTTTCAGTTCAAAGACCTACATCTGTACTTTCAGTAGTATATGCGCTACTCTCCACCGAGAACAAGGTATGTCCAGGAACCGCCATCTCTGCTTCTGCCTGCTATGGCAATGCCACAGGTGACTATCTCACACACTGAACGCCATCACCACAGGCACAGAGAGCAGAAAGTTCTATCTTGTGTTATAAGTGCTAGAAATGTTCATGTTCTCTCTGCTTCAAAGAATGATTCTTTAGTACAGAGGATTTATAGGCTAGGCCTCTTTGAATACACAATATTTTCTGAGTTTCACAGTGAATTACAAAGAAACAAAATAGGGAACAAATGTGAACGGTGAAATCTCACATATTTCCTTTAGTCTGTCACCTGTAGCACACTACCCAGAAGACTCTAGCGTTCCTGGAAACAGTGTTTCCTCTTTAGTCTACTGTATGAACTCAAAAGTTCTCTGAAGCAAGCAATGCAGCAAAACAACAACGGCACAAAGAGGGCCTAATTCCATCTGTTGAAATCGTTTGATAATATGTAAATGTTGGTTAGAATGTTCAATGTGCATTTCTTCTATTTTGTTGGAAACAGTTGCTGGTCTCTATCGGAATACAGTTTTTCTGAGTCAAAAAGTAAGAGCAACAGCAACTTTTACAAAGACATACATGAGAACAAGATAGCGTCTAATACCTTCAGTTCAAAGACCTACATCTGTACTTTCAGTAGTATATGCGTTACTGTCCACCGAGAACAAGGTATGTCCAGGGACCGCCATCTCTGCTTCTGCCTGCTATGGCAATGCCACCGGTGACTATCTCACACACTGAACGCCATCACCACAGGCACAGAGAGGAGAAGGTTCTATTTTGTGTTATCAGTGCTTGAAATGTTCATGTTCTCTCTGTTTCAAAGAATGATTCCTTAGTACAGAGAATTGACAGGCTAGGCCTCTTTGAAAACACAGTATTTTCTGAGTTTCACAGTGCATTACAAAGAAACGAAATAGGGAACAAATGTGAACGGTGAAATATCACATATTTCCTTCATTGCGTCGCCTGTAGCACACTACCCAGAAGACTCTAGCGTTCCTGGAAACAGTGTTTCCTTTTTAGTCTACTGTATGAACTCGAAAGTTCTCTGAAACAAGCAATGCAGCAAAACAACAACGGCACAGAGACGCCTAATTCCATCTGTTGAAATCGTTTGATAATAAGTATATATTGGTTAGAATGTTCAATGCGCATTTCTTCTATTTTGTTGGAAACAGTTGCTGGCCTCTATCAGAACACAGTTTTTCTGAGTCAACAGGTTAGGGCAACAGGAACTTTTAGAAAGACATACATGAGAACAAATAGCGTCTAATACCTTCAGTTCAAAGACCTACATGTGTACTTGCAGTAGTATATGCGTTACTCTCCACTGAAAACAAGTATGTCCAGGAACCGCCATCTCTGCTTCTGCCTGCTATGGCAATGCCACCGGTGACTATCTCACACACTGAACGCCATCACCACAGGCACAGAGAGCAGAAAGTTCTATCTTGTGTTATAAGTGCTAGAAATGTTCATGTTCTCTCTGCTTCAAAGAATGATTCTTTAGTACAGAGGATTTATAGGCTAGGCCTCTTTGAATACACAATATTTTCTGAGTTTCACAGTGAATTACAAAGAAACAAAATAGGGAACAAATGTGAACGGTGAAATCTCACATATTTCCTTTAGTCTGTCACCTGTAGCACACTACCCAGAAGACTCTAGCGTTCCTGGAAACAGTGTTTCCTCTTTAGTCTACTGTATGAACTCAAAAGTTCTCTGAAGCAAGCAATGCAGCAAAACAACAACGGCACAAAGAGGGCCTAATTCCATCTGTTGAAATCGTTTGATAATATGTAAATGTTGGTTAGAATGTTCAATGTGCATTTCTTCTATTTTGTTGGAAACAGTTGCTGGTCTCTATCGGAATACAGTTTTTCTGAGTCAAAAAGTAAGGGCAACAGCAACTTTTACAAAGATATACATGAGAACAAGATAGCGTCTAATACCTTCAGTTCAAAGACCTACATCTGTACTTTCAGTAGTATATGCGTTACTCTCCACCGAGAACAAGGTATGTCCAGGAACCGCCATCTCTGCTTCTGCCTGCTATGGCAATGCCACCGGTGACTATCTCACACACTGAACGCCATCACCACAGGCACAGAGAGGAGAAGGTTCTATTTTGTGTTATCAGTGCTTGAAATGTTCATGTTCTCTCTGTTTCAAAGAATGATTCCTTAGTACAGAGAATTGACAGGCTAGGCCTCTTTGAAAACACAGTATTTTCTGAGTTTCACAGTGCATTACAAAGAAACGAAATAGGGAACAAATGTGAACGGTGAAATATCACATATTTCCTTCAGTGTGTCGCCTGTAGCACACTACCCAGAAGACTCTAGCGTTGCTAGAAACAGTGTTTCCTCTTTAGTCTATTGTATGAACTCCAAATTTCTCTGAAGAAAACAATGCAGCAGGACAATAACGGCACTGCAAGGGCCTAATTCCATCTGTTGAAATCCTTTGGTAATATGTATATGTTGGGTAGAATGTTCAATGTGCATTTCTTCCTTCTATTTCGTTGGAAGCGGGTGCTGGCCTCTATCGGATCACAGTTTTTCTGAGTTTACAAGTAAGGGTAACAGGAACTTCTTTTAGAAAGACATACATGAGAACAAGTGATAGCGTCTAATACCTTCAGTTCAAGGACCTACATTTGTACTTTCAGTTCTTCCTTCTATTTCGTTGGAAGCGGGTGCTGTCCTCTATCGGAACACAGTTTTTCTGAGTTTACAAGTAAGGGTAACAGGAACTTCTTTTAGAAAGACATACATGAGAACAAGAGATAGCGTCTAATACCTTCAGTTCAAAGACCTACATCTGTACTTTCAGTAGTATATGCGTTACTCTCCACCGAGAACAAGGTATGTCCAGGAACCGCCATCTCTGCTTCTGCCTGCTATGGCAATGCCACCGGTCACTATCTCACACACTGAACGCCATCACCACAGGCACAGAGAGGAGAAGGTTCTATCTTGTGTTATAAGTGCTAGAAATGTTCATGTTCTCTCTGTTTCAAAGAATGATTCTTTAGTACAGAGAACTGACAGGCTAGGCCTCTTTCAAAACACAGTATTTTCTGAGTTTCACAGTGAATTACAAAGAAACGGAATAGGGAACAAATGTGAACGGTGAAATCTCACATATTTCCTTCATTGCGTCGCCTGTAGCACACTACCCAGAAGACTCTAGCGTTCCTGGAAACAGTGTTTCCTTTTTAGTCTACTGTATGAACTCGAAAGTTCTCTGAAACAAGCAATGCAGCAAAACAACAACGGCACAGAGACGCCTAATTCCATCTGTTGAAATCGTTTGATAATAAGTATATATTGGTTAGAATGTTCAATGCGCATTTCTTCTATTTTGTTGGAAACAGTTGCTGGCCTCTATCAGAACACAGTTTTTCTGAGTCAACAGGTTAGGGCAACAGGAACTTTTAGAAAGACATACATGAGAACAAATAGCGTCTAATACCTTCAGTTCAAAGACCTACATGTGTACTTGCAGTAGTATATGCGTTACTCTCCACTGAAAACAAGTATGTCCAGGAACCGCCATCTCTGCTTCTGCCTGCTATGGCAATGCCACCGGTGACTATCTCACACACTGAACGCCATCACCACAGGCACAGAGAGCAGAAAGTTCTATCTTGTGTTATAAGTGCTAGAAATGTTCATGTTCTCTCTGCTTCAAAGAATGATTCTTTAGTACAGAGGATTTATAGGCTAGGCCTCTTTGAATACACAATATTTTCTGAGTTTCACAGTGAATTACAAAGAAACAAAATAGGGAACAAATGTGAACGGTGAAATCTCACATATTTCCTTTAGTCTGTCACCTGTAGCACACTACCCAGAAGACTCTAGCGTTCCTGGAAACAGTGTTTCCTCTTTAGTCTACTGTATGAACTCAAAAGTTCTCTGAAGCAAGCAATGCAGCAAAACAACAACGGCACAAAGAGGGCCTAATTCCATCTGTTGAAATCGTTTGATAATATGTAAATGTTGGTTAGAATGTTCAATGTGCATTTCTTCTATTTTGTTGGAAACAGTTGCTGGTCTCTATCGGAATACAGTTTTTCTGAGTCAAAAAGTAAGGGCAACAGCAACTTTTACAAAGATATACATGAGAACAAGATAGCGTCTAATACCTTCAGTTCAAACACCTACATCTGTACTTTCAGTAGTATATGCGTTACTCTCCACCGAGAACAAGGTATGTCCAGGAACCGCCATCTCTGCTTCTGCCTGCTATGGCAATGCCACCGGTGACTATCTCACACACTGAACGCCATCACCACAGGCACAGAGAGGAGAAGGTTCTATTTTGTGTTATCAGTGCTTGAAATGTTCATGTTCTCTCTGTTTCAAAGAATGATTCCTTAGTACAGAGAATTGACAGGCTAGGCCTCTTTGAAAACACAGTATTTTCTGAGTTTCACAGTGCATTACAAAGAAACGAAATAGAAAACAAATGTGAACGGTGAAATATCACATATTTCCTTCAGTGTGTCGCCTGTAGCACACTACCCAGAAGACTCTAGCGTTGCTAGAAACAGTGTTTCCTCTTTAGTCTATTGTATGAACTCCAAATTTCTCTGAAGAAAACAATGCAGCAGGACAATAACGGCACTGCAAGGGCCTAATTCCATCTGTTGAAATCCTTTGGTAATATGTATATGTTGGGTAGAATGTTCAATGTGCATTTCTTCCTTCTATTTCGTTGGAAGCGGGTGCTGGCCTCTATCGGATCACAGTTTTTCTGAGTTTACAAGTAAGGGTAACAGGAACTTCTTTTAGAAAGACATACATGAGAACAAGTGATAGCGTCTAATACCTTCAGTTCAAGGACCTACATTTGTACTTTCAGTTCTTCCTTCTATTTCGTTGGAAGCGGGTGCTGTCCTCTATCGGAACACAGTTTTTCTGAGTTTACAAGTAAGGGTAACAGGAACTTCTTTTAGAAAGACATACATGAGAACAAGAGATAGCGTCTAATACCTTCAGTTCAAAGACCTACATCTGTACTTTCAGTAGTATATGCGTTACTCTCCACCGAGAACAAGGTATGTCCAGGAACCGCCATCTCTGCTTCTGCCTGCTATGGCAATGCCACCGGTCACTATCTCACACACTGAACGCCATCACCACAGGCACAGAGAGGAGAAGGTTCTATCTTGTGTTATAAGTGCTAGAAATGTTCATGTTCTCTCTGTTTCAAAGAATGATTCTTTAGTACAGAGAATTGACAGGCTAGGCCTCTTTGAAAACACAGTATTTTCTGAGTTTCACAGTGCATTACAAAGAAACGAAATAGGGAACAAATGTGAACGGTGAAATCTCACATATTTCCTTTAGTGTGTCACCTGTAGCACACTACCCAGAAGACTCTAGCGTTCCTGGAAACAGTGTTTCCTCTTTAGACTACTGTATGAACTCAAAAGTTCTCTGAAGCAAGCAATGCAGTAAAACAACAACGGCACAAAGAGGGCCTTATTCCATGTGTTGAAATCGTTTGATAATATGTAAATGTTGGTTAGAATGTTCAATGTGCATTTCTTCTATTTTGTTGGAAACAGTTGCTGGTCTCTATCGGAATACAGTTTTTCTGAGTCAAAAAGTAAGGGCAACAGCAACTTTTACAAAGATATACATGAGAACAAGATAGCGTCTAATACCTTCAGTTCAAAGACCTACATCTGTACTTTCAGTAGTATATGCGTTACTCTCCACCGAGAACAAGGTATGTCCAGGAACCGCCATCTCTGCTTCTGCCTGCTATGGCAATGCCACCGGTGACTATCTCACACACTGAACGCCATCACCACAGGCACAGAGAGGAGAAGGTTCTATTTTGTGTTATCAGTGCTTGAAATGTTCATGTTCTCTCTGTTTCAAAGAATGATTCCTTAGTACAGAGAATTGACAGGCTAGGCCTCTTTGAAAACACAGTATTTTCTGAGTTTCACAGTGCATTACAAAGAAACGAAATAGGGAACAAATGTGAACGGTGAAATATCACATATTTCCTTCAGTGTGTCGCCTGTAGCACACTACCCAGAAGACTCTAGCGTTGCTAGAAACAGTGTTTCCTCTTTAGTCTATTGTATGAACTCCAAATTTCTCTGAAGAAAACAATGCAGCAGGACAATAACGGCACTGCAAGGGCCTAATTCCATCTGTTGAAATCCTTTGGTAATATGTATATGTTGGGTAGAATGTTCAATGTGCATTTCTTCCTTCTATTTCGTTGGAAGCGGGTGCTGGCCTCTATCGGATCACAGTTTTTCTGAGTTTACAAGTAAGGGTAACAGGAACTTCTTTTAGAAAGACATACATGAGAACAAGTGATAGCGTCTAATACCTTCAGTTCAAGGACCTACATTTGTACTTTCAGTTCTTCCTTCTATTTCGTTGGAAGCGGGTGCTGTCCTCTATCGGAACACAGTTTTTCTGAGTTTACAAGTAAGGGTAACAGGAACTTCTTTTAGAAAGACATACATGAGAACAAGAGATAGCGTCTAATACCTTCAGTTCAAAGACCTACATCTGTACTTTCAGTAGTATATGCGTTACTCTCCACCGAGAACAAGGTATGTCCAGGAACCGCCATCTCTGCTTCTGCCTGCTATGGCAATGCCACCGGTCACTATCTCACACACTGAACGCCATCACCACAGGCACAGAGAGGAGAAGGTTCTATCTTGTGTTATAAGTGCTAGAAATGTTCATGTTCTCTCTGTTTCAAAGAATGATTCTTTAGTACAGAGAACTGACAGGCTAGGCCTCTTTCAAAACACAGTATTTTCTGAGTTTCACAGTGAATTACAAAGAAACGGAATAGGGAACAAATGTAAACGGTGAAATCTCACATATTTCCTTCATTGCGTCGCCTGTAGCACACTACCCAGAAGACTCTAGCGTTCCTGGAAACAGTGTTTCCTTTTTAGTCTACTGTATGAACTCGAAAGTTCTCTGAAACAAGCAATGCAGCAAAACAACAACGGCACAGAGACGCCTAATTCCATCTGTTGAAATCGTTTGATAATAAGTATATATTGGTTAGAATGTTCAATGCGCATTTCTTCTATTTTGTTGGAAACAGTTGCTGGCCTCTATCAGAACACAGTTTTTCTGAGTCAACAGGTTAGGGCAACAGGAACTTTTAGAAAGACATACATGAGAACAAATAGCGTCTAATACCTTCAGTTCAAAGACCTACATGTGTACTTGCAGTAGTATATGCGTTACTCTCCACTGAAAACAAGTATGTCCAGGAACCGCCATCTCTGCTTCTGCCTGCTATGGCAATGCCACCGGTGACTATCTCACACACTGAACGCCATCACCACAGGCACAGAGAGCAGAAAGTTCTATCTTGTGTTATAAGTGCTAGAAATGTTCATGTTCTCTCTGCTTCAAAGAATGATTCTTTAGTACAGAGGATTTATAGGCTAGGCCTCTTTGAATACACAATATTTTCTGAGTTTCACAGTGAATTACAAAGAAACAAAATAGGGAACAAATGTGAACGGTGAAATCTCACATATTTCCTTTAGTCTGTCACCTGTAGCACACTACCCAGAAGACTCTAGCGTTCCTGGAAACAGTGTTTCCTCTTTAGTCTACTGTATGAACTCAAAAGTTCTCTGAAGCAAGCAATGCAGCAAAACAACAACGGCACAAAGAGGGCCTAATTCCATCTGTTGAAATCGTTTGATAATATGTAAATGTTGGTTAGAATGTTCAATGTGCATTTCTTCTATTTTGTTGGAAACAGTTGCTGGTCTCTATCGGAATACAGTTTTTCTGAGTCAAAAAGTAAGGGCAACAGCAACTTTTACAAAGATATACATGAGAACAAGATAGCGTCTAATACCTTCAGTTCAAACACCTACATCTGTACTTTCAGTAGTATATGCGTTACTCTCCACCGAGAACAAGGTATGTCCAGGAACCGCCATCTCTGCTTCTGCCTGCTATGGCAATGCCACCGGTGACTATCTCACACACTGAACGCCATCACCACAGGCACAGAGAGGAGAAGGTTCTATTTTGTGTTATCAGTGCTTGAAATGTTCATGTTCTCTCTGTTTCAAAGAATGATTCCTTAGTACAGAGAATTGACAGGCTAGGCCTCTTTGAAAACACAGTATTTTCTGAGTTTCACAGTGCATTACAAAGAAACGAAATAGAAAACAAATGTGAACGGTGAAATATCACATATTTCCTTCAGTGTGTCGCCTGTAGCACACTACCCAGAAGACTCTAGCGTTGCTAGAAACAGTGTTTCCTCTTTAGTCTATTGTATGAACTCCAAATTTCTCTGAAGAAAACAATGCAGCAGGACAATAACGGCACTGCAAGGGCCTAATTCCATCTGTTGAAATCCTTTGGTAATATGTATATGTTGGGTAGAATGTTCAATGTGCATTTCTTCCTTCTATTTCGTTGGAAGCGGGTGCTGGCCTCTATCGGATCACAGTTTTTCTGAGTTTACAAGTAAGGGTAACAGGAACTTCTTTTAGAAAGACATACATGAGAACAAGTGATAGCGTCTAATACCTTCAGTTCAAGGACCTACATTTGTACTTTCAGTTCTTCCTTCTATTTCGTTGGAAGCGGGTGCTGTCCTCTATCGGAACACAGTTTTTCTGAGTTTACAAGTAAGGGTAACAGGAACTTCTTTTAGAAAGACATACATGAGAACAAGAGATAGCGTCTAATACCTTCAGTTCAAAGACCTACATCTGTACTTTCAGTAGTATATGCGTTACTCTCCACCGAGAACAAGGTATGTCCAGGAACCGCCATCTCTGCTTCTGCCTGCTATGGCAATGCCACCGGTCACTATCTCACACACTGAACGCCATCACCACAGGCACAGAGAGGAGAAGGTTCTATCTTGTGTTATAAGTGCTAGAAATGTTCATGTTCTCTCTGTTTCAAAGAATGATTCTTTAGTACAGAGAATTGACAGGCTAGGCCTCTTTGAAAACACAGTATTTTCTGAGTTTCACAGTGCATTACAAAGAAACGAAATAGGGAACAAATGTGAACGGTGAAATCTCACATATTTCCTTTAGTGTGTCACCTGTAGCACACTACCCAGAAGACTCTAGCGTTCCTGGAAACAGTGTTTCCTCTTTAGACTACTGTATGAACTCAAAAGTTCTCTGAAGCAAGCAATGCAGTAAAACAACAACGGCACAAAGAGGGCCTTATTCCATGTGTTGAAATCGTTTGATAATATGTAAATGTTGGTTAGAATGTTCAATGTGCATTTCTTCTATTTTGTTGGAAACAGTTGCTGGTCTCTATCGGAATACAGTTTTTCTGAGTCAAAAAGTAAGGGCAACAGCAACTTTTACAAAGATATACATGAGAACAAGATAGCGTCTAATACCTTCAGTTCAAACACCTACATCTGTACTTTCAGTAGTATATGCGTTACTCTCCACCGAGAACAAGGTATGTCCAGGGACCGCCATCTCTGCTTCTGCCTGCTATGGCAATGCCACCGGTGACTATCTCACACACTGAACGCCATCACCACAGGCACAGAGAGGAGAAGGTTCTATTTTGTGTTATCAGTGCTTGAAATGTTCATGTTCTCTCTGTTTCAAAGAATGATTCCTTAGTACAGAGAATTGACAGGCTAGGCCTCTTTGAAAACACAGTATTTTCTGAGTTTCACAGTGCATTACAAAGAAACGAAATAGAAAACAAATGTGAACGGTGAAATATCACATATTTCCTTCAGTGTGTCGCCTGTAGCACACTACCCAGAAGACTCTAGCGTTGCTAGAAACAGTGTTTCCTCTTTAGTCTATTGTATGAACTCCAAATTTCTCTGAAGAAAACAATGCAGCAGGACAATAACGGCACTGCAAGGGCCTAATTCCATCTGTTGAAATCCTTTGGTAATATGTATATGTTGGGTAGAATGTTCAATGTGCATTTCTTCCTTCTATTTCGTTGGAAGCGGGTGCTGGCCTCTATCGGATCACAGTTTTTCTGAGTTTACAAGTAAGGGTAACAGGAACTTCTTTTAGAAAGACATACATGAGAACAAGTGATAGCGTCTAATACCTTCAGTTCAAGGACCTACATTTGTACTTTCAGTTCTTCCTTCTATTTCGTTGGAAGCGGGTGCTGTCCTCTATCGGAACACAGTTTTTCTGAGTTTACAAGTAAGGGTAACAGGAACTTCTTTTAGAAAGACATACATGAGAACAAGAGATAGCGTCTAATACCTTCAGTTCAAAGACCTACATCTGTACTTTCAGTAGTATATGCGTTACTCTCCACCGAGAACAAGGTATGTCCAGGAACCGCCATCTCTGCTTCTGCCTGCTATGGCAATGCCACCGGTCACTATCTCACACACTGAACGCCATCACCACAGGCACAGAGAGGAGAAGGTTCTATCTTGTGTTATAAGTGCTAGAAATGTTCATGTTCTCTCTGTTTCAAAGAATGATTCTTTAGTACAGAGAATTGACAGGCTAGGCCTCTTTGAAAACACAGTATTTTCTGAGTTTCACAGTGCATTACAAAGAAACGAAATAGGGAACAAATGTGAACGGTGAAATCTCACATATTTCCTTTAGTGTGTCACCTGTAGCACACTACCCAGAAGACTCTAGCGTTCCTGGAAACAGTGTTTCCTCTTTAGACTACTGTATGAACTCAAAAGTTCTCTGAAGCAAGCAATGCAGTAAAACAACAACGGCACAAAGAGGGCCTTATTCCATGTGTTGAAATCGTTTGATAATATGTAAATGTTGGTTAGAATGTTCAATGTTCATTTCTTCTATTTTGTTGGAAACAGTTGCTGGCCTCTATCGGAATACAGTTTTTCTGAGTCAAAAAGTAAGGGCAACAGGAACTTTCACAAAGACATAAATGAGAACAAGATAGCGTCTAATACTTTCAGTTCAAAGACCTACATCTGTACTTTCAGTAGTATATGCGCTACTCTCCACCGAGAACAAGGTATGTCCAGGAACCGCCATCTCTGCTTCTGCCTGCTATGGCAATGCCACAGGTGACTATCTCACACACTGAACGCCATCACCACAGGCACAGAGAGCAGAAAGTTCTATCTTGTGTTATAAGTGCTAGAAATGTTCATGTTCTCTCTGCTTCAAAGAATGATTCTTTAGTACAGAGGATTTATAGGCTAGGCCTCTTTGAATACACAATATTTTCTGAGTTTCACAGTGAATTACAAAGAAACAAAATAGGGAACAAATGTGAACGGTGAAATCTCACATATTTCCTTTAGTCTGTCACCTGTAGCACACTACCCAGAAGACTCTAGCGTTCCTGGAAACAGTGTTTCCTCTTTAGTCTACTGTATGAACTCAAAAGTTCTCTGAAGCAAGCAATGCAGCAAAACAACAACGGCACAAAGAGGGCCTAATTCCATCTGTTGAAATCGTTTGATAATATGTAAATGTTGGTTAGAATGTTCAATGTGCATTTCTTCTATTTTGTTGGAAACAGTTGCTGGTCTCTATCGGAATACAGTTTTTCTGAGTCAAAAAGTAAGAGCAACAGCAACTTTTACAAAGACATACATGAGAACAAGATAGCGTCTAATACCTTCAGTTCAAAGACCTACATCTGTACTTTCAGTAGTATATGCGTTACTCTCCACCGAGAACAAGGTATGTCCAGGAACCGCCATCTCTGCTTCTGCCTGCTATGGCAATGCCACCGGTGACTATCTCACACACTGAACGCCATCACCACAGGCACAGAGAGGAGAAGGTTCTATTTTGTGTTATCAGTGCTTGAAATGTTCATGTTCTCTCTGTTTCAAAGAATGATTCCTTAGTACAGAGAATTGACAGGCTAGGCCTCTTTGAAAACACAGTATTTTCTGAGTTTCACAGTGAATTACAAAGAAACGGAATAGGGAACAAATGTGAACGGTGAAATCTCACATATTTCCTTCATTGCGTCGCCTGTAGCACACTACCCAGAAGACTCTAGCGTTGCTAGAAACAGTGTTTCCTCTTTAGTCTATTGTATGAACTCCAAATTTCTCTGAAGAAAACAATGCAGCAGGACAATAACGGCACTGCAAGGGCCTAATTCCATCTGTTGAAATCCTTTGGTAATATGTATATGTTGGGTAGAATGTTCAATGTGCATTTCTTCCTTCTATTTCGTTGGAAGCGGGTGCTGGCCTCTATCGGATCACAGTTTTTCTGAGTTTACAAGTAAGGGTAACAGGAACTTCTTTTAGAAAGACATACATGAGAACAAGTGATAGCGTCTAATACCTTCAGTTCAAGGACCTACATTTGTACTTTCAGTTCTTCCTTCTATTTCGTTGGAAGCGGGTGCTGTCCTCTATCGGAACACAGTTTTTCTGAGTTTACAAGTAAGGGTAACAGGAACTTCTTTTAGAAAGACATACATGAGAACAAGAGATAGCGTCTAATACCTTCAGTTCAAAGACCTACATCTGTACTTTCAGTAGTATATGCGTTACTCTCCACCGAGAACAAGGTATGTCCAGGAACCGCCATCTCTGCTTCTGCCTGCTATGGCAATGCCACCGGTCACTATCTCACACACTGAACGCCATCACCACAGGCACAGAGAGGAGAAGGTTCTATCTTGTGTTATAAGTGCTAGAAATGTTCATGTTCTCTCTGTTTCAAAGAATGATTCTTTAGTACAGAGAATTGACAGGCTAGGCCTCTTTGAAAACACAGTATTTTCTGAGTTTCACAGTGCATTACAAAGAAACGAAATAGGGAACAAATGTGAACGGTGAAATCTCACATATTTCCTTTAGTGTGTCACCTGTAGCACACTACCCAGAAGACTCTAGCGTTCCTGGAAACAGTGTTTCCTCTTTAGACTACTGTATGAACTCAAAAGTTCTCTGAAGCAAGCAATGCAGTAAAACAACAACGGCACAAAGAGGGCCTTATTCCATGTGTTGAAATCGTTTGATAATATGTAAATGTTGGTTAGAATGTTCAATGTTCATTTCTTCTATTTTGTTGGAAACAGTTGCTGGCCTCTATCGGAATACAGTTTTTCTGAGTCAAAAAGTAAGAGCAACAGCAACTTTTACAAAGACATACATGAGAACAAGATAGCGTCTAATACCTTCAGTTCAAAGACCTACATCTGTACTTTCAGTAGTATATGCGTTACTCTCCACCGAGAACAAGGTATGTCCAGGGACCGCCATCTCTGCTTCTGCCTGCTATGGCAATGCCACCGGTGACTATCTCACACACTGAACGCCATCACCACAGGCACAGAGAGGAGAAGGTTCTATTTTGTGTTATCAGTGCTTGAAATGTTCATGTTCTCTCTGTTTCAAAGAATGATTCCTTAGTACAGAGAATTGACAGGCTAGGCCTCTTTGAAAACACAGTATTTTCTGAGTTTCACAGTGCATTACAAAGAAACGAAATAGGGAACAAATGTGAACGGTGAAATATCACATATTTCCTTCAGTGTGTCGCCTGTAGCACACTACCCAGAAGACTCTAGCGTTGTTAGAAACAGTGTTTCCTCTTTAGTCTATTGTATGAACTCCAAATTTCTCTGAAGCAAGCAATGCAGCAAAACAACAACGGCACAAAGAGGGCCTAATTCCATCTGTTGAAATCGTTTGATAATATGTAAATGTTGGTTAGAATGTTCAATGTGCATTTCTTCTATTTTGTTGGAAACAGTTGCTGGTCTCTATCGGAATACAGTTTTTCTGAGTCAAAAAGTAAGAGCAACAGCAACTTTTACAAAGACATACATGAGAACAAGATAGCGTCTAATACCTTCAGTTCAAAGACCTACATCTGTACTTTCAGTAGTATATGCGTTACTCTCCACCGAGAACAAGGTATGTCCAGGAACCGCCATCTCTGCTTCTGCCTGCTATGGCAATGCCACCGGTGACTATCTCACACACTGAACGCCATCACCACAGGCACAGAGAGGAGAAGGTTCTATTTTGTGTTATCAGTGCTTGAAATGTTCATGTTCTCTCTGTTTCAAAGAATGATTCCTTAGTACAGAGAACTGACAGGCTAGGCCTCTTTCAAAACACAGTATTTTCTGAGTTTCACAGTGAATTACAAAGAAACGGAATAGGGAACAAATGTGAACGGTGAAATCTCACATATTTCCTTCATTGCGTCGCCTGTAGCACACTACCCAGAAGACTCTAGCGTTCCTGGAAACAGTGTTTCCTTTTTAGTCTACTGTATGAACTCGAAAGTTCTCTGAAACAAGCAATGCAGCAAAACAACAACGGCACAGAGACGCCTAATTCCATCTGTTGAAATCGTTTGATAATAAGTATATATTGGTTAGAATGTTCAATGCGCATTTCTTCTATTTTGTTGGAAACAGTTGCTGGCCTCTATCAGAACACAGTTTTTCTGAGTCAACAGGTTAGGGCAACAGGAACTTTTAGAAAGACATACATGAGAACAAATAGCGTCTAATACCTTCAGTTCAAAGACCTACATGTGTACTTGCAGTAGTATATGCGTTACTCTCCACTGAAAACAAGTATGTCCAGGAACCGCCATCTCTGCTTCTGCCTGCTATGGCAATGCCACCGGTGACTATCTCACACACTGAACGCCATCACCACAGGCACAGAGAGGAGAAGGTTCTATTTTGTGTTATCAGTGCTTGAAATGTTCATGTTCTCTCTGTTTCAAAGAATGATTCCTTAGTACAGAGAATTGACAGGCTAGGCCTCTTTGAAAACACAGTATTTTCTGAGTTTCACAGTGCATTACAAAGAAACGAAATAGGGAACAAATGTGAACGGTGAAATATCACATATTTCCTTCAGTGTGTCGCCTGTAGCACACTACCCAGAAGACTCTAGCGTTGCTAGAAACAGTGTTTCCTCTTTAGTCTATTGTATGAACTCCAAATTTCTCTGAAGCAAGCAATGCAGCAAAACAACAACGGCACAAAGAGGGCCTAATTCCATCTGTTGAAATCGTTTGATAATATGTAAATGTTGGTTAGAATGTTCAATGTGCATTTCTTCTATTTTGTTGGAAACAGTTGCTGGTCTCTATCGGAATACAGTTTTTCTGAGTCAAAAAGTAAGAGCAACAGCAACTTTTACAAAGACATACATGAGAACAAGATAGCGTCTAATACCTTCAGTTCAAAGACCTACATCTGTACTTTCAGTAGTATATGCGTTACTCTCCACCGAGAACAAGGTATGTCCAGGAACCGCCATCTCTGCTTCTGCCTGCTATGGCAATGCCACCGGTGACTATCTCACACACTGAACGCCATCACCACAGGCACAGAGAGGAGAAGGTTCTATTTTGTGTTATCAGTGCTTGAAATGTTCATGTTCTCTCTGTTTCAAAGAATGATTCCTTAGTACAGAGAATTGACAGGCTAGGCCTCTTTGAAAACACAGTATTTTCTGAGTTTCACAGTGCATTACAAAGAAACGAAATAGGGAACAAATGTGAACGGTGAAATATCACATATTTCCTTCAGTGTGTCGCCTGTAGCACACTACCCAGAAGACTCTAGCGTTGCTAGAAACAGTGTTTCCTCTTTAGTCTATTGTATGAACTTGAAAGTTCTCTGAAGCAAACAATGCAGCAGGACAACAACGGCACAGCAAGGGCCTAATTCCATCTGTTGAAATCCTTTGGTAATATGTATATGTTGGGTAGAATGTTCAATGTGCATTTCTTCCTTCTATTTCGTTGGAAGCGGGTGCTGGCCTCTATCGGATCACAGTTTTTCTGAGTTTACAAGTAAGGGTAACAGGAACTTCTTTTAGAAAGACATACATGAGAACAAGTGATAGCGTCTAATACCTTCAGTTCAAGGACCTACATTTGTACTTTCAGTTCTTCCTTCTATTTCGTTGGAAGCGGGTGCTGTCCTCTATCGGAACACAGTTTTTCTGAGTTTACAAGTAAGGGTAACAGGAACTTCTTTTAGAAAGACATACATGAGAACAAGTGATAGCGTCTAATACCTTCAGTTCAAAGACCTACATCTGTACTTTCAGTAGTATATGCGTTACTCTCCACCGAGAACAAGGTATGTCCAGGAACCGTCATCTCTGCTTCTGCCTGCTATGGCAATGCCACTGGTGACTATCTCACACACTGAACGCCATCACCACAGGCACAGAGAGGAGAAGGTTCTATCTTGTGTTATAAGTGCTAGAAATGTTCATGTTCTCTCTGTTTCAAAGAATGATTCTTTAGTACAGAGAACTGACAGGCTAGGCCTCTTTCAAAACACAGTATTTTCTGAGTTTCACAGTGCATTACAAAGAAACGGAATAGGGAACAAATGTGAACGGTGAAATCTCACATATTTCCTTCATTGCGTCGCCTGTAGCACACTACCCAGAAGACTCTAGCGTTCCTGGAAACAGTGTTTCCTTTTTAGTCTACTGTATGAACTCGAAAGTTCTCTGAAACAAGCAATGCAGCAAAACAACAACGGCACAGAGACGCCTAATTCCATCTGTTGAAATCGTTTGATAATAAGTATATATTGGTTAGAATGTTCAATGCGCATTTCTTCTATTTTGTTGGAAACAGTTGCTGGCCTCTATCAGAACACAGTTTTTCTGAGTCAACAGGTTAGGGCAACAGGAACTTTTAGAAAGACATACATGAGAACAAATAGCGTCTAATACCTTCAGTTCAAAGACCTACATGTGTACTTGCAGTAGTATATGCGTTACTCTCCACTGAAAACAAGTATGTCCAGGAACCGCCATCTCTGCTTCTGCCTGCTATGGCAATGCCACCGGTGACTATCTCACACACTGAACGCCATCACCACAGGCACAGAGAGCAGAAAGTTCTATCTTGTGTTATAAGTGCTAGAAATGTTCATGTTCTCTCTGCTTCAAAGAATGATTCTTTAGTACAGAGGATTTATAGGCTAGGCCTCTTTGAATACACAATATTTTCTGAGTTTCACAGTGAATTACAAAGAAACAAAATAGGGAACAAATGTGAACGGTGAAATCTCACATATTTCCTTTAGTCTGTCACCTGTAGCACACTACCCAGAAGACTCTAGCGTTCCTGGAAACAGTGTTTCCTCTTTAGTCTACTGTATGAACTCAAAAGTTCTCTGAAGCAAGCAATGCAGCAAAACAACAACGGCACAAAGAGGGCCTAATTCCATCTGTTGAAATCGTTTGATAATATGTAAATGTTGGTTAGAATGTTCAATGTGCATTTCTTCTATTTTGTTGGAAACAGTTGCTGGTCTCTATCGGAATACAGTTTTTCTGAGTCAAAAAGTAAGAGCAACAGCAACTTTTACAAAGACATACATGAGAACAAGATAGCGTCTAATACCTTCAGTTCAAAGACCTACATCTGTACTTTCAGTAGTATATGCGTTACTCTCCACCGAGAACAAGGTATGTCCAGGAACCGCCATCTCTGCTTCTGCCTGCTATGGCAATGCCACCGGTGACTATCTCACACACTGAACGCCATCACCACAGGCACAGAGAGGAGAAGGTTCTATTTTGTGTTATCAGTGCTTGAAATGTTCATGTTCTCTCTGTTTCAAAGAATGATTCCTTAGTACAGAGAATTGACAGGCTAGGCCTCTTTGAAAACACAGTATTTTCTGAGTTTCACAGTGCATTACAAAGAAACGAAATAGGGAACAAATGTGAACGGTGAAATATCACATATTTCCTTCAGTGTGTCGCCTGTAGCACACTACCCAGAAGACTCTAGCGTTGCTAGAAACAGTGTTTCCTCTTTAGTCTATTGTATGAACTCCAAATTTCTCTGAAGCAAGCAATGCAGCAAAACAACAACGGCACAAAGAGGGCCTAATTCCATCTGTTGAAATCGTTTGATAATATGTAAATGTTGGTTAGAATGTTCAATGTGCATTTCTTCTATTTTGTTGGAAACAGTTGCTGGTCTCTATCGGAATACAGTTTTTCTGAGTCAAAAAGTAAGAGCAACAGCAACTTTTACAAAGACATACATGAGAACAAGATAGCGTCTAATACCTTCAGTTCAAAGACCTACATCTGTACTTTCAGTAGTATATGCGTTACTCTCCACCGAGAACAAGGTATGTCCAGGAACCGCCATCTCTGCTTCTGCCTGCTATGGCAATGCCACCGGTGACTATCTCACACACTGAACGCCATCACCACAGGCACAGAGAGGAGAAGGTTCTATTTTGTGTTATCAGTGCTTGAAATGTTCATGTTCTCTCTGTTTCAAAGAATGATTCCTTAGTACAGAGAATTGACAGGCTAGGCCTCTTTGAAAACACAGTATTTTCTGAGTTTCACAGTGCATTACAAAGAAACGAAATAGGGAACAAATGTGAACGGTGAAATATCACATATTTCCTTCAGTGTGTCGCCTGTAGCACACTACCCAGAAGACTCTAGCGTTGCTAGAAACAGTGTTTCCTCTTTAGTCTATTGTATGAACTTGAAAGTTCTCTGAAGCAAACAATGCAGCAGGACAACAACGGCACAGCAAGGGCCTAATTCCATCTGTTGAAATCCTTTGGTAATATGTATATGTTGGGTAGAATGTTCAATGTGCATTTCTTCCTTCTATTTCGTTGGAAGCGGGTGCTGGCCTCTATCGGATCACAGTTTTTCTGAGTTTACAAGTAAGGGTAACAGGAACTTCTTTTAGAAAGACATACATGAGAACAAGTGATAGCGTCTAATACCTTCAGTTCAAGGACCTACATTTGTACTTTCAGTTCTTCCTTCTATTTCGTTGGAAGCGGGTGCTGTCCTCTATCGGAACACAGTTTTTCTGAGTTTACAAGTAAGGGTAACAGGAACTTCTTTTAGAAAGACATACATGAGAACAAGTGATAGCGTCTAATACCTTCAGTTCAAAGACCTACATCTGTACTTTCAGTAGTATATGCGTTACTCTCCACCGAGAACAAGGTATGTCTAGGAACCGTCATCTCTGCTTCTGCCTGCTATGGCAATGCCACTGGTGACTATCTCACACACTGAACGCCATCACCACAGGCACAGAGAGGAGAAGGTTCTATCTTGTGTTATAAGTGCTAGAAATGTTCATGTTCTCTCTGTTTCAAAGAATGATTCTTTAGTACAGAGAACTGACAGGCTAGGCCTCTTTCAAAACACAGTATTTTCTGAGTTTCACAGTGCATTACAAAGAAACGGAATAGGGAACAAATGTGAACGGTGAAATCTCACATATTTCCTTCATTGCGTCGCCTGTAGCACACTACCCAGAAGACTCTAGCGTTCCTGGAAACAGTGTTTCCTTTTTAGTCTACTGTATGAACTCGAAAGTTCTCTGAAACAAGCAATGCAGCAAAACAACAACGGCACAGAGACGCCTAATTCCATCTGTTGAAATCGTTTGATAATAAGTATATATTGGTTAGAATGTTCAATGCGCATTTCTTCTATTTTGTTGGAAACAGTTGCTGGCCTCTATCAGAACACAGTTTTTCTGAGTCAACAGGTTAGGGCAACAGGAACTTTTAGAAAGACATACATGAGAACAAATAGCGTCTAATACCTTCAGTTCAAAGACCTACATGTGTACTTGCAGTAGTATATGCGTTACTCTCCACTGAAAACAAGTATGTCCAGGAACCGCCATCTCTGCTTCTGCCTGCTATGGCAATGCCACCGGTGACTATCTCACACACTGAACGCCATCACCACAGTCACAGAGATTAGAAGGTTCTATCTTGTGTAATAAGTGCTAGAAATGTTCATGTTGTCTCTGTTTCAAAGAATGATTCTTTAGTACAGAGAATTGACAGGCTAGGCCTCTTTGAAAACACAGTATTTTCTGAGTTTCACAGTGGATTACAAAGAAACGAAATAGGGAACAAATGTGAACGGTGAAATCTCACATAATTCCCTCAGTGTGTCGCCTGTAGCACACTACCCAGAAGACTCTAGCGTTCCTGGAAACAGTATTTCCTCTTTAGTCTATTGTATGAACTCGAAAGTTCTCTGAAGCAAACAATGCAGCAGGACAACAACGGCACAGCAAGGGCCTAATTCCATCTGTTGAAATCGTTTGATAATATGTATATGTTGGTTAGAATGTTCAATGTGCATTTCTTCCTTCTATTTCGTTGGAAGCGGGTGCTGGCCTCTATCGGAACACAGTTTTTCTGAGTTTACAAGTAAGGGCAACAGGAACTTCTTTTAGAAAGACATACATGAGAACAAGAGATAGCGTCTAATACCTTCAGTTCAAAGACCTACATCTGTACTTTCAGTAGTATATGCGTTACTCTCCACCGAGAACAAGGTATGTCCAGGAACCGCCATCTCTGCTTCTGCCTGCTATGGCAATGCCACCGGTCACTATCTCACACACTGAACGCCATCACCACAGGCACAGAGAGGAGAAAGTTCTATCTTGTGTTATAAGTGCTAGAAATGTTCATGTTCTCTCTGTTTCAAAGAATGATTCTTTAGTACAGAGAATTGACAGGCTAGGCCTCTTTGAAAACACAGTATTTTCTGAGTTTCACAGTGCATTACAAAGAAACGAAATAGGGAACAAATGTGAACGGTGAAATCTCACATATTTCCTTTAGTGTGTCGCCTGTAGCACACTACCCAGAAGACTCTAGCGTTCCTGGAAACAGTGTTTCCTCTTTAGACTACTGTATGAACTCAAAAGTTCTCTGAAGCAAGCAATGCAGTAAAACAACAACGGCACAAAGAGGGCCTTATTCCATGTGTTGAAATCGTTTGATAATATGTAAATGTTGGTTAGAATGTTCAATGTTCATTTCTTCTATTTTGTTGGAAACAGTTGCTGGCCTCTATCGGAATACAGTTTTTCTGAGTCAAAAAGTAAGGGCAACAGGAACTTTCACAAAGATATAAATGAGAACAAGATAGCGTCTAATACTTTCAGTTCAAAGACCTACATCTGTACTTTCAGTAGTATATGCGCTACTCTCCACCGAGAACAAGGTATGTCCAGGAACCGCCATCTCTGCTTCTGCCTGCTATGGCAATGCCACAGGTGACTATCTCACACACTGAACGCCATCACCACAGGCACAGAGAGCAGAAAGTTCTATCTTGTGTTATAAGTGCTAGAAATGTTCATGTTCTCTCTGCTTCAAAGAATGATTCTTTAGTACAGAGGATTTATAGGCTAGGCCTCTTTGAATACACAATATTTTCTGAGTTTCACAGTGAATTACAAAGAAACAAAATAGGGAACAAATGTGAACGGTGAAATCTCACATATTTCCTTTAGTCTGTCACCTGTAGCACACTACCCAGAAGACTCTAGCGTTCCTGGAAACAGTGTTTCCTCTTTAGTCTACTGTATCAACTCGAAAGCTCACTGAAGCATACAATGAAGCAGAACAACAACGGCACAGCAAGGGCATAATTCCATCTGTTGAAATCGTTTGATTATCTGTATATGGTGGTTAGAATTTCATCTGGTTGAAAACTGATGCTGGCCTCCTTCGGAACACAGTCTTTATGAGTTAACAATAAGTGCAAGAACAACTTTTAGAAAGACATACATGAGAACCAGATAGCATCTCATATATTCAGTTCAAAGAGCTACATCTGTACTTTCAGTAGTACATGCGTTACTCTGCACGTAAAACAAGATATGTCGAAACATCGCTATCTCTGATTCTCCCTTCAATGGCAATGCCACCGGTCACTATCTCCCACAATGAATGCCATCACCGCACGAACAGGGAAGAGAAAGCAATAACTTCTGTTATAATTGCTAGAAATTGTGATGTTGTCTCCTGTTTCAAAGAATGATGCTTTGCCTGATATAATTTCTAAGCTAGGTCTCTTTGAAAACACGGTATTTTCAGAGTTTCACAGTGAATTACCAAGAAACAACATAGGAAACCACTGTGAACGGTGAAGTCACCTATAGATCCTTTTGTGTGTCAGGTGAAGTACACTACCCAAAAGACTCAGGCGTTCTTGAAACCAGTGTTTGCTCTTTAGTCTACTGTATCAACTCGAAAGCTCACTGAAGCATACAATGAAGCAGAACAACAACGGCACAGCAAGGGCATAATTCCATCTGTTGAAATCGTTTGATTATCTGTATATGGTGGCTAGAATTTCATCTGGTTGAAAACTGTTGCTGGCCTGCTTCGGAACACAGTCTTTATGAGTTAAAAATAAAGGCAACATCAACTTTTAGAAAGATATACATGAGAACCAGATAGCATCTAATATCTTCAGTTCAAAGAGCTACATCTGTACTTTCAGTAGTACATGCGTTACTTTGCACGGAAAACAAGATATGTCCAAACATCGTTATCTCTGATTCTGCCTTCAATGGCAATGCCACCAGTCACTATCTTCCACAATGAATGCTATCACCGAACGGACAGGGAAGAGAAAGCAATAACTTCTGTTATAATTGCTAGAAATTGTGATGTTCTCTCCTGTTTCAAAGAATGATGCTTTGCCTGATATAATTTCTAAGCTAGGTCTCTTTGAAAACACGGTATTTTCAGATTTTCACAGTGAATTACCAAGAAACAACATAGGAAACCACTGTGAACGGTGAAGTCACATATAGATCCTTTGGTGTGTCAGGTGAAGCACACTACCCAAAAGACTCCAGCGTTCTTGAAACCAGTGTTTGCTCTTTAGTCTACTCTATCAACTCGAAAGCTCACTGAAGCATACAATGAAGCAGAACAACAACGGCACAGCAAGGGCATAATTCCATCTGTTGAAATCGTTTGATTATCTGTGTATGGTGGTTAGAATTTCTTCTGGTTGAAAACTGTTGCTGGGCTCCTTCGGAACACAGTATTTATGAGTTAACAATAAGTGCAACAACAACTTTTAGAAAGACATACATGAGAACCAGATAGCATCTAATATCTTCAGTTCAAAGAGCTACATCTGCCGGCCCTCTGTGACTGCCTCAGTCACATGCTCTCGTTGACCTCCCTCAGTGTCTTGCCCTGTATGCTCCCCCTCACATCTGTGACCTCCTTCACGACCTGCCCTCTGTCCTCTGTCTTTTGTGACCTGCCGTCTGTGACTTGCCCTCTGTGACCTCGCTCAGTGACTTGCTCTAGTGACCTTCACTCAGTACTTCCACCAGGACCAGCCCTCTGTGACCTACCCTCAGTGATGTGATCTGTGTGTCCTGTCCTCAGTTCTGCCATCTGTGACCCGACCTCTGTGATCTGCCCTAAGGCCTTGCTTCCTTCGCCTGGGATTTGTGATCTGCCCCATATTACCTCCTTCGGTGACATGCCTTGTATGACCTGCCTGTGTGGCCGGCCTTCAGTGACCTGCCTTCTGTGATCCACCCTATGGGACCTCACTTAGTGCCTGACCCTCTGTGACTTCTGGAACCTCCTTCAGAGACCGGCGCTAGTGAACTTCCCTCATCCTGCCATCAGTGCCGGCCCTCTGGGACCGGGCCTTGGCGACATGTGCCCTGCGACCACCCCTCAGGGACTTGTACTCTGCGACTGCCCTCTGTGAGCTGCTTCTGTGACGTAGCAACTGTGACCACCGCTCTGTGACTGCCACTGACCTTGCCCTCTGAGACCTGCTTCAGTGGACCCGCCCCGTGTCACTTCGCCTCAAGTAACCTGGCCTCGGACTTGTCCTCTGGGACCTACCTCCAGTCCTGCCCTCTGTGACTTGTCCCCCTGTGTCTTCCCTAGGTGACCTGGCTTCAGTGACCTACCTTCTCTGACCTGCTGTCTGAGACCAGCCCTCATTTCTGCCCTCTGCCACGTGCCCTCTGTGACCAGCGGACGCTAAGCTGCCCCATGACCCCTGCTCTCAGTGACATACCCATGTGACCTGCCCTCGGAGACCTTCTTTCTGCAAGCTTTCCTCAGGGACTACCCACGGTGAGCCACCCTGTGTGATCTGCCTCAGTGACTTGCCCTCTGATAACTTCCCTCTGTGACTATCCTTAGGAACATGCTGTCTGAGTCCTCCCTCAGAGACTTGCCCCTGTGACTTGCCCTCTGTGACGTCACTCAGTGACTGGCCCTAGTGACCTTCCCTCAGTCCTGCCCACTGTTATAGGTCCTTTGTGACCTGCGCTGTGTGACCTAAGTGCCTGGCCCTCTGTGACTTCACTACTGTGTCCTGTCTCAGTGAGCTGCATTAGTGACCTTCCCTCAGTCCTGCCATCGGTGAGCAGCTCTGTGTGACCTGCCTCAGTCCCCTGCGTTCCGTGTCCTGCCGTCTCTTACCTGCCCCCTGGGACATGCCCAGTGAGACGTGCCCTCCGTGACCTGGCTCCAGTGACCTTCCCTAGTGACCTGCTGTCTGTGACCTGCCCTCTGAAAGCTTCATTCTGTGACTAGCCTCCCGTGACCTGCCCTCCTTGACCTGCATTCTATGACCTCCCTCAGTAACAGGCTACGGCCGCTGTCTGTGACCTGCTCTCTGTGAACTGCCCTCTGGGACCGTCCGTCTGTGCCCTGTACTCAGTGACTGTCCACTGTGACCAGGCATCTGTGACCTGCTCTAAGTTCTGGCTTCCTTCATGTGGTATTTGTGATCTGCTCCCCATTACCTCCCTCAGTGACATGACTTGTGTGACTGGCCCTGGTGACCTACCCTCCGTGACTTGGCCCTATGTCCTCACTCACTGCCCTGCCCTCTTTGTCCTCCCCCATCACCTCCCTCAGTGACCTACCCTAGTGACCTTCCCTCAGTCCCGCCATCAGTGACCAGCCCTCTGTGACCAGCCATCAGTAACCAGCCCTCAATCATCACCTGCCTTCAGTGACCTGCCCTGTGATGCCGGCCCTCTGTGACTGCCTCAGTCACATGCTCTCGTTGACCTCCCTCAGTGTCTTGCCCTGTATGCTCCCCCTCACATCTGTGACCTCCTTCACGACCTGCCCTCTGTCCTCTGTCTTTTGTGACCTGCCGTCTGTGACTTGCCCTCTGTGACCTCGCTCAGTGACTTGCTCTAGTGACCTTCACTCAGTACTTCCACCAGGACCAGCCCTCTGTGACCTACCCTCAGTGATGTGATCTGTGTGTCCTGTCCTCAGTTCTGCCATCTGTGACCCGACCTCTGTGATCTGCCCTAAGGCCTTGCTTCCTTCGCCTGGGATTTGTGATCTGCCCCATATTACCTCCTTCGGTGACATGCCTTGTATGACCTGCCTGTGTGGCCGGCCTTCAGTGACCTGCCTTCTGTGATCCACCCTATGGGACCTCACTTAGTGCCTGACCCTCTGTGACTTCTGGAACCTCCTTCAGAGACCGGCGCTAGTGAACTTCCCTCATCCTGCCATCAGTGCCGGCCCTCTGGGACCGGGCCTTGGCGACATGTGCCCTGCGACCACCCCTCAGGGACTTGTACTCTGCGACTGCCCTCTGTGAGCTGCTTCTGTGACGTAGCAACTGTGACCACCGCTCTGTGACTGCCACTGACCTTGCCCTCTGAGACCTGCTTCAGTGGACCCGCCCCGTGTCACTTCGCCTCAAGTAACCTGGCCTCGGACTTGTCCTCTGGGACCTACCTCCAGTCCTGCCCTCTGTGACTTGTCCCCCTGTGTCTTCCCTAGGTGACCTGGCTTCAGTGACCTACCTTCTCTGACCTGCTGTCTGAGACCAGCCCTCATTTCTGCCCTCTGCCACGTGCCCTCTGTGACCAGCGGACGCTAAGCTGCCCCATGACCCCTGCTCTCAGTGACATACCCATGTGACCTGCCCTCGGAGACCTTCTTTCTGCAAGCTTTCCTCAGGGACTACCCACGGTGAGCCACCCTGTGTGATCTGCCTCAGTGACTTGCCCTCTGATAACTTCCCTCTGTGACTATCCTTAGGAACATGCTGTCTGAGTCCTCCCTCAGAGACTTGCCCCTGTGACTTGCCCTCTGTGACGTCACTCAGTGACTGGCCCTAGTGACCTTCCCTCAGTCCTGCCCACTGTTATAGGTCCTTTGTGACCTGCGCTGTGTGACCTAAGTGCCTGGCCCTCTGTGACTTCACTACTGTGTCCTGTCTCAGTGAGCTGCATTAGTGACCTTCCCTCAGTCCTGCCATCGGTGAGCAGCTCTGTGTGACCTGCCTCAGTCCCCTGCGTTCCGTGTCCTGCCGTCTCTTACCTGCCCCCTGGGACATGCCCAGTGAGACGTGCCCTCCGTGACCTGGCTCCAGTGACCTTCCCTAGTGACCTGCTGTCTGTGACCTGCCCTCTGAAAGCTTCATTCTGTGACTAGCCTCCCGTGACCTGCCCTCCTTGACCTGCATTCTATGACCTCCCTCAGTAACAGGCTACGGCCGCTGTCTGTGACCTGCTCTCTGTGAACTGCCCTCTGGGACCGTCCGTCTGTGCCCTGTACTCAGTGACTGTCCACTGTGACCAGGCATCTGTGACCTGCTCTAAGTTCTGGCTTCCTTCATGTGGTATTTGTGATCTGCTCCCCATTACCTCCCTCAGTGACATGACTTGTGTGACTGGCCCTGGTGACCTACCCTCCGTGACTTGGCCCTATGTCCTCACTCACTGCCCTGCCCTCTTTGTCCTCCCCCATCACCTCCCTCAGTGACCTACCCTAGTGACCTTCCCTCAGTCCCGCCATCAGTGACCAGCCCTCTGTGACCAGCCATCAGTAACCAGCCCTCAATCATCACCTGCCTTCAGTGACCTGCCCTGTGATGCCGGCCCTCTGTGACTGCCTCAGTCACATGCTCTCGTTGACCTCCCTCAGTGTCTTGCCCTGTATGCTCCCCCTCACATCTGTGACCTCCTTCACGACCTGCCCTCTGTCCTCTGTCTTTTGTGACCTGCCGTCTGTGACTTGCCCTCTGTGACCTCGCTCAGTGACTTGCTCTAGTGACCTTCACTCAGTACTTCCACCAGGACCAGCCCTCTGTGACCTACCCTCAGTGATGTGATCTGTGTGTCCTGTCCTCAGTTCTGCCATCTGTGACCCGACCTCTGTGATCTGCCCTAAGGCCTTGCTTCCTTCGCCTGGGATTTGTGATCTGCCCCATATTACCTCCTTCGGTGACATGCCTTGTATGACCTGCCTGTGTGGCCGGCCTTCAGTGACCTGCCTTCTGTGATCCACCCTATGGGACCTCACTTAGTGCCTGACCCTCTGTGACTTCTGGAACCTCCTTCAGAGACCGGCGCTAGTGAACTTCCCTCATCCTGCCATCAGTGCCGGCCCTCTGGGACCGGGCCTTGGCGACATGTGCCCTGCGACCACCCCTCAGGGACTTGTACTCTGCGACTGCCCTCTGTGAGCTGCTTCTGTGACGTAGCAACTGTGACCACCGCTCTGTGACTGCCACTGACCTTGCCCTCTGAGACCTGCTTCAGTGGACCCGCCCCGTGTCACTTCGCCTCAAGTAACCTGGCCTCGGACTTGTCCTCTGGGACCTACCTCCAGTCCTGCCCTCTGTGACTTGTCCCCCTGTGTCTTCCCTAGGTGACCTGGCTTCAGTGACCTACCTTCTCTGACCTGCTGTCTGAGACCAGCCCTCATTTCTGCCCTCTGCCACGTGCCCTCTGTGACCAGCGGACGCTAAGCTGCCCCATGACCCCTGCTCTCAGTGACATACCCATGTGACCTGCCCTCGGAGACCTTCTTTCTGCAAGCTTTCCTCAGGGACTACCCACGGTGAGCCACCCTGTGTGATCTGCCTCAGTGACTTGCCCTCTGATAACTTCCCTCTGTGACTATCCTTAGGAACATGCTGTCTGAGTCCTCCCTCAGAGACTTGCCCCTGTGACTTGCCCTCTGTGACGTCACTCAGTGACTGGCCCTAGTGACCTTCCCTCAGTCCTGCCCACTGTTATAGGTCCTTTGTGACCTGCGCTGTGTGACCTAAGTGCCTGGCCCTCTGTGACTTCACTACTGTGTCCTGTCTCAGTGAGCTGCATTAGTGACCTTCCCTCAGTCCTGCCATCGGTGAGCAGCTCTGTGTGACCTGCCTCAGTCCCCTGCGTTCCGTGTCCTGCCGTCTCTTACCTGCCCCCTGGGACATGCCCAGTGAGACGTGCCCTCCGTGACCTGGCTCCAGTGACCTTCCCTAGTGACCTGCTGTCTGTGACCTGCCCTCTGAAAGCTTCATTCTGTGACTAGCCTCCCGTGACCTGCCCTCCTTGACCTGCATTCTATGACCTCCCTCAGTAACAGGCTACGGCCGCTGTCTGTGACCTGCTCTCTGTGAACTGCCCTCTGGGACCGTCCGTCTGTGCCCTGTACTCAGTGACTGTCCACTGTGACCAGGCATCTGTGACCTGCTCTAAGTTCTGGCTTCCTTCATGTGGTATTTGTGATCTGCTCCCCATTACCTCCCTCAGTGACATGACTTGTGTGACTGGCCCTGGTGACCTACCCTCCGTGACTTGGCCCTATGTCCTCACTCACTGCCCTGCCCTCTTTGTCCTCCCCCATCACCTCCCTCAGTGACCTACCCTAGTGACCTTCCCTCAGTCCCGCCATCAGTGACCAGCCCTCTGTGACCAGCCATCAGTAACCAGCCCTCAATCATCACCTGCCTTCAGTGACCTGCCCTGTGATGCCGGCCCTCTGTGACTGCCTCAGTCACATGCTCTCGTTGACCTCCCTCAGTGTCTTGCCCTGTATGCTCCCCCTCACATCTGTGACCTCCTTCACGACCTGCCCTCTGTCCTCTGTCTTTTGTGACCTGCCGTCTGTGACTTGCCCTCTGTGACCTCGCTCAGTGACTTGCTCTAGTGACCTTCACTCAGTACTTCCACCAGGACCAGCCCTCTGTGACCTACCCTCAGTGATGTGATCTGTGTGTCCTGTCCTCAGTTCTGCCATCTGTGACCCGACCTCTGTGATCTGCCCTAAGGCCTTGCTTCCTTCGCCTGGGATTTGTGATCTGCCCCATATTACCTCCTTCGGTGACATGCCTTGTATGACCTGCCTGTGTGGCCGGCCTTCAGTGACCTGCCTTCTGTGATCCACCCTATGGGACCTCACTTAGTGCCTGACCCTCTGTGACTTCTGGAACCTCCTTCAGAGACCGGCGCTAGTGAACTTCCCTCATCCTGCCATCAGTGCCGGCCCTCTGGGACCGGGCCTTGGCGACATGTGCCCTGCGACCACCCCTCAGGGACTTGTACTCTGCGACTGCCCTCTGTGAGCTGCTTCTGTGACGTAGCAACTGTGACCACCGCTCTGTGACTGCCACTGACCTTGCCCTCTGAGACCTGCTTCAGTGGACCCGCCCCGTGTCACTTCGCCTCAAGTAACCTGGCCTCGGACTTGTCCTCTGGGACCTACCTCCAGTCCTGCCCTCTGTGACTTGTCCCCCTGTGTCTTCCCTAGGTGACCTGGCTTCAGTGACCTACCTTCTCTGACCTGCTGTCTGAGACCAGCCCTCATTTCTGCCCTCTGCCACGTGCCCTCTGTGACCAGCGGACGCTAAGCTGCCCCATGACCCCTGCTCTCAGTGACATACCCATGTGACCTGCCCTCGGAGACCTTCTTTCTGCAAGCTTTCCTCAGGGACTACCCACGGTGAGCCACCCTGTGTGATCTGCCTCAGTGACTTGCCCTCTGATAACTTCCCTCTGTGACTATCCTTAGGAACATGCTGTCTGAGTCCTCCCTCAGAGACTTGCCCCTGTGACTTGCCCTCTGTGACGTCACTCAGTGACTGGCCCTAGTGACCTTCCCTCAGTCCTGCCCACTGTTATAGGTCCTTTGTGACCTGCGCTGTGTGACCTAAGTGCCTGGCCCTCTGTGACTTCACTACTGTGTCCTGTCTCAGTGAGCTGCATTAGTGACCTTCCCTCAGTCCTGCCATCGGTGAGCAGCTCTGTGTGACCTGCCTCAGTCCCCTGCGTTCCGTGTCCTGCCGTCTCTTACCTGCCCCCTGGGACATGCCCAGTGAGACGTGCCCTCCGTGACCTGGCTCCAGTGACCTTCCCTAGTGACCTGCTGTCTGTGACCTGCCCTCTGAAAGCTTCATTCTGTGACTAGCCTCCCGTGACCTGCCCTCCTTGACCTGCATTCTATGACCTCCCTCAGTAACGGGCTACGGCCGCTGTCTGTGACCTGCTCTCTGTGAACTGCCCTCTTGGACCGTCCGTCTGTGCCCTGTACTCAGTGACTGTCCACTGTGACCAGGCATCTGTGACCTGCTCTAAGTTCTGGCTTCCTTCATGTGGTATTTGTGATCTGCTCCCCATTACCTCCCTCAGTGACATGACTTGTGTGACTGGCCCTGGTGACCTACCCTCCGTGACTTGGCCCTATGTCCTCACTCACTGCCCTGCCCTCTCTGTCCTCCCCCATCACCTCCCTCAGTGACCTACCCTAGTGACCTTCCCTCAGTCCCGCCATCAGTGACCAGCCCTCTGTGACCAGCCATCAGTAACCAGCCCTCAATCATCACCTGCCTTCAGTGACCTGCCCTGTGATGCCGGCCCTCTGTGACTGCCTCAGTCACATGCTCTCGTTGACCTCCCTCAGTGTCTTGCCCTGTATGCTCCCCCTCACATCTGTGACCTCCTTCACGACCTGCCCTCTGTCCTCTGTCTTTTGTGACCTGCCGTCTGTGACTTGCCCTCTGTGACCTCGCTCAGTGACTTGCTCTAGTGACCTTCACTCAGTACTTCCACCAGGACCAGCCCTCTGTGACCTACCCTCAGTGATGTGATCTGTGTGTCCTGTCCTCAGTTCTGCCATCTGTGACCCGACCTCTGTGATCTGCCCTAAGGCCTTGCTTCCTTCGCCTGGGATTTGTGATCTGCCCCATATTACCTCCTTCGGTGACATGCCTTGTATGACCTGCCTGTGTGGCCGGCCTTCAGTGACCTGCCTTCTGTGATCCACCCTATGGGACCTCACTTAGTGCCTGACCCTCTGTGACTTCTGGAACCTCCTTCAGAGACCGGCGCTAGTGAACTTCCCTCATCCTGCCATCAGTGCCGGCCCTCTGGGACCGGGCCTTGGCGACATGTGCCCTGCGACCACCCCTCAGGGACTTGTACTCTGCGACTGCCCTCTGTGAGCTGCTTCTGTGACGTAGCAACTGTGACCACCGCTCTGTGACTGCCACTGACCTTGCCCTCTGAGACCTGCTTCAGTGGACCCGCCCCGTGTCACTTCGCCTCAGGTAACCTGGCCTCGGACTTGTCCTCTGGGACCTACCTCCAGTCCTGCCCTCTGTGACTTGTCCCCCTGTGTCTTCCCTAGGTGACCTGGCTTCAGTGACCTACCTTCTCTGACCTGCTGTCTGAGACCAGCCCTCATTTCTGCCCTCTGCCACGTGCCCTCTGTGACCAGCGGACGCTAAGCTGCCCCATGACCCCTGCTCTCAGTGACATACCCATGTGACCTGCCCTCGGAGACCTTCTTTCTGCAAGCTTTCCTCAGGGACTACCCACGGTGAGCCACCCTGTGTGATCTGCCTCAGTGACATGCCCTCTGATAACTTCCCTCTGTGACTATCCTTAGGAACATGCTGTCTGAGTCCTCCCTCAGAGACTTGCCCCTGTGACTTGCCCTCTGTGACGTCAATCAGTGACTGGCCCTAGTGACCTCCCCTCAGTCCTGCCCACTGTTATAGGTCCTTTGTGACCTGCGCTGTGTGACCTAAGTGCCTGGCCCTCTGTGACTTCACTACTGTGTCCTGTCTCAGTGAGCTGCATTAGTGACCTTCCCTCAGTCCTGCCATCGGTGAGCAGCTCTGTGTGACCTGCCTCAGTCCCCTGCGTTCCGTGTCCTGCCGTCTCTTACCTGCCCCCTGGGACATGCCCAGTGAGACGTGCCCTCCGTGACCTGGCTCCAGTGACCTTCCCTAGTGACCTGCTGTCTGTGACCTGCCCTCTGAAAGCTTCATTCTGTGACTAGCCTCCCGTGACCTGCCCTCCTTGACCTGCATTCTATGACCTCCCTCAGTAACAGGCTACGGCCGCTGTCTGTGACCTGCTCTCTGTGAACTGCCCTCTGGGACCGTCCGTCTGTGCCCTGTACTCAGTGACTGTCCACTGTGACCAGGCATCTGTGACCTGCTCTAAGTTCTGGCTTCCTTCATGTGGTATTTGTGATCTGCTCCCCATTACCTCCCTCAGTGACATGACTTGTGTGACTGGCCCTGGTGACCTACCCTCCGTGACTTGGCCCTATGTCCTCACTCACTGCCCTGCCCTCTTTGTCCTCCCCCATCACCTCCCTCAGTGACCTACCCTAGTGACCTTCCCTCAGTCCCGCCATCAGTGACCAGCCCTCTGTGACCAGCCATCAGTAACCAGCCCTCAATCATCACCTGCCTTCAGTGACCTGCCCTGTGATGCCGGCCCTCTGTGACTGCCTCAGTCACATGCTCTCGTTGACCTCCCTCAGTGTCTTGCCCTGTATGCTCCCCCTCACATCTGTGACCTCCTTCACGACCTGCCCTCTGTCCTCTGTCTTTTGTGACCTGCCGTCTGTGACTTGCCCTCTGTGACCTCGCTCAGTGACTTGCTCTAGTGACCTTCACTCAGTACTTCCACCAGGACCAGCCCTCTGTGACCTACCCTCAGTGATGTGATCTGTGTGTCCTGTCCTCAGTTCTGCCATCTGTGACCCGACCTCTGTGATCTGCCCTAAGGCCTTGCTTCCTTCGCCTGGGATTTGTGATCTGCCCCATATTACCTCCTTCGGTGACATGCCTTGTATGACCTGCCTGTGTGGCCGGCCTTCAGTGACCTGCCTTCTGTGATCCACCCTATGGGACCTCACTTAGTGCCTGACCCTCTGTGACTTCTGGAACCTCCTTCAGAGACCGGCGCTAGTGAACTTCCCTCATCCTGCCATCAGTGCCGGCCCTCTGGGACCGGGCCTTGGCGACATGTGCCCTGCGACCACCCCTCAGGGACTTGTACTCTGCGACTGCCCTCTGTGAGCTGCTTCTGTGACGTAGCAACTGTGACCACCGCTCTGTGACTGCCACTGACCTTGCCCTCTGAGACCTGCTTCAGTGGACCCGCCCCGTGTCACTTCCCCTCAGGTAACCTGGCCTCGGACTTGTCCTCTGGGACCTACCTCCAGTCCTGCCCTCTGTGACTTGTCCCCCTGTGTCTTCCCTAGGTGACCTGGCTTCAGTGACCTACCTTCTCTGACCTGCTGTCTGAGACCAGCCCTCATTTCTGCCCTCTGCCACGTGCCCTCTGTGACCAGCGGACGCTAAGCTGCCCCATGACCCCTGCTCTCAGTGACATACCCATGTGACCTGCCCTCGGAGACCTTCTTTCTGCAAGCTTTCCTCAGGGACTACCCACGGTGAGCCACCCTGTGTGATCTGCCTCAGTGACATGCCCTCTGATAACTTCCCTCTGTGACTATCCTTAGGAACATGCTGTCTGAGTCCTCCCTCAGAGACTTGCCCCTGTGACTTGCCCTCTGTGACGTCAATCAGTGACTGGCCCTAGTGACCTCCCCTCAGTCCTGCCCACTGTTATAGGTCCTTTGTGACCTGCGCTGTGTGACCTAAGTGCCTGGCCCTCTGTGACTTCACTACTGTGTCCTGTCTCAGTGAGCTGCATTAGTGACCTTCCCTCAGTCCTGCCATCGGTGAGCAGCTCTGTGTGACCTGCCTCAGTCCCCTGCGTTCCGTGTCCTGCCGTCTCTTACCTGCCCCCTGGGACATGCCCAGTGAGACGTGCCCTCCGTGACCTGGCTCCAGTGACCTTCCCTAGTGACCTGCTGTCTGTGACCTGCCCTCTGAAAGCTTCATTCTGTGACTAGCCTCCCGTGACCTGCCCTCCTTGACCTGCATTCTATGACCTCCCTCAGTAACAGGCTACGGCCGCTGTCTGTGACCTGCTCTCTGTGAACTGCCCTCTGGGACCGTCCGTCTGTGCCCTGTACTCAGTGACTGTCCACTGTGACCAGGCATCTGTGACCTGCTCTAAGTTCTGGCTTCCTTCATGTGGTATTTGTGATCTGCTCCCCATTACCTCCCTCAGTGACATGACTTGTGTGACTGGCCCTGGTGACCTACCCTCCGTGACTTGGCCCTATGTCCTCACTCACTGCCCTGCCCTCTTTGTCCTCCCCCATCACCTCCCTCAGTGACCTACCCTAGTGACCTTCCCTCAGTCCCGCCATCAGTGACCAGCCCTCTGTGACCAGCCATCAGTAACCAGCCCTCAATCATCACCTGCCTTCAGTGACCTGCCCTGTGATGCCGGCCCTCTGTGACTGCCTCAGTCACATGCTCTCGTTGACCTCCCTCAGTGTCTTGCCCTGTATGCTCCCCCTCACATCTGTGACCTCCTTCACGACCTGCCCTCTGTCCTCTGTCTTTTGTGACCTGCCGTCTGTGACTTGCCCTCTGTGACCTCGCTCAGTGACTTGCTCTAGTGACCTTCACTCAGTACTTCCACCAGGACCAGCCCTCTGTGACCTACCCTCAGTGATGTGATCTGTGTGTCCTGTCCTCAGTTCTGCCATCTGTGACCCGACCTCTGTGATCTGCCCTAAGGCCTTGCTTCCTTCGCCTGGGATTTGTGATCTGCCCCATATTACCTCCTTCGGTGACATGCCTTGTATGACCTGCCTGTGTGGCCGGCCTTCAGTGACCTGCCTTCTGTGATCCACCCTATGGGACCTCACTTAGTGCCTGACCCTCTGTGACTTCTGGAACCTCCTTCAGAGACCGGCGCTAGTGAACTTCCCTCATCCTGCCATCAGTGCCGGCCCTCTGGGACCGGGCCTTGGCGACATGTGCCCTGCGACCACCCCTCAGGGACTTGTACTCTGCGACTGCCCTCTGTGAGCTGCTTCTGTGACGTAGCAACTGTGACCACCGCTCTGTGACTGCCACTGACCTTGCCCTCTGAGACCTGCTTCAGTGGACCCGCCCCGTGTCACTTCCCCTCAGGTAACCTGGCCTCGGACTTGTCCTCTGGGACCTACCTCCAGTCCTGCCCTCTGTGACTTGTCCCCCTGTGTCTTCCCTAGGTGACCTGGCTTCAGTGACCTACCTTCTCTGACCTGCTGTCTGAGACCAGCCCTCATTTCTGCCCTCTGCCACGTGCCCTCTGTGACCAGCGGACGCTAAGCTGCCCCATGACCCCTGCTCTCAGTGACATACCCATGTGACCTGCCCTCGGAGACCTTCTTTCTGCAAGCTTTCCTCAGGGACTACCCACGGTGAGCCACCCTGTGTGATCTGCCTCAGTGACTTGCCCTCTGATAACTTCCCTCTGTGACTATCCTTAGGAACATGCTGTCTGAGTCCTCCCTCAGAGACTTGCCCCTGTGACTTGCCCTCTGTGACGTCACTCAGTGACTGGCCCTAGTGACCTTCCCTCAGTCCTGCCCACTGTTATAGGTCCTTTGTGACCTGCGCTGTGTGACCTAAGTGCCTGGCCCTCTGTGACTTCACTACTGTGTCCTGTCTCAGTGAGCTGCATTAGTGACCTTCCCTCAGTCCTGCCATCGGTGAGCAGCTCTGTGTGACCTGCCTCAGTCCCCTGCGTTCCGTGTCCTGCCGTCTCTTACCTGCCCCCTGGGACATGCCCAGTGAGACGTGCCCTCCGTGACCTGGCTCCAGTGACCTTCCCTAGTGACCTGCTGTCTGTGACCTGCCCTCTGAAAGCTTCATTCTGTGACTAGCCTCCCGTGACCTGCCCTCCTTGACCTGCATTCTATGACCTCCCTCAGTAACAGGCTACGGCCGCTGTCTGTGACCTGCTCTCTGTGAACTGCCCTCTGGGACCGTCCGTCTGTGCCCTGTACTCAGTGACTGTCCACTGTGACCAGGCATCTGTGACCTGCTCTAAGTTCTGGCTTCCTTCATGTGGTATTTGTGATCTGCTCCCCATTACCTCCCTCAGTGACATGACTTGTGTGACTGGCCCTGGTGACCTACCCTCCGTGACTTGGCCCTATGTCCTCACTCACTGCCCTGCCCTCTTTGTCCTCCCCCATCACCTCCCTCAGTGACCTACCCTAGTGACCTTCCCTCAGTCCCGCCATCAGTGACCAGCCCTCTGTGACCAGCCATCAGTAACCAGCCCTCAATCATCACCTGCCTTCAGTGACCTGCCCTGTGATGCCGGCCCTCTGTGACTGCCTCAGTCACATGCTCTCGTTGACCTCCCTCAGTGTCTTGCCCTGTATGCTCCCCCTCACATCTGTGACCTCCTTCACGACCTGCCCTCTGTCCTCTGTCTTTTGTGACCTGCCGTCTGTGACTTGCCCTCTGTGACCTCGCTCAGTGACTTGCTCTAGTGACCTTCACTCAGTACTTCCACCAGGACCAGCCCTCTGTGACCTACCCTCAGTGATGTGATCTGTGTGTCCTGTCCTCAGTTCTGCCATCTGTGACCCGACCTCTGTGATCTGCCCTAAGGCCTTGCTTCCTTCGCCTGGGATTTGTGATCTGCCCCATATTACCTCCTTCGGTGACATGCCTTGTATGACCTGCCTGTGTGGCCGGCCTTCAGTGACCTGCCTTCTGTGATCCACCCTATGGGACCTCACTTAGTGCCTGACCCTCTGTGACTTCTGGAACCTCCTTCAGAGACCGGCGCTAGTGAACTTCCCTCATCCTGCCATCAGTGCCGGCCCTCTGGGACCGGGCCTTGGCGACATGTGCCCTGCGACCACCCCTCAGGGACTTGTACTCTGCGACTGCCCTCTGTGAGCTGCTTCTGTGACGTAGCAACTGTGACCACCGCTCTGTGACTGCCACTGACCTTGCCCTCTGAGACCTGCTTCAGTGGACCCGCCCCGTGTCACTTCGCCTCAAGTAACCTGGCCTCGGACTTGTCCTCTGGGACCTACCTCCAGTCCTGCCCTCTGTGACTTGTCCCCCTGTGTCTTCCCTAGGTGACCTGGCTTCAGTGACCTACCTTCTCTGACCTGCTGTCTGAGACCAGCCCTCATTTCTGCCCTCTGCCACGTGCCCTCTGACCAGCGGACGCTAAGCTGCCCCATGACCCCTGCTCTCAGTGACATACCCATGTGACCTGCCCTCGGAGACCTTCTTTCTGCAAGCTTTCCTCAGGGACTACCCACGGTGAGCCACCCTGTGTGATCTGCCTCAGTGACTTGCCCTCTGATAACTTCCCTCTTTGACTATCCTTAGGAACATGCTGTCTGAGTCCTCCCTCAGAGACTTGCCCCTGTGACTTGCCCTCTGTGACGTCACTCAGTGACTGGCCCTAGTGACCTTCCCTCAGTCCTGCCCACTGTTATAGGTCCTTTGTGACCTGCGCTGTGTGACCTAAGTGCCTGGCCCTCTGTGACTTCACTACTGTGTCCTGTCTCAGTGAGCTGCATTAGTGACCTTCCCTCAGTCCTGCCATCGGTGAGCAGCTCTGTGTGACCTTCCTCAGTCCCCTGCGTTCCGTGTCCTGCCGTCTCTTACCTGCCCCCTGGGACATGCCCAGTGAGACGTGCCCTCCGTGACCTGGCTCCAGTGACCTTCCCTAGTGACCTGCTGTCTGTGACCTGCCCTCTGAAAGCTTCATTCTGTGACTAGCCTCCCGTGACCTGCCCTCCTTGACCTGCATTCTATGACCTCCCTCAGTAACAGGCTACGGCCGCTGTCTGTGACCTGCTCTCTGTGAACTGCCCTCTGGGACCGTCCGTCTGTGCCCTGTACTCAGTGACTGTCCACTGTGACCAGGCATCTGTGACCTGCTCTAAGTTCTGGCTTCCTTCATGTGGTATTTGTGATCTGCTCCCCATTACCTCCCTCAGTGACATGACTTGTGTGACTGGCCCTGGTGACCTACCCTCCGTGACTTGGCCCTATGTCCTCACTCACTGCCCTGCCCTCTTTGTCCTCCCCCATCACCTCCCTCAGTGACCTACCCTAGTGACCTTCCCTCAGTCCCGCCATCAGTGACCAGCCCTCTGTGACCAGCCATCAGTAACCAGCCCTCAATCATCACCTGCCTTCAGTGACCTGCCCTGTGATGCCGGCCCTCTGTGACTGCCTCAGTCACATGCTCTCGTTGACCTCCCTCAGTGTCTTGCCCTGTATGCTCCCCCTCACATCTGTGACCTCCTTCACGACCTGCCCTCTGTCCTCTGTCTTTTGTGACCTGCCGTCTGTGACTTGCCCTCTGTGACCTCGCTCAGTGACTTGCTCTAGTGACCTTCACTCAGTACTTCCACCAGGACCAGCCCTCTGTGACCTACCCTCAGTGATGTGATCTGTGTGTCCTGTCCTCAGTTCTGCCATCTGTGACCCGACCTCTGTGATCTGCCCTAAGGCCTTGCTTCCTTCGCCTGGGATTTGTGATCTGCCCCATATTACCTCCTTCGGTGACATGCCTTGTATGACCTGCCTGTGTGGCCGGCCTTCAGTGACCTGCCTTCTGTGATCCACCCTATGGGACCTCACTTAGTGCCTGACCCTCTGTGACTTCTGGAACCCCCTTCAGAGACCGGCGCTAGTGAACTTCCCTCATCCTGCCATCAGTGCCGGCCCTCTGGGACCGGGCCTTGGCGACATGTGCCCTGCGACCACCCCTCAGGGACTTGTACTCTGCGACTGCCCTCTGTGAGCTGCTTCTGTGACGTAGCAACTGTGACCACCGCTCTGTGACTGCCACTGACCTTGCCCTCTGAGACCTGCTTCAGTGGACCCGCCCCGTGTCACTTCGCCTCAAGTAACCTGGCCTCGGACTTGTCCTCTGGGACCTACCTCCAGTCCTGCCCTCTGTGACTTGTCCCCCTGTGTCTTCCCTAGGTGACCTGGCTTCAGTGACCTACCTTCTCTGACCTGCTGTCTGAGACCAGCCCTCATTTCTGCCCTCTGCCACGTGCCCTCTGTGACCAGCGGACGCTAAGCTGCCCCATGACCCCTGCTCTCAGTGACATACCCATGTGACCTGCCCTCGGAGACCTTCTTTCTGCAAGCTGTCCTCAGGGACTACCCACGGTGAGCCACCCTGTGTGATCTGCCTCAGTGACATGCCCTCTGATAACTTCCCTCTGTGACTATCCTTAGGAACATGCTGTCTGAGTCCTCCCTCAGAGACTTGCCCCTGTGACTTGCCCTCTGTGACGTCACTCAGTGACTGGCCCTAGTGACCTCCCCTCAGTCCTGCCCACTGTTATAGGTCCTTTGTGACCGGCGCTGTGTGACCTAAGTGCCTGGCCCTCTGTGACTTCACTACTGTGTCCTGTCTCAGTGAGCTGCATTAGTGACCTTCCCTCAGTCCTGCCATCGGTGAGCAGCTCTGTGTGACCTGCCTCAGTCCCCTGCGTTCCGTGTCCTGCCGTCTCTTACCTGCCCCCTGGGACATGCCCAGTGAGACGTGCCCTCCGTGACCTGGCTCCAGTGACCTTCCCTAGTGACCTGCTGTCTGTGACCTGCCCTCTGAAAGCTTCATTCTGTGACTAGCCTCCCGTGACCTGCCCTCCTTGACCTGCATTCTATGACCTCCCTCAGTAACAGGCTACGGCCGCTGTCTGTGACCTGCTCTCTGTGAACTGCCCTCTGGGACCGTCCGTCTGTGCCCTGTACTCAGTGACTGTCCACTGTGACCAGGCATCTGTGACCTGCTCTAAGTTCTGGCTTCCTTCATGTGGTATTTGTGATCTGCTCCCCATTACCTCCCTCAGTGACATGACTTGTGTGACTGGCCCTGGTGACCTACCCTCCGTGACTTGGCCCTATGTCCTCACTCACTGCCCTGCCCTCTTTGTCCTCCCCCATCACCTCCCTCAGTGACCTACCCTAGTGACCTTCCCTCAGTCCCGCCATCAGTGACCAGCCCTCTGTGACCAGCCATCAGTAACCAGCCCTCAATCATCACCTGCCTTCAGTGACCTGCCCTGTGATGCCGGCCCTCTGTGACTGCCTCAGTCACATGCTCTCGTTGACCTCCCTCAGTGTCTTGCCCTGTATGCTCCCCCTCACATCTGTGACCTCCTTCACGACCTGCCCTCTGTCCTCTGTCTTTTGTGACCTGCCGTCTGTGACTTGCCCTCTGTGACCTCGCTCAGTGACTTGCTCTAGTGACCTTCACTCAGTACTTCCACCAGGACCAGCCCTCTGTGACCTACCCTCAGTGATGTGATCTGTGTGTCCTGTCCTCAGTTCTGCCATCTGTGACCCGACCTCTGTGATCTGCCCTAAGGCCTTGCTTCCTTCGCCTGGGATTTGTGATCTGCCCCATATTACCTCCTTCGGTGACATGCCTTGTATGACCTGCCTGTGTGGCCGGCCTTCAGTGACCTGCCTTCTGTGATCCACCCTATGGGACCTCACTTAGTGCCTGACCCTCTGTGACTTCTGGAACCTCCTTCAGAGACCGGCGCTAGTGAACTTCCCTCATCCTGCCATCAGTGCCGGCCCATGGGACCGGGCCTTGGCGACATGTGCCCTGCGACCACCCCTCAGGGACTTGTACTCTGCGACTGCCCTCTGTGAGCTGCTTCTGTGACGTAGCAACTGTGACCACCGCTCTGTGACTGCCACTGACCTTGCCCTCTGAGACCTGCTTCAGTGGACCCGCCCCGTGTCACTTCGCCTCAGGTAACCTGGCCTCGGACTTGTCCTCTGGGACCTACCTCCAGTCCTGCCCTCTGTGACTTGTCCCCCTGTGTCTTCCCTAGGTGACCTGGCTTCAGTGACCTACCTTCTCTGACCTGCTGTCTGAGACCAGCCCTCATTTCTGCCCTCTGCCACGTGCCCTCTGTGACCAGCGGACGCTAAGCTGCCCCATGACCCCTGCTCTCAGTGACATACCCATGTGACCTGCCCTCGGAGACCTTCTTTCTGCAAGCTGTCCTCAGGGACTACCCACGGTGAGCCACCCTGTGTGATCTGCCTCAGTGACATGCCCTCTGATAACTTCCCTCTGTGACTATCCTTAGGAACATGCTGTCTGAGTCCTCCCTCAGAGACTTGCCCCTGTGACTTGCCCTCTGTGACGTCACTCAGTGACTGGCCCTAGTGACCTCCCCTCAGTCCTGCCCACTGTTATAGGTCCTTTGTGACCGGCGCTGTGTGACCTAAGTGCCTGGCCCTCTGTGACTTCACTACTGTGTCCTGTCTCAGTGAGCTGCATTAGTGACCTTCCCTCAGTCCTGCCATCGGTGAGCAGCTCTGTGTGACCTGCCTCAGTCCCCTGCGTTCCGTGTCCTGCCGTCTCTTACCTGCCCCCTGGGACATGCCCAGTGAGACGTGCCCTCCGTGACCTGGCTCCAGTGACCTTCCCTAGTGACCTGCTGTCTGTGACCTGCCCTCTGAAAGCTTCATTCTGTGACTAGCCTCCCGTGACCTGCCCTCCTTGACCTGCATTCTATGACCTCCCTCAGTAACAGGCTACGGCCGCTGTCTGTGACCTGCTCTCTGTGAACTGCCCTCTGGGACCGTCCGTCTGTGCCCTGTACTCAGTGACTGTCCACTGTGACCAGGCATCTGTGACCTGCTCTAAGTTCTGGCTTCCTTCATGTGGTATTTGTGATCTGCTCCCCATTACCTCCCTCAGTGACATGACTTGTGTGACTGGCCCTGGTGACCTACCCTCCGTGACTTGGCCCTATGTCCTCACTCACTGCCCTGCCCTCTTTGTCCTCCCCCATCACCTCCCTCAGTGACTTACCCTAGTGACCTTCCCTCAGTCCCGCCATCAGTGACCAGCCCTCTGTGACCAGCCATCAGTAACCAGCCCTCAATCATCACCTGCCTTCAGTGACCTGCCCTGTGATGCCGGCCCTCTGTGACTGCCTCAGTCACATGCTCTCGTTGACCTCCCTCAGTGTCTTGCCCTGTATGCTCCCCCTCACATCTGTGACCTCCTTCACGACCTGCCCTCTGTCCTCTGTCTTTTGTGACCTGCCGTCTGTGACTTGCCCTCTGTGACCTCGCTCAGTGACTTACTCTAGTGACCTTCACTCAGTACTTCCACCAGGACCAGCCCTCTGTGACCTACCCTCAGTGATGTGATCTGTGTGTCCTGTCCTCAGTTCTGCCATCTGTGACCCGACCTCTGTGATCTGCCCTAAGGCCTTGCTTCCTTCGCCTGGGATTTGTGATCTGCCCCATATTACCTCCTTCGGTGACATGCCTTGTATGACCTGCCTGTGTGGCCGGCCTTCAGTGACCTGCCTTCTGTGATCCACCCTATGGGACCTCACTTAGTGCCTGACCCTCTGTGACTTCTGGAACCCCCTTCAGAGACCGGCGCTAGTGAACTTCCCTCATCCTGCCATCAGTGCCGGCCCTCTGGGACCGGGCCTTGGCGACATGTGCCCTGCGACCACCCCTCAGGGACTTGTACTCTGCGACTGCCCTCTGTGAGCTGCTTCTGTGACGTAGCAACTGTGACCACCGCTCTGTGACTGCCACTGACCTTGCCCTCTGAGACCTGCTTCAGTGGACCCGCCCCGTGTCACTTCGCCTCAAGTAACCTGGCCTCGGACTTCTCCTCTGGGACCTACCTCCAGTCCTGCCCTCTGTGACTTGTCCCCCTGTGTCTTCCCTAGGTGACCTGGCTTCAGTGACCTACCTTCTCTGACCTGCTGTCTGAGACCAGCCCTCATTTCTGCCCTCTGCCACGTGCCCTCTGTGACCAGCGGACGCTAAGCTGCCCCATGACCCCTGCTCTCAGTGACATACCCATGTGACCTGCCCTCGGAGACCTTCTTTCTGCAAGCTTTCCTCAGGGACTACCCACGGTGAGCCACCCTGTGTGATCTGCCTCAGTGACTTGCCCTCTGATAACTTCCCTCTGTGACTATCCTTAGGAACATGCTGTCTGAGTCCTCCCTCAGAGACTTGCCCCTGTGACTTGCCCTCGGTGACGTCACTCAGTGACTGGCCCTAGTGACCTTCCCTCAGTCCTGCCCACTGTTATAGGTCCTTTGTGACCTGCGCTGTGTGACCTAAGTGCCTGGCCCTCTGTGACTTCACTACTGTGTCCTGTCTCAGTGAGCTGCATTAGTGACCTTCCCTCAGTCCTGCCATCGGTGAGCAGCTCTGTGTGACCTGCCTCAGTCCCCTGCGTTCCGTGTCCTGCCGTCTCTTACCTGCCCCCTGGGACATGCCCAGTGAGACGTGCCCTCCGTGACCTGGCTCCAGTGACCTTCCCTAGTGACCTGCTGTCTGTGACCTGCCCTCTGAAAGCTTCATTCTGTGACTAGCCTCCCGTGACCTGCCCTCCTTGACCTGCATTCTATGACCTCCCTCAGTAACAGGCTACGGCCGCTGTCTGTGACCTGCTCTCTGTGAACTGCCCTCTGGGACCGTCCGTCTGTGCCCTGTACTCAGTGACTGTCCACTGTGACCAGGCATCTGTGACCTGCTCTAAGTTCTGGCTTCCTTCATGTGGTATTTGTGATCTGCTCCCCATTACCTCCCTCAGTGACATGACTTGTGTGACTGGCCCTGGTGACCTACCCTCCGTGACTTGGCCCTATGTCCTCACTCACTGCCCTGCCCTCTTTGTCCTCCCCCATCACCTCCCTCAGTGACCTACCCTAGTGACCTTCCCTCAGTCCCGCCATCAGTGACCAGCCCTCTGTGACCAGCCATCAGTAACCAGCCCTCAATCATCACCTGCCTTCAGTGACCTGCCCTGTGATGCCGGCCCTCTGTGACTGCCTCAGTCACATGCTCTCGTTGACCTCCCTCAGTGTCTTGCCCTGTATGCTCCCCCTCACATCTGTGACCTCCTTCACGACCTGCCCTCTGTCCTCTGTCTTTTGTGACCTGCCGTCTGTGACTTGCCCTCTGTGACCTCGCTCAGTGACTTGCTCTAGTGACCTTCACTCAGTACTTCCACCAGGACCAGCCCTCTGTGACCTACCCTCAGTGATGTGATCTGTGTGTCCTGTCCTCAGTTCTGCCATCTGTGACCCGACCTCTGTGATCTGCCCTAAGGCCTTGCTTCCTTCGCCTGGGATTTGTGATCTGCCCCATATTACCTCCTTCGGTGACATGCCTTGTATGACCTGCCTGTGTGGCCGGCCTTCAGTGACCTGCCTTCTGTAACCCAACCTATGGGACCTCACTTAGTGCCTGACCCTCTGTGACTTCTGGAACCTCCTTCAGAGACCGGCGCTAGTGAACTTCCCTCATCCTGCCATCAGTGCCGGCCCTCTGGGACCGGGCCTTGGCGACATGTGCCCTGCGACCACCCCTCAGGGACTTGTACTCTGCGACTGCCCTCTGTGAGCTGCTTCTGTGACGTAGCAACTGTGACCACCGCTCTGTGACTGCCACTGACCTTGCCCTCTGAGACCTGCTTCAGTGGACCCGCCCCGTGTCACTTCCCCTCAGGTAACCTGGCCTCGGACTTGTCCTCTGGGACCTACCTCCAGTCCTGCCCTCTGTGACTTGTCCCCCTGTGTCTTCCCTAGGTGACCTGGCTTCAGTGACCTACCTTCTCTGACCTGCTGTCTGAGACCAGCCCTCATTTCTGCCCTCTGCCACGTGCCCTCTGTGACCAGCGGACGCTAAGCTGCCCCATGACCCCTGCTCTCAGTGACATACCCATGTGACCTGCCCTCGGAGACCTTCTTTCTGCAAGCTTTCCTCAGGGACTACCCACGGTGAGCCACCCTGTGTGATCTGCCTCAGTGACATGCCCTCTGATAACTTCCCTCTGTGACTATCCTTAGGAACATGCTGTCTGAGTCCTCCCTCAGAGACTTGCCCCTGTGACTTGCCCTCTGTGACGTCAATCAGTGACTGGCCCTAGTGACCTCCCCTCAGTCCTGCCCACTGTTATAGGTCCTTTGTGACCTGCGCTGTGTGACCTAAGTGCCTGGCCCTCTGTGACTTCACTACTGTGTCCTGTCTCAGTGAGCTGCATTAGTGACCTTCCCTCAGTCCTGCCATCGGTGAGCAGCTCTGTGTGACCTGCCTCAGTCCCCTGCGTTCCGTGTCCTGCCGTCTCTTACCTGCCCCCTGGGACATGCCCAGTGAGACGTGCCCTCCGTGACCTGGCTCCAGTGACCTTCCCTAGTGACCTGCTGTCTGTGACCTGCCCTCTGAAAGCTTCATTCTGTGACTAGCCTCCCGTGACCTGCCCTCCTTGACCTGCATTCTATGACCTCCCTCAGTAACAGGCTACGGCCGCTGTCTGTGACCTGCTCTCTGTGAACTGCCCTCTGGGACCGTCCGTCTGTGCCCTGTACTCAGTGACTGTCCACTGTGACCAGGCATCTGTGACCTGCTCTAAGTTCTGGCTTCCTTCATGTGGTATTTGTGATCTGCTCCCCATTACCTCCCTCAGTGACATGACTTGTGTGACTGGCCCTGGTGACCTACCCTCCGTGACTTGGCCCTATGTCCTCACTCACTGCCCTGCCCTCTTTGTCCTCCCCCATCACCTCCCTCAGTGACCTACCCTAGTGACCTTCCCTCAGTCCCGCCATCAGTGACCAGCCCTCTGTGACCAGCCATCAGTAACCAGCCCTCAATCATCACCTGCCTTCAGTGACCTGCCCTGTGATGCCGGCCCTCTGTGACTGCCTCAGTCACATGCTCTCGTTGACCTCCCTCAGTGTCTTGCCCTGTATGCTCCCCCTCACATCTGTGACCTCCTTCACGACCTGCCCTCTGTCCTCTGTCTTTTGTGACCTGCCGTCTGTGACTTGCCCTCTGTGACCTCGCTCAGTGACTTGCTCTAGTGACCTTCACTCAGTACTTCCACCAGGACCAGCCCTCTGTGACCTACCCTCAGTGATGTGATCTGTGTGTCCTGTCCTCAGTTCTGCCATCTGTGACCCGACCTCTGTGATCTGCCCTAAGGCCTTGCTTCCTTCGCCTGGGATTTGTGATCTGCCCCATATTACCTCCTTCGGTGACATGCCTTGTATGACCTGCCTGTGTGGCCGGCCTTCAGTGACCTGCCTTCTGTGATCCACCCTATGGGACCTCACTTAGTGCCTGACCCTCTGTGACTTCTGGAACCTCCTTCAGAGACCGGCGCTAGTGAACTTCCCTCATCCTGCCATCAGTGCCGGCCCTCTGGGACCGGGCCTTGGCGACATGTGCCCTGCGACCACCCCTCAGGGACTTGTACTCTGCGACTGCCCTCTGTGAGCTGCTTCTGTGACGTAGCAACTGTGACCACCGCTCTGTGACTGCCACTGACCTTGCCCTCTGAGACCTGCTTCAGTGGACCCGCCCCGTGTCACTTCGCCTCAGGTAACCTGGCCTCGGACTTGTCCTCTGGGACCTACCTCCAGTCCTGCCCTCTGTGACTTGTCCCCCTGTGTCTTCCCTAGGTGACCTGGCTTCAGTGACCTACCTTCTCTGACCTGCTGTCTGAGACCAGCCCTCATTTCTGCCCTCTGCCACGTGCCCTCTGTGACCAGCGGACGCTAAGCTGCCCCATGACCCCTGCTCTCAGTGACATACCCATGTGACCTGCCCTCGGAGACCTTCTTTCTGCAAGCTGTCCTCAGGGACTACCCACGGTGAGCCACCCTGTGTGATCTGCCTCAGTGACATGCCCTCTGATAACTTCCCTCTGTGACTATCCTTAGGAACATGCTGTCTGAGTCCTCCCTCAGAGACTTGCCCCTGTGACTTGCCCTCTGTGACGTCAATCAGTGACTGGCCCTAGTGACCTCCCCTCAGTCCTGCCCACTGTTATAGGTCCTTTGTGACCTGCGCTGTGTGACCTAAGTGCCTGGCCCTCTGTGACTTCACTACTGTGTCCTGTCTCAGTGAGCTGCATTAGTGACCTTCCCTCAGTCCTGCCATCGGTGAGCAGCTCTGTGTGACCTTCCTCAGTCCCCTGCGTTCCGTGTCCTGCCGTCTCTTACCTGCCCCCTGGGACATGCCCAGTGAGACGTGCCCTCCGTGACCTGGCTCCAGTGACCTTCCCTAGTGACCTGCTGTCTGTGACCTGCCCTCTGAAAGCTTCATTCTGTGACTAGCCTCCCGTGACCTGCCCTCCTTGACCTGCATTCTATGACCTCCCTCAGTAACAGGCTACGGCCGCTGTCTGTGACCTGCTCTCTGTGAACTGCCCTCTGGGACCGTCCGTCTGTGCCCTGTACTCAGTGACTGTCCACTGTGACCAGGCATCTGTGACCTGCTCTAAGTTCTGGCTTCCTTCATGTGGTATTTGTGATCTGCTCCCCATTACCTCCCTCAGTGACATGACTTGTGTGACTGGCCCTGGTGACCTACCCTCCGTGACTTGGCCCTATGTCCTCACTCACTGCCCTGCCCTCTTTGTCCTCCCCCATCACCTCCCTCAGTGACCTACCCTAGTGACCTTCCCTCAGTCCCGCCATCAGTGACCAGCCCTCTGTGACCAGCCATCAGTAACCAGCCCTCAATCATCACCTGCCTTCAGTGACCTGCCCTGTGATGCCGGCCCTCTGTGACTGCCTCAGTCACATGCTCTCGTTGACCTCCCTCAGTGTCTTGCCCTGTATGCTCCCCCTCACATCTGTGACCTCCTTCACGACCTGCCCTCTGTCCTCTGTCTTTTGTGACCTGCCGTCTGTGACTTGCCCTCTGTGACCTCGCTCAGTGACTTGCTCTAGTGACCTTCACTCAGTACTTCCACCAGGACCAGCCCTCTGTGACCTACCCTCAGTGATGTGATCTGTGTGTCCTGTCCTCAGTTCTGCCATCTGTGACCCGACCTCTGTGATCTGCCCTAAGGCCTTGCTTCCTTCGCCTGGGATTTGTGATCTGCCCCATATTACCTCCTTCGGTGACATGCCTTGTATGACCTGCCTGTGTGGCCGGCCTTCAGTGACCTGCCTTCTGTGATCCACCCTATGGGACCTCACTTAGTGCCTGACCCTCTGTGACTTCTGGAACCTCCTTCAGAGACCGGCGCTAGTGAACTTCCCTCATCCTGCCATCAGTGCCGGCCCTCTGGGACCGGGCCTTGGCGACATGTGCCCTGCGACCACCCCTCAGGGACTTGTACTCTGCGACTGCCCTCTGTGAGCTGCTTCTGTGACGTAGCAACTGTGACCACCGCTCTGTGACTGCCACTGACCTTGCCCTCTGAGACCTGCTTCAGTGGACCCGCCCCGTGTCACTTCGCCTCAGGTAACCTGGCCTCGGACTTGTCCTCTGGGACCTACCTCCAGTCCTGCCCTCTGTGACTTGTCCCCCTGTGTCTTCCCTAGGTGACCTGGCTTCAGTGACCTACCTTCTCTGACCTGCTGTCTGAGACCAGCCCTCATTTCTGCCCTCTGCCACGTGCCCTCTGTGACCAGCGGACGCTAAGCTGCCCCATGACCCCTGCTCTCAGTGACATACCCATGTGACCTGCCCTCGGAGACCTTCTTTCTGCAAGCTGTCCTCAGGGACTACCCACGGTGAGCCACCCTGTGTGATCTGCCTCAGTGACATGCCCTCTGATAACTTCCCTCTGTGACTATCCTTAGGAACATGCTGTCTGAGTCCTCCCTCAGAGACTTGCCCCTGTGACTTGCCCTCTGTGACGTCAATCAGTGACTGGCCCTAGTGACCTCCCCTCAGTCCTGCCCACTGTTATAGGTCCTTTGTGACCTGCGCTGTGTGACCTAAGTGCCTGGCCCTCTGTGACTTCACTACTGTGTCCTGTCTCAGTGAGCTGCATTAGTGACCTTCCCTCAGTCCTGCCATCGGTGAGCAGCTCTGTGTGACCTGCCTCAGTCCCCTGCGTTCCGTGTCCTGCCGTCTCTTACCTGCCCCCTGGGACATGCCCAGTGAGACGTGCCCTCCGTGACCTGGCTCCAGTGACCTTCCCTAGTGACCTGCTGTCTGTGACCTGCCCTCTGAAAGCTTCATTCTGTGACTAGCCTCCCGTGACCTGCCCTCCTTGACCTGCATTCTATGACCTCCCTCAGTAACAGGCTACGGCCGCTGTCTGTGACCTGCTCTCTGTGAACTGCCCTCTGGGACCGTCCGTCTGTGCCCTGTACTCAGTGACTGTCCACTGTGACCAGGCATCTGTGACCTGCTCTAAGTTCTGGCTTCCTTCATGTGGTATTTGTGATCTGCTCCCCATTACCTCCCTCAGTGACATGACTTGTGTGACTGGCCCTGGTGACCTACCCTCCGTGACTTGGCCCTATGTCCTCACTCACTGCCCTGCCCTCTTTGTCCTCCCCCATCACCTCCCTCAGTGACCTACCCTAGTGACCTTCCCTCAGTCCCGCCATCAGTGACCAGCCCTCTGTGACCAGCCATCAGTAACCAGCCCTCAATCATCACCTGCCTTCAGTGACCTGCCCTGTGATGCCGGCCCTCTGTGACTGCCTCAGTCACATGCTCTCGTTGACCTCCCTCAGTGTCTTGCCCTGTATGCTCCCCCTCACATCTGTGACCTCCTTCACGACCTGCCCTCTGTCCTCTGTCTTTTGTGACCTGCCGTCTGTGACTTGCCCTCTGTGACCTCGCTCAGTGACTTGCTCTAGTGACCTTCACTCAGTACTTCCACCAGGACCAGCCCTCTGTGACCTACCCTCAGTGATGTGATCTGTGTGTCCTGTCCTCAGTTCTGCCATCTGTGACCCGACCTCTGTGATCTGCCCTAAGGCCTTGCTTCCTTCGCCTGGGATTTGTGATCTGCCCCATATTACCTCCTTCGGTGACATGCCTTGTATGACCTGCCTGTGTGGCCGGCCTTCAGTGACCTGCCTTCTGTGATCCACCCTATGGGACCTCACTTAGTGCCTGACCCTCTGTGACTTCTGGAACCCCCTTCAGAGACCGGCGCTAGTGAACTTCCCTCATCCTGCCATCAGTGCCGGCCCTCTGGGACCGGGCCTTGGCGACATGTGCCCTGCGACCACCCCTCAGGGACTTGTACTCTGCGACTGCCCTCTGTGAGCTGCTTCTGTGACGTAGCAACTGTGACCACCGCTCTGTGACTGCCACTGACCTTGCCCTCTGAGACCTGCTTCAGTGGACCCGCCCCGTGTCACTTCGCCTCAAGTAACCTGGCCTCGGACTTGTCCTCTGGGACCTACCTCCAGTCCTGCCCTCTGTGACTTGTCCCCCTGTGTCTTCCCTAGGTGACCTGGCTTCAGTGACCTACCTTCTCTGACCTGCTGTCTGAGACCAGCCCTCATTTCTGCCCTCTGCCACGTGCCCTCTGTGACCAGCGGACGCTAAGCTGCCCCATGACCCCTGCTCTCAGTGACATACCCATGTGACCTGCCCTCGGAGACCTTCTTTCTGCAAGCTGTCCTCAGGGACTACCCACGGTGAGCCACCCTGTGTGATCTGCCTCAGTGACATGCCCTCTGATAACTTCCCTCTGTGACTATCCTTAGGAACATGCTGTCTGAGTCCTCCCTCAGAGACTTGCCCCTGTGACTTGCCCTCTGTGACGTCACTCAGTGACTGGCCCTAGTGACCTCCCCTCAGTCCTGCCCACTGTTATAGGTCCTTTGTGACCGGCGCTGTGTGACCTAAGTGCCTGGCCCTCTGTGACTTCACTACTGTGTCCTGTCTCAGTGAGCTGCATTAGTGACCTTCCCTCAGTCCTGCCATCGGTGAGCAGCTCTGTGTGACCTGCCTCAGTCCCCTGCGTTCCGTGTCCTGCCGTCTCTTACCTGCCCCCTGGGACATGCCCAGTGAGACGTGCCCTCCGTGACCTGGCTCCAGTGACCTTCCCTAGTGACCTGCTGTCTGTGACCTGCCCTCTGAAAGCTTCATTCTGTGACTAGCCTCCCGTGACCTGCCCTCCTTGACCTGCATTCTATGACCTCCCTCAGTAACAGGCTACGGCCGCTGTCTGTGACCTGCTCTCTGTGAACTGCCCTCTGGGACCGTCCGTCTGTGCCCTGTACTCAGTGACTGTCCACTGTGACCAGGCATCTGTGACCTGCTCTAAGTTCTGGCTTCCTTCATGTGGTATTTGTGATCTGCTCCCCATTACCTCCCTCAGTGACATGACTTGTGTGACTGGCCCTGGTGACCTACCCTCCGTGACTTGGCCCTATGTCCTCACTCACTGCCCTGCCCTCTTTGTCCTCCCCCATCACCTCCCTCAGTGACCTACCCTAGTGACCTTCCCTCAGTCCCGCCATCAGTGACCAGCCCTCTGTGACCAGCCATCAGTAACCAGCCCTCAATCATCACCTGCCTTCAGTGACCTGCCCTGTGATGCCGGCCCTCTGTGACTGCCTCAGTCACATGCTCTCGTTGACCTCCCTCAGTGTCTTGCCCTGTATGCTCCCCCTCACATCTGTGACCTCCTTCACGACCTGCCCTCTGTCCTCTGTCTTTTGTGACCTGCCGTCTGTGACTTGCCCTCTGTGACCTCGCTCAGTGACTTGCTCTAGTGACCTTCACTCAGTACTTCCACCAGGACCAGCCCTCTGTGACCTACCCTCAGTGATGTGATCTGTGTGTCCTGTCCTCAGTTCTGCCATCTGTGACCCGACCTCTGTGATCTGCCCTAAGGCCTTGCTTCCTTCGCCTGGGATTTGTGATCTGCCCCATATTACCTCCTTCGGTGACATGCCTTGTATGACCTGCCTGTGTGGCCGGCCTTCAGTGACCTGCCTTCTGTGATCCACCCTATGGGACCTCACTTAGTGCCTGACCCTCTGTGACTTCTGGAACCTCCTTCAGAGACCGGCGCTAGTGAACTTCCCTCATCCTGCCATCAGTGCCGGCCCTCTGGGACCGGGCCTTGGCGACATGTGCCCTGCGACCACCCCTCAGGGACTTGTACTCTGCGACTGCCCTCTGTGAGCTGCTTCTGTGACGTAGCAACTGTGACCACCGCTCTGTGACTGCCACTGACCTTGCCCTCTGAGACCTGCTTCAGTGGACCCGCCCCGTGTCACTTCCCCTCAGGTAACCTGGCCTCGGACTTGTCCTCTGGGACCTACCTCCAGTCCTGCCCTCTGTGACTTGTCCCCCTGTGTCTTCCCTAGGTGACCTGGCTTCAGTGACCTACCTTCTCTGACCTGCTGTCTGAGACCAGCCCTCATTTCTGCCCTCTGCCACGTGCCCTCTGTGACCAGCGGACGCTAAGCTGCCCCATGACCCCTGCTCTCAGTGACATACCCATGTGACCTGCCCTCGGAGACCTTCTTTCTGCAAGCTGTCCTCAGGGACTACCCACGGTGAGCCACCCTGTGTGATCTGCCTCAGTGACATGCCCTCTGATAACTTCCCTCTGTGACTATCCTTAGGAACATGCTGTCTGAGTCCTCCCTCAGAGACTTGCCCCTGTGACTTGCCCTCTGTGACGTCACTCAGTGACTGGCCCTAGTGACCTCCCCTCAGTCCTGCCCACTGTTATAGGTCCTTTGTGACCGGCGCTGTGTGACCTAAGTGCCTGGCCCTCTGTGACTTCACTACTGTGTCCTGTCTCAGTGAGCTGCATTAGTGACCTTCCCTCAGTCCTGCCATCGGTGAGCAGCTCTGTGTGACCTGCCTCAGTCCCCTGCGTTCCGTGTCCTGCCGTCTCTTACCTGCCCCCTGGGACATGCCCAGTGAGACGTGCCCTCCGTGACCTGGCTCCAGTGACCTTCCCTAGTGACCTGCTGTCTGTGACCTGCCCTCTGAAAGCTTCATTCTGTGACTAGCCTCCCGTGACCTGCCCTCCTTGACCTGCATTCTATGACCTCCCTCAGTAACAGGCTACGGCCGCTGTCTGTGACCTGCTCTCTGTGAACTGCCCTCTGGGACCGTCCGTCTGTGCCCTGTACTCAGTGACTGTCCACTGTGACCAGGCATCTGTGACCTGCTCTAAGTTCTGGCTTCCTTCATGTGGTATTTGTGATCTGCTCCCCATTACCTCCCTCAGTGACATGACTTGTGTGACTGGCCCTGGTGACCTACCCTCCGTGACTTGGCCCTATGTCCTCACTCACTGCCCTGCCCTCTTTGTCCTCCCCCATCACCTCCCTCAGTGACCTACCCTAGTGACCTTCCCTCAGTCCCGCCATCAGTGACCAGCCCTCTGTGACCAGCCATCAGTAACCAGCCCTCAATCATCACCTGCCTTCAGTGACCTGCCCTGTGATGCCGGCCCTCTGTGACTGCCTCAGTCACATGCTCTCGTTGACCTCCCTCAGTGTCTTGCCCTGTATGCTCCCCCTCACATCTGTGACCTCCTTCACGACCTGCCCTCTGTCCTCTGTCTTTTGTGACCTGCCGTCTGTGACTTGCCCTCTGTGACCTCGCTCAGTGACTTGCTCTAGTGACCTTCACTCAGTACTTCCACCAGGACCAGCCCTCTGTGACCTACCCTCAGTGATGTGATCTGTGTGTCCTGTCCTCAGTTCTGCCATCTGTGACCCGACCTCTGTGATCTGCCCTAAGGCCTTGCTTCCTTCGCCTGGGATTTGTGATCTGCCCCATATTACCTCCTTCGGTGACATGCCTTGTATGACCTGCCTGTGTGGCCGGCCTTCAGTGACCTGCCTTCTGTGATCCACCCTATGGGACCTCACTTAGTGCCTGACCCTCTGTGACTTCTGGAACCCCCTTCAGAGACCGGCGCTAGTGAAGTTCCCTCATCCTGCCATCAGTGCCGGCCCTCTGGGACCGGGCCTTGGCGACATGTGCCCTGCGACCACCCCTCAGGGACTTGTACTCTGCGACTGCCCTCTGTGAGCTGCTTCTGTGACGTAGCAACTGTGACCACCGCTCTGTGACTGCCACTGACCTTGCCCTCTGAGACCTGCTTCAGTGGACCCGCCCCGTGTCACTTCGCCTCAAGTAACCTGGCCTCGGACTTGTCCTCTGGGACCTACCTCCAGTCCTGCCCTCTGTGACTTGTCCCCCTGTGTCTTCCCTAGGTGACCTGGCTTCAGTGACCTACCTTCTCTGACCTGCTGTCTGAGACCAGCCCTCATTTCTGCCCTCTGCCACGTGCCCTCTGTGACCAGCGGACGCTAAGCTGCCCCATGACCCCTGCTCTCAGTGACATACCCATGTGACCTGCCCTCGGAGACCTTCTTTCTGCAAGCTTTCCTCAGGGACTACCCACGGTGAGCCACCCTGTGTGATCTGCCTCAGTGACTTGCCCTCTGATAACTTCCCTCTGTGACTATCCTTAGGAACATGCTGTCTGAGTCCTCCCTCACAGACTTGCCCCTGTGACTTGCCCTCTGTGACGTCACTCAGTGACTGGCCCTAGTGACCTTCCCTCAGTCCTGCCCACTGTTATAGGTCCTTTGTGACCTGCGCTGTGTGACCTAAGTGCCTGGCCCTCTGTGACTTCACTACTGTGTCCTGTCTCAGTGAGCTGCATTAGTGACCTTCCCTCAGTCCTGCCATCGGTGAGCAGCTCTGTGTGACCTGCCTCAGTCCCCTGCGTTCCGTGTCCTGCCGTCTCTTACCTGCCCCCTGGGACATGCCCAGTGAGACGTGCCCTCCGTGACCTGGCTCCAGTGACCTTCCCTAGTGACCTGCTGTCTGTGACCTGCCCTCTGAAAGCTTCATTCTGTGACTAGCCTCCCGTGACCTGCCCTCCTTGACCTGCATTCTATGACCTCCCTCAGTAACAGGCTACGGCCGCTGTCTGTGACCTGCTCTCTGTGAACTGCCCTCTGGGACCGTCCGTCTGTGCCCTGTACTCAGTGACTGTCCACTGTGACCAGGCATCTGTGACCTGCTCTAAGTTCTGGCTTCCTTCATGTGGTATTTGTGATCTGCTCCCCATTACCTCCCTCAGTGACATGACTTGTGTGACTGGCCCTGGTGACCTACCCTCCGTGACTTGGCCCTATGTCCTCACTCACTGCCCTGCCCTCTTTGTCCTCCCCCATCACCTCCCTCAGTGACCTACCCTAGTGACCTTCCCTCAGTCCCGCCATCAGTGACCAGCCCTCTGTGACCAGCCATCAGTAACCAGCCCTCAATCATCACCTGCCTTCAGTGACCTGCCCTGTGATGCCGGCCCTCTGTGACTGCCTCAGTCACATGCTCTCGTTGACCTCCCTCAGTGTCTTGCCCTGTATGCTCCCCCTCACATCTGTGACCTCCTTCACGACCTGCCCTCTGTCCTCTGTCTTTTGTGACCTGCCGTCTGTGACTTGCCCTCTGTGACCTCGCTCAGTGACTTGCTCTAGTGACCTTCACTCAGTACTTCCACCAGGACCAGCCCTCTGTGACCTACCCTCAGTGATGTGATCTGTGTGTCCTGTCCTCAGTTCTGCCATCTGTGACCCGACCTCTGTGATCTGCCCTAAGGCCTTGCTTCCTTCGCCTGGGATTTGTGATCTGCCCCATATTACCTCCTTCGGTGACATGCCTTGTATGACCTGCCTGTGTGGCCGGCCTTCAGTGACCTGCCTTCTGTGACCCACCCTATGGGACCTCACTTAGTGCCTGACCCTCTGTGACTTCTGGAACCTCCTTCAGAGACCGGCGCTAGTGAACTTCCCTCATCCTGCCATCAGTGCCGGCCCTCTGGGACCGGGCCTTGGCGACATGTGCCCTGCGACCACCCCTCAGGGACTTGTACTCTGCGACTGCCCTCTGTGAGCTGCTTCTGTGACGTAGCAACTGTGACCACCGCTCTGTGACTGCCACTGACCTTGCCCTCTGAGACCTGCTTCAGTGGACCCGCCCCGTGTCACTTCCCCTCAGGTAACCTGGCCTCGGACTTGTCCTCTGGGACCTACCTCCAGTCCTGCCCTCTGTGACTTGTCCCCCTGTGTCTTCCCTAGGTGACCTGGCTTCAGTGACCTACCTTCTCTGACCTGCTGTCTGAGACCAGCCCTCATTTCTGCCCTCTGCCACGTGCCCTCTGTGACCAGCGGACGCTAAGCTGCCCCATGACCCCTGCTCTCAGTGACATACCCATGTGACCTGCCCTCGGAGACCTTCTTTCTGCAAGCTTTCCTCAGGGACTACCCACGGTGAGCCACCCTGTGTGATCTGCCTCAGTGACATGCCCTCTGATAACTTCCCTCTGTGACTATCCTTAGGAACATGCTGTCTGAGTCCTCCCTCAGAGACTTGCCCCTGTGACTTGCCCTCTGTGACGTCAATCAGTGACTGGCCCTAGTGACCTCCCCTCAGTCCTGCCCACTGTTATAGGTCCTTTGTGACCTGCGCTGTGTGACCTAAGTGCCTGGCCCTCTGTGACTTCACTACTGTGTCCTGTCTCAGTGAGCTGCATTAGTGACCTTCCCTCAGTCCTGCCATCGGTGAGCAGCTCTGTGTGACCTGCCTCAGTCCCCTGCGTTCCGTGTCCTGCCGTCTCTTACCTGCCCCCTGGGACATGCCCAGTGAGACGTGCCCTCCGTGACCTGGATCCAGTGACCTTCCCTAGTGACCTGCTGTCTGTGACCTGCCCTCTGAAAGCTTCATTCTGTGACTAGCCTCCCGTGACCTGCCCTCCTTGACCTGCATTCTATGACCTCCCTCAGTAACAGGCTACGGCCGCTGTCTGTGACCTGCTCTCTGTGAACTGCCCTCTGGGACCGTCCGTCTGTGCCCTGTACTCAGTGACTGTCCACTGTGACCAGGCATCTGTGACCTGCTCTAAGTTCTGGCTTCCTTCATGTGGTATTTGTGATCTGCTCCCCATTACCTCCCTCAGTGACATGACTTGTGTGACTGGCCCTGGTGACCTACCCTCCGTGACTTGGCCCTATGTCCTCACTCACTGCCCTGCCCTCTTTGTCCTCCCCCATCACCTCCCTCAGTGACTTACCCTAGTGACCTTCCCTCAGTCCCGCCATCAGTGACCAGCCCTCTGTGACCAGCCATCAGTAACCAGCCCTCAATCATCACCTGCCTTCAGTGACCTGCCCTGTGATGCCGGCCCTCTGTGACTGCCTCAGTCACATGCTCTCGTTGACCTCCCTCAGTGTCTTGCCCTGTATGCTCCCCCTCACATCTGTGACCTCCTTCACGACCTGCCCTCTGTCCTCTGTCTTTTGTGACCTGCCGTCTGTGACTTGCCCTCTGTGACCTCGCTCAGTGACTTGCTCTAGTGACCTTCACTCAGTACTTCCACCAGGACCAGCCCTCTGTGACCTACCCTCAGTGATGTGATCTGTGTGTCCTGTCCTCAGTTCTGCCATCTGTGACCCGACCTCTGTGATCTGCCCTAAGGCCTTGCTTCCTTCGCCTGGGATTTGTGATCTGCCCCATATTACCTCCTTCGGTGACATGCCTTGTATGACCTGCCTGTGTGGCCGGCCTTCAGTGACCTGCCTTCTGTGACCCACCCTATGGGACCTCACTTAGTGCCTGACCCTCTGTGACTTCTGGAACCTCCTTCAGAGACCGGCGCTAGTGAACTTCCCTCATCCTGCCATCAGTGCCGGCCCTCTGGGACCGGGCCTTGGCGACATGTGCCCTGCGACCACCCCTCAGGGACTTGTACTCTGCGACTGCCCTCTGTGAGCTGCTTCTGTGACGTAGCAACTGTGACCACCGCTCTGTGACTGCCACTGACCTTGCCCTCTGAGACCTGCTTCAGTGGACCCGCCCCGTGTCACTTCCCCTCAGGTAACCTGGCCTCGGACTTGTCCTCTGGGACCTACCTCCAGTCCTGCCCTCTGTGACTTGTCCCCCTGTGTCTTCCCTAGGTGACCTGGCTTCAGTGACCTACCTTCTCTGACCTGCTGTCTGAGACCAGCCCTCATTTCTGCCCTCTGCCACGTGCCCTCTGTGACCAGCGGACGCTAAGCTGCCCCATGACCCCTGCTCTCAGTGACATACCCATGTGACCTGCCCTCGGAGACCTTCTTTCTGCAAGCTTTCCTCAGGGACTACCCACGGTGAGCCACCCTGTGTGATCTGCCTCAGTGACATGCCCTCTGATAACTTCCCTCTGTGACTATCCTTAGGAACATGCTGTCTGAGTCCTCCCTCAGAGACTTGCCCCTGTGACTTGCCCTCTGTGACGTCAATCAGTGACTGGCCCTAGTGACCTCCCCTCAGTCCTGCCCACTGTTATAGGTCCTTTGTGACCTGCGCTGTGTGACCTAAGTGCCTGGCCCTCTGTGACTTCACTACTGTGTCCTGTCTCAGTGAGCTGCATTAGTGACCTTCCCTCAGTCCTGCCATCGGTGAGCAGCTCTGTGTGACCTGCCTCAGTCCCCTGCGTTCCGTGTCCTGCCGTCTCTTACCTGCCCCCTGGGACATGCCCAGTGAGACGTGCCCTCCGTGACCTGGCTCCAGTGACCTTCCCTAGTGACCTGCTGTCTGTGACCTGCCCTCTGAAAGCTTCATTCTGTGACTAGCCTCCCGTGACCTGCCCTCCTTGACCTGCATTCTATGACCTCCCTCAGTAACAGGCTACGGCCGCTGTCTGTGACCTGCTCTCTGTGAACTGCCCTCTGGGACCGTCCGTCTGTGCCCTGTACTCAGTGACTGTCCACTGTGACCAGGCATCTGTGACCTGCTCTAAGTTCTGGCTTCCTTCATGTGGTATTTGTGATCTGCTCCCCATTACCTCCCTCAGTGACATGACTTGTGTGACTGGCCCTGGTGACCTACCCTCCGTGACTTGGCCCTATGTCCTCACTCACTGCCCTGCCCTCTTTGTCCTCCCCCATCACCTCCCTCAGTGACCTACCCTAGTGACCTTCCCTCAGTCCCGCCATCAGTGACCAGCCCTCTGTGACCAGCCATCAGTAACCAGCCCTCAATCATCACCTGCCTTCAGTGACCTGCCCTGTGATGCCGGCCCTCTGTGACTGCCTCAGTCACATGCTCTCGTTGACCTCCCTCAGTGTCTTGCCCTGTATGCTCCCCCTCACATCTGTGACCTCCTTCACGACCTGCCCTCTGTCCTCTGTCTTTTGTGACCTGCCGTCTGTGACTTGCCCTCTGTGACCTCGCTCAGTGACTTGCTCTAGTGACCTTCACTCAGTACTTCCACCAGGACCAGCCCTCTGTGACCTACCCTCAGTGATGTGATCTGTGTGTCCTGTCCTCAGTTCTGCCATCTGTGACCCGACCTCTGTGATCTGCCCTAAGGCCTTGCTTCCTTCGCCTGGGATTTGTGATCTGCCCCATATTACCTCCTTCGGTGACATGCCTTGTATGACCTGCCTGTGTGGCCGGCCTTCAGTGACCTGCCTTCTGTGACCCACCCTATGGGACCTCACTTAGTGCCTGACCCTCTGTGACTTCTGGAACCTCCTTCAGAGACCGGCGCTAGTGAACTTCCCTCATCCTGCCATCAGTGCCGGCCCTCTGGGACCGGGCCTTGGCGACATGTGCCCTGCGACCACCCCTCAGGGACTTGTACTCTGCGACTGCCCTCTGTGAGCTGCTTCTGTGACGTAGCAACTGTGACCACCGCTCTGTGACTGCCACTGACCTTGCCCTCTGAGACCTGCTTCAGTGGACCCGCCCCGTGTCACTTCCCCTCAGGTAACCTGGCCTCGGACTTGTCCTCTGGGACCTACCTCCAGTCCTGCCCTCTGTGACTTGTCCCCCTGTGTCTTCCCTAGGTGACCTGGCTTCAGTGACCTACCTTCTCTGACCTGCTGTCTGAGACCAGCCCTCATTTCTGCCCTCTGCCACGTGCCCTCTGTGACCAGCGGACGCTAAGCTGCCCCATGACCCCTGCTCTCAGTGACATACCCATGTGACCTGCCCTCGGAGACCTTCTTTCTGCAAGCTTTCCTCAGGGACTACCCACGGTGAGCCACCCTGTGTGATCTGCCTCAGTGACATGCCCTCTGATAACTTCCCTCTGTGACTATCCTTAGGAACATGCTGTCTGAGTCCTCCCTCAGAGACTTGCCCCTGTGACTTGCCCTCTGTGACGTCAATCAGTGACTGGCCCTAGTGACCTCCCCTCAGTCCTGCCCACTGTTATAGGTCCTTTGTGACCTGCGCTGTGTGACCTAAGTGCCTGGCCCTCTGTGACTTCACTACTGTGTCCTGTCTCAGTGAGCTGCATTAGTGACCTTCCCTCAGTCCTGCCATCGGTGAGCAGCTCTGTGTGACCTGCCTCAGTCCCCTGCGTTCCGTGTCCTGCCGTCTCTTACCTGCCCCCTGGGACATGCCCAGTGAGACGTGCCCTCCGTGACCTGGATCCAGTGACCTTCCCTAGTGACCTGCTGTCTGTGACCTGCCCTCTGAAAGCTTCATTCTGTGACTAGCCTCCCGTGACCTGCCCTCCTTGACCTGCATTCTATGACCTCCCTCAGTAACAGGCTACGGCCGCTGTCTGTGACCTGCTCTCTGTGAACTGCCCTCTGGGACCGTCCGTCTGTGCCCTGTACTCAGTGACTGTCCACTGTGACCAGGCATCTGTGACCTGCTCTAAGTTCTGGCTTCCTTCATGTGGTATTTGTGATCTGCTCCCCATTACCTCCCTCAGTGACATGACTTGTGTGACTGGCCCTGGTGACCTACCCTCCGTGACTTGGCCCTATGTCCTCACTCACTGCCCTGCCCTCTTTGTCCTCCCCCATCACCTCCCTCAGTGACTTACCCTAGTGACCTTCCCTCAGTCCCGCCATCAGTGACCAGCCCTCTGTGACCAGCCATCAGTAACCAGCCCTCAATCATCACCTGCCTTCAGTGACCTGCCCTGTGATGCCGGCCCTCTGTGACTGCCTCAGTCACATGCTCTCGTTGACCTCCCTCAGTGTCTTGCCCTGTATGCTCCCCCTCACATCTGTGACCTCCTTCACGACCTGCCCTCTGTCCTCTGTCTTTTGTGACCTGCCGTCTGTGACTTGCCCTCTGTGACCTCGCTCAGTGACTTGCTCTAGTGACCTTCACTCAGTACTTCCACCAGGACCAGCCCTCTGTGACCTACCCTCAGTGATGTGATCTGTGTGTCCTGTCCTCAGTTCTGCCATCTGTGACCCGACCTCTGTGATCTGCCCTAAGGCCTTGCTTCCTTCGCCTGGGATTTGTGATCTGCCCCATATTACCTCCTTCGGTGACATGCCTTGTATGACCTGCCTGTGTGGCCGGCCTTCAGTGACCTGCCTTCTGTGACCCACCCTATGGGACCTCACTTAGTGCCTGACCCTCTGTGACTTCTGGAACCTCCTTCAGAGACCGGCGCTAGTGAACTTCCCTCATCCTGCCATCAGTGCCGGCCCTCTGGGACCGGGCCTTGGCGACATGTGCCCTGCGACCACCCCTCAGGGACTTGTACTCTGCGACTGCCCTCTGTGAGCTGCTTCTGTGACGTAGCAACTGTGACCACCGCTCTGTGACTGCCACTGACCTTGCCCTCTGAGACCTGCTTCAGTGGACCCGCCCCGTGTCACTTCCCCTCAGGTAACCTGGCCTCGGACTTGTCCTCTGGGACCTACCTCCAGTCCTGCCCTCTGTGACTTGTCCCCCTGTGTCTTCCCTAGGTGACCTGGCTTCAGTGACCTACCTTCTCTGACCTGCTGTCTGAGACCAGCCCTCATTTCTGCCCTCTGCCACGTGCCCTCTGTGACCAGCGGACGCTAAGCTGCCCCATGACCCCTGCTCTCAGTGACATACCCATGTGACCTGCCCTCGGAGACCTTCTTTCTGCAAGCTTTCCTCAGGGACTACCCACGGTGAGCCACCCTGTGTGATCTGCCTCAGTGACATGCCCTCTGATAACTTCCCTCTGTGACTATCCTTAGGAACATGCTGTCTGAGTCCTCCCTCAGAGACTTGCCCCTGTGACTTGCCCTCTGTGACGTCAATCAGTGACTGGCCCTAGTGACCTCCCCTCAGTCCTGCCCACTGTTATAGGTCCTTTGTGACCTGCGCTGTGTGACCTAAGTGCCTGGCCCTCTGTGACTTCACTACTGTGTCCTGTCTCAGTGAGCTGCATTAGTGACCTTCCCTCAGTCCTGCCATCGGTGAGCAGCTCTGTGTGACCTGCCTCAGTCCCCTGCGTTCCGTGTCCTGCCGTCTCTTACCTGCCCCCTGGGACATGCCCAGTGAGACGTGCCCTCCGTGACCTGGATCCAGTGACCTTCCCTAGTGACCTGCTGTCTGTGACCTGCCCTCTGAAAGCTTCATTCTGTGACTAGCCTCCCGTGACCTGCCCTCCTTGACCTGCATTCTATGACCTCCCTCAGTAACAGGCTACGGCCGCTGTCTGTGACCTGCTCTCTGTGAACTGCCCTCTGGGACCGTCCGTCTGTGCCCTGTACTCAGTGACTGTCCACTGTGACCAGGCATCTGTGACCTGCTCTAAGTTCTGGCTTCCTTCATGTGGTATTTGTGATCTGCTCCCCATTACCTCCCTCAGTGACATGACTTGTGTGACTGGCCCTGGTGACCTACCCTCCGTGACTTGGCCCTATGTCCTCACTCACTGCCCTGCCCTCTTTGTCCTCCCCCATCACCTCCCTCAGTGACTTACCCTAGTGACCTTCCCTCAGTCCCGCCATCAGTGACCAGCCCTCTGTGACCAGCCATCAGTAACCAGCCCTCAATCATCACCTGCCTTCAGTGACCTGCCCTGTGATGCCGGCCCTCTGTGACTGCCTCAGTCACATGCTCTCGTTGACCTCCCTCAGTGTCTTGCCCTGTATGCTCCCCCTCACATCTGTGACCTCCTTCACGACCTGCCCTCTGTCCTCTGTCTTTTGTGACCTGCCGTCTGTGACTTGCCCTCTGTGACCTCGCTCAGTGACTTGCTCTAGTGACCTTCACTCAGTACTTCCACCAGGACCAGCCCTCTGTGACCTACCCTCAGTGATGTGATCTGTGTGTCCTGTCCTCAGTTCTGCCATCTGTGACCCGACCTCTGTGATCTGCCCTAAGGCCTTGCTTCCTTCGCCTGGGATTTGTGATCTGCCCCATATTACCTCCTTCGGTGACATGCCTTGTATGACCTGCCTGTGTGGCCGGCCTTCAGTGACCTGCCTTCTGTGACCCACCCTATGGGACCTCACTTAGTGCCTGACCCTCTGTGACTTCTGGAACCTCCTTCAGAGACCGGCGCTAGTGAACTTCCCTCATCCTGCCATCAGTGCCGGCCCTCTGGGACCGGGCCTTGGCGACATGTGCCCTGCGACCACCCCTCAGGGACTTGTACTCTGCGACTGCCCTCTGTGAGCTGCTTCTGTGACGTAGCAACTGTGACCACCGCTCTGTGACTGCCACTGACCTTGCCCTCTGAGACCTGCTTCAGTGGACCCGCCCCGTGTCACTTCCCCTCAGGTAACCTGGCCTCGGACTTGTCCTCTGGGACCTACCTCCAGTCCTGCCCTCTGTGACTTGTCCCCCTGTGTCTTCCCTAGGTGACCTGGCTTCAGTGACCTACCTTCTCTGACCTGCTGTCTGAGACCAGCCCTCATTTCTGCCCTCTGCCACGTGCCCTCTGTGACCAGCGGACGCTAAGCTGCCCCATGACCCCTGCTCTCAGTGACATACCCATGTGACCTGCCCTCGGAGACCTTCTTTCTGCAAGCTTTCCTCAGGGACTACCCACGGTGAGCCACCCTGTGTGATCTGCCTCAGTGACATGCCCTCTGATAACTTCCCTCTGTGACTATCCTTAGGAACATGCTGTCTGAGTCCTCCCTCAGAGACTTGCCCCTGTGACTTGCCCTCTGTGACGTCAATCAGTGACTGGCCCTAGTGACCTCCCCTCAGTCCTGCCCACTGTTATAGGTCCTTTGTGACCTGCGCTGTGTGACCTAAGTGCCTGGCCCTCTGTGACTTCACTACTGTGTCCTGTCTCAGTGAGCTGCATTAGTGACCTTCCCTCAGTCCTGCCATCGGTGAGCAGCTCTGTGTGACCTGCCTCAGTCCCCTGCGTTCCGTGTCCTGCCGTCTCTTACCTGCCCCCTGGGACATGCCCAGTGAGACGTGCCCTCCGTGACCTGGATCCAGTGACCTTCCCTAGTGACCTGCTGTCTGTGACCTGCCCTCTGAAAGCTTCATTCTGTGACTAGCCTCCCGTGACCTGCCCTCCTTGACCTGCATTCTATGACCTCCCTCAGTAACAGGCTACGGCCGCTGTCTGTGACCTGCTCTCTGTGAACTGCCCTCTGGGACCGTCCGTCTGTGCCCTGTACTCAGTGACTGTCCACTGTGACCAGGCATCTGTGACCTGCTCTAAGTTCTGGCTTCCTTCATGTGGTATTTGTGATCTGCTCCCCATTACCTCCCTCAGTGACATGACTTGTGTGACTGGCCCTGGTGACCTACCCTCCGTGACTTGGCCCTATGTCCTCACTCACTGCCCTGCCCTCTTTGTCCTCCCCCATCACCTCCCTCAGTGACTTACCCTAGTGACCTTCCCTCAGTCCCGCCATCAGTGACCAGCCCTCTGTGACCAGCCATCAGTAACCAGCCCTCAATCATCACCTGCCTTCAGTGACCTGCCCTGTGATGCCGGCCCTCTGTGACTGCCTCAGTCACATGCTCTCGTTGACCTCCCTCAGTGTCTTGCCCTGTATGCTCCCCCTCACATCTGTGACCTCCTTCACGACCTGCCCTCTGTCCTCTGTCCTTTGTGACCTGCCGTCTGTGACTTGCCCTCTGTGACCTCGCTCAGTGACTTGCTCTAGTGACCTTCACTCAGTACTTCCACCAGGACCAGCCCTCTGTGACCTACCCTCTGTGATGTGATCTGTGTGTCCTGTCCTCAGTTCTGCCATCTGTGACCCGACCTCTGTGATCTGCCCTAAGGCCTTGCTTCCTTCGCCTGGGATTTGTGATCTGCCCCATATTACCTCCTTCGGTGACATGCCTTGTATGACCTGCCTGTGTGGCCGGCCTTCAGTGACCTGCATTCTGTGATCCACCCTATGGGACCTCACTTAGTGCCTGACCCTCTGTGACTTCTGGAACCTCCTTCAGAGACCGGCGCTAGTGAACTTCCCTCATCCTGCCATCAGTGCCGGCCCATGGGACCGGGCCTTGGCGACATGTGCCCTGCGACCACCCCTCAGGGACTTGTACTCTGCGACTGCCCTCTGTGAGCTGCTTCTGTGACGTAGCAACTGTGACCACCGCTCTGTGACTGCCACTGACCTTGCCCTCTGAGACCTGCTTCAGTGGACCCGCCCCGTGTCACTTCGCCTCAAGTAACCTGGCCTCGGACTTGTCCTCTGGGACCTACCTCCAGTCCTGCCCTCTGTGACTTGTCCCCCTGTGTCTTCCCTAGGTGACCTGGCTTCAGTGACCTACCTTCTCTGACCTGCTGTCTGAGACCAGCCCTCATTTCTGCCCTCTGCCACGTGCCCTCTGTGACCAGCGGACGCTAAGCTGCCCCATGACCCCTGCTCTCAGTGACATACCCATGTGACCTGCCCTCGGAGAACTTCTTTCTGCAAGCTTTCCTCAGGGACTACCCACGGTGAGCCACCCTGTGTGATCTGCCTCAGTGACATGCCCTCTGAAAACTTCCCTCTGTGACTATCCTTAGGAACATGCTGTCTGAGTCCTCCCTCAGAGACTTGCCCCTGTGACTTGCCCTCGGTGACGTCACTCAGTGACTGGCCCTAGTGACCTCCCCTCAGTCCTGCCCACTGTTATAGGTCCTTTGTGACCTGCGCTGTGTGACCTAAGTGCCTGGCCCTCTGTGACTTCACTACTGTGTCCTGTCTCAGTGAGCTGCATTAGTGACCTTCCCTCAGTCCTGCCATCGGTGAGCAGCTCTGTGTAACCTGCCTCAGTCCCCTGCGTTCCGTGTCCTGCCGTCTCTTACCTGCCCCCTGGGACATGCCCAGTGAGACGTGCCCTCCGTGACCTGGCTCCAGTGACCTTCCCTAGTGACCTGCTGTCTGTGACCTGCCCTCTGAAAGCTTCATTCTGTGACTAGCCTCCCGTGACCTGCCCTCCTTGACCTGCATTCTATGACCTCCCTCAGTAACGGGCTACGGCCGCTGTCTGTGACCTGCTCTCTGTGAACTGCCCTCTTGGACCGTCCGTCTGTGCCCTGTACTCAGTGACTGTCCACTGTGACCAGGCATCTGTGACCTGCTCTAAGTTCTGGCTTCCTTCATGTGGTATTTGTGATCTGCTCCCCATTACCTCCCTCAGTGACATGACTTGTGTGACTGGCCCTGGTGACCTACCCTCCGTGACTTGGCCCTATGTCCTCACTCACTGCCCTGCCCTCTTTGTCCTCCCCCATCACCTCCCTCAGTGACCTACCCTAGTGACCTTCCCTCAGTCCCGCCATCAGTGACCAGCCCTCTGTGACCAGCCATCAGTAACCAGCCCTCAATCATCACCTGCCTTCAGTGACCTGCCCTGTGATGCCGGCCCTCTGTGACTGCCTCAGTCACATGCTCTCGTTGACCTCCCTCAGTGTCTTGCCCTGTATGCTCCCCCTCACATCTGTGACCTCCTTCACGACCTGCCCTCTGTCCTCTGTCTTTTGTGACCTGCCGTCTGTGACTTGCCCTCTGTGACCTCGCTCAGTGACTTGCTCTAGTGACCTTCACTCAGTACTTCCACCAGGACCAGCCCTCTGTGACCTACCCTCAGTGATGTGATCTGTGTGTCCTGTCCTCAGTTCTGCCATCTGTGACCCGACCTCTGTGATCTGCCCTAAGGCCTTGCTTCCTTCGCCTGGGATTTGTGATCTGCCCCATATTACCTCCTTCGGTGACATGCCTTGTATGACCTGCCTGTGTGGCCGGCCTTCAGTGACCTGCCTTCTGTGATCCACCCTATGGGACCTCACTTAGTGCCTGACCCTCTGTGACTTCTGGAACCCCCTTCAGAGACCGGCGCTAGTGAAGTTCCCTCATCCTGCCATCAGTGCCGGCCCTCTGGGACCGGGCCTTGGCGACATGTGCCCTGCGACCACCCCTCAGGGACTTGTACTCTGCGACTGCCCTCTGTGAGCTGCTTCTGTGACGTAGCAACTGTGACCACCGCTCTGTGACTGCCACTGACCTTGCCCTCTGAGACCTGCTTCAGTGGACCCGCCCCGTGTCACTTCGCCTCAAGTAACCTGGCCTCGGACTTGTCCTCTGGGACCTACCTCCAGTCCTGCCCTCTGTGACTTGTCCCCCTGTGTCTTCCCTAGGTGACCTGGCTTCAGTGACCTACCTTCTCTGACCTGCTGTCTGAGACCAGCCCTCATTTCTGCCCTCTGCCACGTGCCCTCTGTGACCAGCGGACGCTAAGCTGCCCCATGACCCCTGCTCTCAGTGACATACCCATGTGACCTGCCCTCGGAGACCTTTCTGCAAGCTTTCCTCAGGGACTACCCACGGTGAGCCACCCTGTGTGATCTGCCTCAGTGACTTGCCCTCTGATAACTTCCCTCTGTGACTATCCTTAGGAACATGCTGTCTGAGTCCTCCCTCACAGACTTGCCCCTGTGACTTGCCCTCTGTGACGTCACTCAGTGACTGGCCCTAGTGACCTTCCCTCAGTCCTGCCCACTGTTATAGGTCCTTTGTGACCTGCGCTGTGTGACCTAAGTGCCTGGCCCTCTGTGACTTCACTACTGTGTCCTGTCTCAGTGAGCTGCATTAGTGACCTTCCCTCAGTCCTGCCATCGGTGAGCAGCTCTGTGTGACCTGCCTCAGTCCCCTGCGTTCCGTGTCCTGCCGTCTCTTACCTGCCCCCTGGGACATGCCCAGTGAGACGTGCCCTCCGTGACCTGGCTCCAGTGACCTTCCCTAGTGACCTGCTGTCTGTGACCTGCCCTCTGAAAGCTTCATTCTGTGACTAGCCTCCCGTGACCTGCCCTCCTTGACCTGCATTCTATGACCTCCCTCAGTAACAGGCTACGGCCGCTGTCTGTGACCTGCTCTCTGTGAACTGCCCTCTGGGACCGTCCGTCTGTGCCCTGTACTCAGTGACTGTCCACTGTGACCAGGCATCTGTGACCTGCTCTAAGTTCTGGCTTCCTTCATGTGGTATTTGTGATCTGCTCCCCATTACCTCCCTCAGTGACATGACTTGTGTGACTGGCCCTGGTGACCTACCCTCCGTGACTTGGCCCTATGTCCTCACTCACTGCCCTGCCCTCTTTGTCCTCCCCCATCACCTCCTTCAGTGACCTACCCTAGTGACCTTCCCTCAGTCCCGCCATCAGTGACCAGCCCTCTGTGACCAGCCATCAGTAACCAGCCCTCAATCATCACCTGCCTTCAGTGACCTGCCCTGTGATGCCGGCCCTCTGTGACTGCCTCAGTCACATGCTCTCGTTGACCTCCCTCAGTGTCTTGCCCTGTATGCTCCCCCTCACATCTGTGACCTCCTTCACGACCTGCCCTCTGTCCTCTGTCTTTTGTGACCTGCCGTCTGTGACTTGCCCTCTGTGACCTCGCTCAGTGACTTGCTCTAGTGACCTTCACTCAGTACTTCCACCAGGACCAGCCCTCTGTGACCTACCCTCAGTGATGTGATCTGTGTGTCCTGTCCTCAGTTCTGCCATCTGTGACCCGACCTCTGTGATCTGCCCTAAGGCCTTGCTTCCTTCGCCTGGGATTTGTGATCTGCCCCATATTACCTCCTTCGGTGACATGCCTTGTATGACCTGCCTGTGTGGCCGGCCTTCAGTGACCTGCCTTCTGTGACCCACCCTATGGGACCTCACTTAGTGCCTGACCCTCTGTGACTTCTGGAACCTCCTTCAGAGACCGGCGCTAGTGAACTTCCCTCATCCTGCCATCAGTGCCGGCCCTCTGGGACCGGGCCTTGGCGACATGTGCCCTGCGACCACCCCTCAGGGACTTGTACTCTGCGACTGCCCTCTGTGAGCTGCTTCTGTGACGTAGCAACTGTGACCACCGCTCTGTGACTGCCACTGACCTTCCCCTCTGAGACCTGCTTCAGTGGACCCGCCCCGTGTCACTTCCCCTCAGGTAACCTGGCCTCGGACTTGTCCTCTGGGACCTACCTCCAGTCCTGCCCTCTGTGACTTGTCCCCCTGTGTCTTCCCTAGGTGACCTGGCTTCAGTGACCTACCTTCTCTGACCTGCTGTCTGAGACCAGCCCTCATTTCTGCCCTCTGCCACGTGCCCTCTGTGACCAGCGGACGCTAAGCTGCCCCATGACCCCTGCTCTCAGTGACATACCCATGTGACCTGCCCTCGGAGACCTTCTTTCTGCAAGCTTTCCTCAGGGACTACCCACGGTGAGCCACCCTGTGTGATCTGCCTCAGTGACATGCCCTCTGATAACTTCCCTCTGTGACTATCCTTAGGAACATGCTGTCTGAGTCCTCCCTCAGAGACTTGCCCCTGTGACTTGCCCTCTGTGACGTCAATCAGTGACTGGCCCTAGTGACCTCCCCTCAGTCCTGCCCACTGTTATAGGTCCTTTGTGACCTGCGCTGTGTGACCTAAGTGCCTGGCCCTCTGTGACTTCACTACTGTGTCCTGTCTCAGTGAGCTGCATTAGTGACCTTCCCTCAGTCCTGCCATCGGTGAGCAGCTCTGTGTGACCTGCCTCAGTCCCCTGCGTTCCGTGTCCTGCCGTCTCTTACCTGCCCCCTGGGACATGCCCAGTGAGACGTGCCCTCCGTGACCTGGCTCCAGTGACCTTCCCTAGTGACCTGCTGTCTGTGACCTGCCCTCTGAAAGCTTCATTCTGTGACTAGCCTCCCGTGACCTGCCCTCCTTGACCTGCATTCTATGACCTCCCTCAGTAACAGGCTACGGCCGCTGTCTGTGACCTGCTCTCTGTGAACTGCCCTCTGGGACCGTCCGTCTGTGCCCTGTACTCAGTGACTGTCCACTGTGACCAGGCATCTGTGACCTGCTCTAAGTTCTGGCTTCCTTCATGTGGTATTTGTGATCTGCTCCCCATTACCTCCCTCAGTGACATGACTTGTGTGACTGGCCCTGGTGACCTACCCTCCGTGACTTGGCCCTATGTCCTCACTCACTGCCCTACCCTCTTTGTCCTCCCCCATCACCTCCCTCAGTGACTTACCCTAGTGACCTTCCCTCAGTCCCGCCATCAGTGACCAGCCCTCTGTGACCAGCCATCAGTAACCAGCCCTCAATCATCACCTGCCTTCAGTGACCTGCCCTGTGATGCCGGCCCTCTGTGACTGCCTCAGTCACATGCTCTCGTTGACCTCCCTCAGTGTCTTGCCCTGTATGCTCCCCCTCACATCTGTGACCTCCTTCACGACCTGCCCTCTGTCCTCTGTCTTTTGTGACCTGCCGTCTGTGACTTGCCCTCTGTGACCTTGCTCAGTGACTTGCTCTAGTGACCTTCACTCAGTACTTCCACCAGGACCAGCCCTCTGTGACCTACCCTCAGTGATGTGATCTGTGTGTCCTGTCCTCAGTTCTGCCATCTGTGACCCGACCTCTGTGATCTGCCCTAAGGCCTTGCTTCCTTCGCCTGGGATTTGTGATCTGCCCCATATTACCTCCTTCGGTGACATGCCTTGTATGACCTGCCTGTGTGGCCGGCCTTCAGTGACCTGCCTTCTGTGATCCACCCTATGGGACCTCACTTAGTGCCTGACCCTCTGTGACTTCTGGAACCCCCTTCAGAGACCGGCGCTAGTGAAGTTCCCTCATCCTGCCATCAGTGCCGGCCCTCTGGGACCGGGCCTTGGCGACATGTGCCCTGCGACCACCCCTCAGGGACTTGTACTCTGCGACTGCCCTCTGTGAGCTGCTTCTGTGACGTAGCAACTGTGACCACCGCTCTGTGACTGCCACTGACCTTGCCCTCTGAGACCTGCTTCAGTGGACCCGCCCCGTGTCACTTCGCCTCAAGTAACCTGGCCTCGGACTTGTCCTCTGGGACCTACCTCCAGTCCTGCCCTCTGTGACTTGTCCCCCTGTGTCTTCCCTAGGTGACCTGGCTTCAGTGACCTACCTTCTCTGACCTGCTGTCTGAGACCAGCCCTCATTTCTGCCCTCTGCCACGTGCCCTCTGTGACCAGCGGACGCTAAGCTGCCCCATGACCCCTGCTCTCAGTGACATACCCATGTGACCTGCCCTCGGAGACCTTCTTTCTGCAAGCTTTCCTCAGGGACTACCCACGGTGAGCCACCCTGTGTGATCTGCCTCAGTGACTTGCCCTCTGATAACTTCCCTCTGTGACTATCCTTAGGAACATGCTGTCTGAGTCCTCCCTCACAGACTTGCCCCTGTGACTTGCCCTCTGTGACGTCACTCAGTGACTGGCCCTAGTGACCTTCCCTCAGTCCTGCCCACTTTATAGGTCCTTTGTGACCTGCGCTGTGTGACCTAAGTGCCTGTCCCTCTGTGACTTCACTACTGTGTCCTGTCTCAGTGAGCTGCATTAGTGACCTTCCCTCAGTCCTGCCATCGGTGAGCAGCTCTGTGTGACCTGCCTCAGTCCCCTGCGTTCCGTGTCCTGCCGTCTCTTACCTGCCCCCTGGGACATGCCCAGTGAGACGTGCCCTCCGTGACCTGGCTCCAGTGACCTTCCCTAGTGACCTGCTGTCTGTGACCTGCCCTCTGAAAGCTTCATTCTGTGACTAGCCTCCCGTGACCTGCCCTCCTTGACCTGCATTCTATGACCTCCCTCAGTAACAGGCTACGGCCGCTGTCTGTGACCTGCTCTCTGTGAACTGCCCTCTGGGACCGTCCGTCTGTGCCCTGTACTCAGTGACTGTCCACTGTGACCAGGCATCTGTGACCTGCTCTAAGTTCTGGCTTCCTTCATGTGGTATTTGTGATCTGCTCCCCATTACCTCCCTCAGTGACATGACTTGTGTGACTGGCCCTGGTGACCTACCCTCCGTGACTTGGCCCTATGTCCTCACTCACTGCCCTGCCCTCTTTGTCCTCCCCCATCACCTCCCTCAGTGACCTACCCTAGTGACCTTCCCTCAGTCCCGCCATCAGTGACCAGCCCTCTGTGACCAGCCATCAGTAACCAGCCCTCAATCATCACCTGCCTTCAGTGACCTGCCCTGTGATGCCGGCCCTCTGTGACTGCCTCAGTCACATGCTCTCGTTGACCTCCCTCAGTGTCTTGCCCTGTATACTCCCCCTCACATCTGTGACCTCCTTCACGACCTGCCCTCTGTCCTCTGTCTTTTGTGACCTGCCGTCTGTGACTTGCCCTCTGTGACCTCGCTCAGTGACTTGCTCTAGTGACCTTCACTCAGTACTTCCACCAGGACCAGCCCTCTGTGACCTACCCTCAGTGATGTGATCTGTGTGTCCTGTCCTCAGTTCTGCCATCTGTGACCCGACCTCTGTGATCTGCCCTAAGGCCTTGCTTCCTTCGCCTGGGATTTGTGATCTGCCCCATATTACCTCCTTCGGTGACATGCCTTGTATGACCTGCCTGTGTGGCCGGCCTTCAGTGACCTGCCTTCTGTGACCCACCCTATGGGACCTCACTTAGTGCCTGACCCTCTGTGACTTCTGGAACCTCCTTCAGAGACCGGCGCTAGTGAACTTCCCTCATCCTGCCATCAGTGCCGGCCCTCTGGGACCGGGCCTTGGCGACATGTGCCCTGCGACCACCCCTCAGGGACTTGTACTCTGCGACTGCCCTCTGTGAGCTGCTTCTGTGACGTAGCAACTGTGACCACCGCTCTGTGACTGCCACTGACCTTGCCCTCTGAGACCTGCTTCAGTGGACCCGCCCCGTGTCACTTCCCCTCAGGTAACCTGGCCTCGGACTTGTCCTCTGGGACCTACCTCCAGTCCTGCCCTCTGTGACTTGTCCCCCTGTGTCTTCCCTAGGTGACCTGGCTTCAGTGACCTACCTTCTCTGACCTGCTGTCTGAGACCAGCCCTCATTTCTGCCCTCTGCCACGTGCCCTCTGTGACCAGCGGACGCTAAGCTGCCCCATGACCCCTGCTCTCAGTGACATACCCATGTGACCTGCCCTCGGAGACCTTCTTTCTGCAAGCTTTCCTCAGGGACTACCCACGGTGAGCCACCCTGTGTGATCTGCCTCAGTGACATGCCCTCTGATAACTTCCCTCTGTGACTATCCTTAGGAACATGCTGTCTGAGTCCTCCCTCAGAGACTTGCCCCTGTGACTTGCCCTCTGTGACGTCAATCAGTGACTGGCCCTAGTGACCTCCCCTCAGTCCTGCCCACTGTTATAGGTCCTTTGTGACCTGCGCTGTGTGACCTAAGTGCCTGGCCCTCTGTGACTTCACTACTGTGTCCTGTCTCAGTGAGCTGCATTAGTGACCTTCCCTCAGTCCTGCCATCGGTGAGCAGCTCTGTGTGACCTGCCTCAGTCCCCTGCGTTCCGTGTCCTGCCGTCTCTTACCTGCCCCCTGGGACATGCCCAGTGAGACGTGCCCTCCGTGACCTGGATCCAGTGACCTTCCCTAGTGACCTGCTGTCTGTGACCTGCCCTCTGAAAGCTTCATTCTGTGACTAGCCTCCCGTGACCTGCCCTCCTTGACCTGCATTCTATGACCTCCCTCAGTAACAGGCTACGGCCGCTGTCTGTGACCTGCTCTCTGTGAACTGCCCTCTGGGACCGTCCGTCTGTGCCCTGTACTCAGTGACTGTCCACTGTGACCAGGCATCTGTGACCTGCTCTAAGTTCTGGCTTCCTTCATGTGGTATTTGTGATCTGCTCCCCATTACCTCCCTCAGTGACATGACTTGTGTGACTGGCCCTGGTGACCTACCCTCCGTGACTTGGCCCTATGTCCTCACTCACTGCCCTGCCCTCTTTGTCCTCCCCCATCACCTCCCTCAGTGACTTACCCTAGTGACCTTCCCTCAGTCCCGCCATCAGTGACCAGCCCTCTGTGACCAGCCATCAGTAACCAGCCCTCAATCATCACCTGCCTTCAGTGACCTGCCCTGTGATGCCGGCCCTCTGTGACTGCCTCAGTCACATGCTCTCGTTGACCTCCCTCAGTGTCTTGCCCTGTATGCTCCCCCTCACATCTGTGACCTCCTTCACGACCTGCCCTCTGTCCTCTGTCCTTTGTGACCTGCCGTCTGTGACTTGCCCTCTGTGACCTCGCTCAGTGACTTGCTCTAGTGACCTTCACTCAGTACTTCCACCAGGACCAGCCCTCTGTGACCTACCCTCTGTGATGTGATCTGTGTGTCCTGTCCTCAGTTCTGCCATCTGTGACCCGACCTCTGTGATCTGCCCTAAGGCCTTGCTTCCTTCGCCTGGGATTTGTGATCTGCCCCATATTACCTCCTTCGGTGACATGCCTTGTATGACCTGCCTGTGTGGCCGGCCTTCAGTGACCTGCCTTCTGTGATCCACCCTATGGGACCTCACTTAGTGCCTGACCCTCTGTGACTTCTGGAACCTCCTTCAGAGACCGGCGCTAGTGAACTTCCCTCATCCTGCCATCAGTGCCGGCCCATGGGACCGGGCCTTGGCGACATGTGCCCTGCGACCACCCCTCAGGGACTTGTACTCTGCGACTGCCCTCTGTGAGCTGCTTCTGTGACGTAGCAACTGTGACCACCGCTCTGTGACTGCCACTGACCTTGCCCTCTGAGACCTGCTTCAGTGGACCCGCCCCGTGTCACTTCGCCTCAAGTAACCTGGCCTCGGACTTGTCCTCTGGGACCTACCTCCAGTCCTGCCCTCTGTGACTTGTCCCCCTGTGTCTTCCCTAGGTGACCTGGCTTCAGTGACCTACCTTCTCTGACCTGCTGTCAGAGACCAGCCCTCATTTCTGCCCTCTGCCACGTGCCCTCTGTGACCAGCGGACGCTAAGCTGCCCCATGACCCCTGCTCTCAGTGACATACCCATGTGACCTGCCCTCGGAGAACTTCTTTCTGCAAGCTTTCCTCAGGGACTACCCACGGTGAGCCACCCTGTGTGATCTGCCTCAGTGACATGCCCTCTGAAAACTTCCCTCTGTGACTATCCTTAGGAACATGCTGTCTGAGTCCTCCCTCAGAGACTTGCCCCTGTGACTTGCCCTCGGTGACGTCACTCAGTGACTGGCCCTAGTGACCTCCCCTCGGTCCTGCCCACTGTTATAGGTCCTTTGTGACCTGCGCTGTGTGACCTAAGTGCCTGGCCCTCTGTGACTTCACTACTGTGTCCTGTCTCAGTGAGCTGCATTAGTGACCTTCCCTCAGTCCTGCCATCGGTGAGCAGCTCTGTGTAACCTGCCTCAGTCCCCTGCGTTCCGTGTCCTGCCGTCTCTTACCTGCCCCCTGGGACATGCCCAGTGAGACGTGCCCTCCGTGACCTGGCTCCAGTGACCTTCCCTAGTGACCTGCTGTCTGTGACCTGCCCTCTGAAAGCTTCATTCTGTGACTAGCCTCCCGTGACCTGCCCTCCTTGACCTGCATTCTATGACCTCCCTCAGTAACAGGCTACGGCCGCTGTCTGTGACCTGCTCTCTGTGAACTGCCCTCTTGGACCGTCCGTCTGTGCCCTGTACTCAGTGACTGTCCACTGTGACCAGGCATCTGTGACCTGCTCTAAGTTCTGGCTTCCTTCATGTGGTATTTGTGATCTGCTCCCCATTACCTCCCTCAGTGACATGACTTGTGTGACTGGCCCTGGTGACCTACCCTCCGTGACTTGGCCCTATGTCCTCACTCACTGCCCTGCCCTCTTTGTCCTCCCCCATCACCTCCCTCAGTGACCTACCCTAGTGACCTTCCCTCAGTCCCGCCATCAGTGACCAGCCCTCTGTGACCAGCCATCAGTAACCAGCCCTCAATCATCACCTGCCTTCAGTGACCTGCCCTGTGATGCCGGCCCTCTGTGACTGCCTCAGTCACATGCTCTCGTTGACCTCCCTCAGTGTCTTGCCCTGTATGCTCCCCCTCACATCTGTGACCTCCTTCATGACCTGCCCTCTGTCCTCTGTCTTTTGTGACCTGCCGTCTGTGACTTGCCCTCTGTGACCTCGCTCAGTGACTTGCTCTAGTGACCTTCACTCAGTACTTCCACCAGGACCAGCCCTCTGTGACCTACCCTCAGTGATGTGATCTGTGTGTCCTGACCTCAGTTCTTCCATCTGTGACCCGACCTCTGTGATCTGCCGTAAGGCCTTGCTTCCTTCGCCTGGGATTTGTGATCTGCCCCATATTACCTCCTTCGGTGACATGCCTTGTATGACCTGCCTGTGTGGCCGGCCTTCAGTGACCTGCCTTCTGTGATCCACCCTATGGGACCTCACTTAGTGCCTGACCCTCTGTGACTTCTGGAACCTCCTTCAGAGACCGGGGCTAGTGAACTTCCCTCATCCTGCCATCAGTGCCGGCCCTCTGGGACCGGGCCTTGGCGACATGTGCCCTGCGACCACCCCTCAGGGACTTGTACTCTGCGACTGCCCTCTGTGAGCTGCTTCTGTGACGTAGCAACTGTGACCACCGCTCTGTGACTGCCACTGACCTTGCCCTCTGAGACCTGCTTCAGTGGACCCGCCCCGTGTCACTTCGCCTCAAGTAACCTGGCCTCGGACTTGTCCTCTGGGACCTACCTCCAGTCCTGCCCTCTGTGACTTGTCCCCCTGTGTCTTCCCTAGGTGACCTGGCTTCAGTGACCTACCTTCTCTGACCTGCTGTCTGAGACCAGCCCTCATTTCTGCCCTCTGCCACGTGCCCTCTGTGACCAGCGGACGCTAAGCTGCCCCATGACCCCTGCTCTCAGTGACATACCCATGTGACCTGCCCTCGGAGAACTTCTTTCTGCAAGCTTTCCTCAGGGACTACCCACGGTGAGCCACCCTGTGTGATCTGCCTCAGTGACTTGCCCTCTGATAACTTCCCTCTGTGACTATCCTTAGGAACATGCTGTCTGAGTCCTCCCTCAGAGACTTGCCCCTGTGACTTGCCCTCTGTGACGTCACTCAGTGACTGGCCCTAGTGACCTTCCCTCAGTCCTGCCCACTGTTATAGGTCCTTTGTGACCTGCGCTGTGTGACCTAAGTGCCTGGCCCTCTGTGACTTCACTACTGTGTCCTGTCTCAGTGAGCTGCATTAGTGACCTTCCCTCAGTCCTGCCATCGGTGAGCAGCTCTGTGTGACCTGCCTCAGTCCCCTGCGTTCCGTGTCCTGCCGTCTCTTACCTGCCCCCTGGGACATGCCCAGTGAGACGTGCCCTCCGTGACCTGGCTCCAGTGACCTTCCCTAGTGACCTGCTGTCTGTGACCTGCCCTCTGAAAGCTTCATTCTGTGACTAGCCTCCCGTGACCTGCCCTCCTTGACCTGCATTCTATGACCTCCCTCAGTAACAGGCTACGGCCGCTGTCTGTGACCTGCTCTCTGTGAACTGCCCTCTGGGACCGTCCGTCTGTGCCCTGTACTCAGTGACTGTCCACTGTGACCAGGCATCTGTGACCTGCTCTAAGTTCTGGCTTCCTTCATGTGGTATTTGTGATCTGCTCCCCATTACCTCCCTCAGTGACATGACTTGTGTGACTGGCCCTGGTGACCTACCCTCCGTGACTTGGCCCTATGTCCTCACTCACTGCCCTGCCCTCTTTGTCCTCCCCCATCACCTCCCTCAGTGACCTACCCTAGTGACCTTCCCTCAGTCCCGCCATCAGTGACCAGCCCTCTGTGACCAGCCATCAGTAACCAGCCCTCAATCATCACCTGCCTTCAGTGACCTGCCCTGTGATGCCGGCCCTCTGTGACTGCCTCAGTCACATGCTCTCGTTGACCTCCCTCAGTGTCTTGCCCTGTATGCTCCCCCTCACATCTGTGACCTCCTTCACGACCTGCCCTCTGTCCTCTGTCTTTTGTGACCTGCCGTCTGTGACTTGCCCTCTGTGACCTCGCTCAGTGACTTGCTCTAGTGACCTTCACTCAGTACTTCCACCAGGACCAGCCCTCTGTGACCTACCCTCAGTGATGTGATCTGTGTGTCCTGTCCTCAGTTCTGCCATCTGTGACCCGACCTCTGTGATCTGCCCTAAGGCCTTGCTTCCTTCGCCTGGGATTTGTGATCTGCCCCATATTACCTCCTTCGGTGACATGCCTTGTATGACCTGCCTGTGTGGCCGGCCTTCAGTGACCTGCCTTCTGTGACCCACCCTATGGGACCTCACTTAGTGCCTGACCCTCTGTGACTTCTGGAACCTCCTTCAGAGACCGGCGCTAGTGAACTTCCCTCATCCTGCCATCAGTGCCGGCCCTCTGGGACCGGGCCTTGGCGACATGTGCCCTGCGACCACCCCTCAGGGACTTGTACTCTGCGACTGCCCTCTGTGAGCTGCTTCTGTGACGTAGCAACTGTGACCACCGCTCTGTGACTGCCACTGACCTTGCCCTCTGAGACCTGCTTCAGTGGACCCGCCCCGTGTCACTTCCCCTCAGGTAACCTGGCCTCGGACTTGTCCTCTGGGACCTACCTCCAGTCCTGCCCTCTGTGACTTGTCCCCCTGTGTCTTCCCTAGGTGACCTGGCTTCAGTGACCTACCTTCTCTGACCTGCTGTCTGAGACCAGCCCTCATTTCTGCCCTCTGCCACGTGCCCTCTGTGACCAGCGGACGCTAAGCTGCCCCATGACCCCTGCTCTCAGTGACATACCCATGTGACCTGCCCTCGGAGACCTTCTTTCTGCAAGCTTTCCTCAGGGACTACCCACGGTGAGCCACCCTGTGTGATCTGCCTCAGTGACATGCCCTCTGATAACTTCCCTCTGTGACTATCCTTAGGAACATGCTGTCTGAGTCCTCCCTCAGAGACTTGCCCCTGTGACTTGCCCTCT